>NC_041390.1:371991490-372093612 GCF_002162155.2 Triticum dicoccoides
TGGGCCCCTGCCACCCCCTCTCCTATTTTTTTTTCTGTTTTTCTTTTAGGTTTAGTTTAGGTTTTTTAGTTTAGTTAGTTTAGGTTATTTAGTTTAATTAGTTTTGGTTTTTTAGTTTAGGTTTAGGTTTAATTTATTTAATTAGTCATGTTTACCGACTTGAGACCAAATTGGCAGTGCTTCAACTGGAGCTTGGTCTATCTAGCTTGACTTTGTTGATGCAAAGTTATTTTTCTAGGGTTTAGGGTTGTGCTTGGTTGATGCAAAGTTGAATGCAAAGCTGTTATTGGTGGATGCAAAGTTGTTGAGTAGCAGCAGATTAGGCATATTGTTCTATGGTTTGAGAATTTTTCTGGTTGTTCTTGGTGGATGCAATATTAATTAGGGTACTTTGTTAGATTACTATGCTTTGTTAGATTACCATTGCCAACTAACCTACCAAATTAATCAAGTGTTGTTGATGTTGTTGAGCACAAGTGCATTTCTTTTTTTCTTAGTTTAGTTTCATGTCTAAAAACTTGGCTCTGTTCCAACTATGTCATTTATCAAATAAGATAGTGTTGAATTAGAGCCAAGTTTCCTATGTTGCTTGCATATATTGACTGATTCAACTGCGATGTAATTGCATTTCATGGGGAATGAGTAAAGGAAGAAAATAGAGGTGTTCTTGCCATCATAAATGTCCACAAGTGCATTGCTTTTTGAATGTGAAATGATAACTTAGTGTAGTTGATTATCTTCTACTCAAAACTTCTGCCGTTGTAATGTTGTAAGGGTAGTAATTGGTCTCCTCTGCTGCTTATCAGAGATGGGGGGAGGCCGCCACCATCGGCTACGCTCTGCCATGCCGTAGTCCGACTTGGAAGGTTTCAATTTCTTCACGGTCATACATGAGAATTCCTCCAGCAGGCAAGTATATAAAAGGAGAGATCTCCCCTTCACCCATCTCTTTATCATAACTCCGTTGTTTGCTACATCACTGTTTGACCCACGTTGCAGAGGCTGCCTGGCACTTTTATGATGATGTTGGATGGCCGTCGGCCACAGAATGTGAAGCTACGACATGCCGGTAGCGGGCTTCGCAGGTTGTGGGACGTGGAGGTGGTGACACCGACCGCTACATGTACCTGTGTCGTGGCTAGGAGCAGTTCATCCGTGCCTACGACCTACAGCACGGGTACTTCCTTGTCCTCAGGCATGATGGCAATGCCATGCTCATCGCGAAGGTGTTCATCACGACTATGTGTCGCATGCGCTACCAGGACAACGACAATGCTAGTATGCTCTGCCTCTTCTTCCTCTCCATTTGGCTTTGTCTCACACCGATTATTAAAAAAACTTTGTTGCATTTGGTCAGGCAATGGGAGCAGCAGCAGCGAGGATGAGGAGGAACGGAGTGGGGAAGAAGAGGAGCAGAGTGGGGATGAGGAGGTGCATCCTATTCTGTCTGAGGATGACCTCGCGATGGTGGTGGCTGACGATGGGCAAGCGATGGTGGTGGATGACAATGGGCAAGCGATGGTGGTGGCTGATGATGGGCAAGCGATGGTGGTGGCTGACAATGAGCTAGATATGGTGGATCCTGAAGATGGCCTCGCGATGGTGGTGGTGCCTGACAATGACCTCGCGATGGTGGTGGCGTCGGCGATCCCACACCCGGGGACATGACCATGCCAATTGTGGTAGAAGAGTGCATCCCACTACCTCGCCGCTCTAAGCGCATCAAGATTATGAAGGAGAAGGAGAAGAAGGAGCAATGAAGATCTTAAGAAAATTAAGTCAATGTTAAGTATGTAAGGTATGTCAGATCTCGAAAATGATCTATACTTAGCTTTATTTCCTCCGAAATGACCTAAGTTCGTTGTAATATGCTAAGTTATCTCCAATATGCTTGGTTACCTAGGTTTGCTCAATAATCACATACACTTAGCTTACTTATGTAAAAAATGGCATAATTACCTTACTTAGGTTTGAAATGGCATAACAATCTTGGTAACCTCATATATGTCATATAGTTAGCTGATTTTCCTCGAAAATGACATAATAAGCCTAATTAGCTCCAAAATGATCAATTTTACCTAAGTAAGCTCCAAAGTGACCTAAGTTAGCTCTAAAATGCTAAGTTAGCTCTAATATGCTTAGTTACCTGGGTTAGCTCAATAAAGACCTATACTTAGCTTACTTATGTAAAAAATGGCATAATATGCTTACTTACTCAAAAATGACATAATTAGTTAGGTTAGCTCCAACATGACCCATTTAACTAGGTTAGCTCCAATATGATCCATTTTACCTAGATTATCTCCAAAATGACCAAGTTTACCTAGGTTATCTCCAATATGATCCATTTTACCTAGGTTAGCACAAAAATGACCTATTTACCTAGCTTAGCTCTAAAATGACCTATACACTTAGCATTTTTACCTAGCTTAGCTAAAAAATGCCATTTTTACCTACCTTAGTTAGAAGAAGAAGATAAAGAAGAGGAGAGGAGAAAAAGAAAGTAACATAAATTCTTTTTCTTCTTTTTCTTCTTTTTCATATAGCTAGTCTTCTGCTTCTTCTTCTAACTTCCATCTTTCCCAATTTGTAAATTTGCTTTAGATGAGGAAGCTTGCATCGATGGAGTGTAGTCTTCTCCTTGTGCTTCCTTTTTTATGGAAACTTGTTTTGGATATGTATGTATATATGGATATGTTGTTGGAAACTTCTTGTTGGAGATCATGGTATGTTGGATATGTTGTTGGAAACTTATTGTTGGAATTATTTTCAAATGTGTGTGTGTGTGTGTCTATATATATAGACAGAAAAAATAGGGGCTGTCCAGGCTCTTTGCCATCTGCTGGCAGATGGCACAGAGCTTTGCCATCAGCCAGCAGACGACAAAGTGGCCACATGGCAACTACCTGTGCAACCTGGGGCGCACTGGGCTGCCCTATTTGGCAGCTTTTCCGTCTATTGGCATACGGCAAAGACCTTTGCATCCTTGCCGTCCGCCAGCAGATGGCAAAGTGCCCTTTCCCGTAGGTTATTCAACCGGACGTGTTGCCGTCTGCTGGCTGACGGCAAAGGCCTTTGCCGTCCGCCAGGCATGCCTTCACCGTCAGCCATGGCAGATGGCAAAGTGCCTGATTCCTGTAGTGATTATAATAATTTCTATCTTGAGAGAAGCCTCTAGTGAAACCTATGGCCCCGGGTCTACTTTCCATTACATTATTGTATTGACTATAATAACTCGCATCCCTCGCATTACATTATTTTCCATTCGCCTCTCGTTTTCTTCTCCCCCACTTCTAAAATTATTTTCGAAAAGATTCGCCTTTTCTTTGCCCCACTTCCATTCGTCTTCTTCACTTGCCTTTTTGTGAGCTCATGTGTTGGATTGCTTGCTTTGTCATTTTGGATCAAGAGAATACCAAATTGTGTGACTGTCCAACACCAACAATACTGATTTTATCAGTACTCCGATTGCTCCTTCTACTAATGCGGAATCTTTTGAAATTAATACTGCTTTGCAGAATCTTGTTATGAAAAATCAATTTTCTGGCCTTCCCAATGAAGATGCGGCATCCCATCTTAATAATTTCATTGATTTGTGTATGCAAAAGAAAAAAGATGTGGATACTGATATTGTTAAATTGAAGCAATTTCCATTCTTGCTTTGAGATCGTGCTAAAACTTGGTTTTCATCTTTGCCTAAAAACAGTATTGATTCATGGAATAAGTGTAAAGATGCTTCCATTTCCAAGTATTTTCCTCCCGCTAAGATCATCTCCCTTAGGAACGATATTATGAATTTTAAGCAACTTGATCAGGAACATGTTGCACAATCTTGGGAGAGGATGAAATTGCTAATACGAAATTGCCCTACTCATGGTTTGAATTTGTGGATGATTATACAAAAAAATTATGCCGGATTGAATTTTGCTTCAAGAAATCTTTTAGATTTGGCCACAGGAGGCACTCTTATGGAAAATACATTAGGAGAGGCTACTAAACTCCTATATAATATTATCGTGAATTATTCTCAATGGCACACTGAAAAATCTTCCACTAGTAAAAAGGTGCATGCGATTGAAGAGATTAATGTTTTGAGTGGAAAGATGGATGAGCTTATGAAATTATTTGCTAGCAAGAGTGCTCCTTTTGATCCTAATGATATGCCTTTGTTTACTTTGATTGAGAATAATAATGAATCTAGGATGTGGATTTTGTTGGTAGGAACAATTTTGGTAATAATGCGTATAGAGGTAATTTTAATCCTAGGCTGTTTCCTAGTAATTCCTCTTATAATTATTGTAATTCCTACAATAATTCTTATGGAAACTATAATAAGATGCCCTCTGATTTTGAGAATAGTGTTAAAAAATTTATAAGTTCGCAAAAGAATTTCAATGCTTTGATTGAAGAAAAATTGCTTAAGATTGATGATTTGGATAGGAACATGAATATAATTTCTCTTGATGTTGATTCTTTGAAACTTAGATCTGTTCCACCCAAGCATGATATCAATGATTCTCTCAAAGCTATAATCATTTCCATTGATGAGTGCAAGGAAAGAACCGCTAAGATGCGTGCAAAGAAAGATTGGTTTATAAAAGCGTGTTCTTCTAGTTTCCATGAAAATAAGGATGAAGATCTTAAAGTGATTGATGTGACTCCTATTGAATCTTTGTTTTCCAATGTAAATCTTGATAAACATGGGACTGGAGATGAGTCAACTATAGTTAGAAGGCGTCCCAATGATTCAGAGATTTTAGATCTAGATGCAAAAATAGATAAAAGTGGGATTGGAGAGGTCAAAACTTTAAATATCAATGAACCCACTCTTTTGGATTTCAAGGAATTTAATTATGATAATTGTTATTTAATAGATTGTATTTCCTTGTTGCAATCCATGTTGAATTCTCCTCATGCTTATAGTCAAAACAAAGCTTTTACTAAACATACCGTTGATGCCATGATGCAATCTTTTGAAGAAAAGCTTGAATTGGAAGTTTCTATCCCTAGAAGACTTTATGATGAGTGGGAACCTACTATTAAGACTAAAATTAAAGATTATGAGTACCATGCTTTGTGTGATTTGGGTGCTAGTGTTTCCACGATTCCAAAAACTTTATGTGATGTGTTAAGTTTGCGTGAATTTGATGATTGTTCTTTAAATTTACATCTTGCGGATTCCACTATTAAGAAACCTATGGGAAGGATTAATGATGTTATTATTTTTGCAAATAGGAATTATGTGCCTGTTGATTTCATTGTTCTTGATATAGATTGCAATCCTACATGTCCTATTATTCTTGGTAGACCTTTCCTTAGAACGATTGGTGAAACTATTGATATGAAAGAAGGAAACATTAGATTTCAATTTCCGTTAAGGAAAGGCATAGAACACTTCAATAGAAAGAAAATTGAATTGCCTTCTGAATCTATTAGGAGATCCACTTATGGATTGCATGATAAATATGATAACACTTAGATCTATTCGTGCTCTATGCCTAGCTAAGGGCGTTAAACAATAGAGCTTGTTGGGAGGCAGCCCAATTTAATTTTTGTTTTTGCTTTTTAGGTTCTGTTTTGCATTAAATGTTTTGCATTAAATGTTCGTGCTCTGGTTAGATGTGGTTTTGTGTTTTAATTAGTGTTTGTGCCAAGTAAGACCTTTTGGATAGCTTACGGTAATAATTGATTTGATCTTGCTGAAAAAAAGGAACGTATGCGCTCAGTCCCAAGATTTTTAAAAATCACAGGAGCATCGAAAAATTCTAATTTTTTTTACAGCAGATTGATATACAAATTTCTTAGGTCGTCCTAACTTTTCCGGATTTTTGGAGTTACAAAAGTGTGCGAACTATCTAGATTACTACATACTGTTCTGTTTTTGATAGATTCTTTTTTTCGCGTGTTGTTTGCTTATTTGGATGCATCTATGGCTAGTATCGGGGTGTATGAACCATGGAAAAGTTGGAATAAAATAGATATTACAGCAATGTAAATAAAGAATAAGTTCACAACACTACCAAAAGTGGTGATTTATTTTCACATACTAACTTCGCTTATGAGATTCTCTGTCAAGTTTTGTGTTGTGAAGTTTTCAAGTTTTGGGTAAGGATTTGATAGACTATGGAATAAGGAGTGGCAAGAGCCTAAGCTTGGGGATGACCAAGGCACCCCAAGGTAATATTCAATGATACCAAGAGCTTAAGCTTGGGGATGCCTTAGAAGGAATCCCCTCTTTCGTCTTCGTCTATCGGTAACTTTACTTGAGGCTATATTTTTATTCACCACATGATATGTGTTTTGCTTGGAGCATCTTGTGTGATTTGAGTCTTTTTTTACTTCGCCACAATCATCCTTGCTGTACACACCTTTTGAGAGAGACACGCATGAATCATGATTTATTAGAATACTCTATGTGCCTCACTTATATATTTTAGAGCACGGCGGTGGTTTTATTTTATAGAAATTTATGTACTCTCGTACTTCACTTATATTATTTTGAGAGTCTTCAAAAACAGCATTGTAATTTGCTTTCTTTATAAAATTAGTCCTAATATGATAGGCATCCAAGAGGGATATAATAAATTTTTTCATATAAAGTGCATTAAATACTATGAGAAGTTTGATTCCTTATGATTGTTTTGAGATATGAAGATGGTGATATTAGAGTCATGCTAGTAAGTAGTTGTGAATTTGAGAAATACTTGTGTTAAGGTTTGTGAGTCCCGTAGCATGCACGTATGGTGAACCGTTATGTAACAAAGTTGGAGCATGAGATATTTTTTGATTGTCTTCCTTATGAGTGGCGGTCGGGGATGAGCTATGGTCTTTTCCTAACAATCTATCCCCCTAGGAGCATGTGTGTAGTACTTTGTTTTGATAACTAATAGATTTTGCAATAAGTATGTGAGTTCTTTATGACTAATGTTGAGACTATGGATTATACGTACTCTCACCTTTCCGCCATTGATAGCCTCTCTTGTATTGTGCAAATTTCGCCGGTACCAAACACCCACCTTACACCTTCCTCAAAACAGCCACCATACCTACCTATTATGGCGTTTCCATAGCCATTCCAAGATATATTGCCATGCAACTTTCCACTGTTCCATTTATTATGACACGCATCAACATTGTCATATTGCTTTGCATGATCATGTAGTTGACATCGTATTTGTGGCAAAGCCACCGTTCATCATTTTTCATACATGTAGCGACCCGACCTCAGACGGTCAAGCCTCTGTGTATCTGTGCCATCCCTGGATCGGTATGCTAGCACACACAGTACATCAATGTATATATCAAAGTGCAATCACATGTATAAATAACGTAAAACTGATATATACCTCATAAGTCTCAGCGGAAACAAACAATCGGGTGTGGAGTCCCATCAATGCCATCGGCAAGTTGAGTGTAGACCGTAACCCTGTATCGTAACTCTTACTCGTCGAAGAAATATCTGCAACATGATACGTTGCAGCCGTGTAGGTCAGTACATTGAATGTACCGGCAAGATCACAATAAGAGAAAACAATTGATAAACTATACTATATGCAATATGGCTTTGTGGCTCTGTAACTGAGTTTTGTTTGCATAAAAGCTGGTTTTATTTTCCCTACATCAAAGGAATTAACCGGAGTCTGTACTACGGAGTTTTCTATCATGACATGGTTCCGCCAACCGATGTCTCATAGCCCAAATCATCATAAGTTGCCCACAATTAAATTAGCAGTCCGGTGTTGAGAGTTCCGAGATAGATCCAAGTCTAGAGGCTCAAATTGTCCGTACCCGGGGACACGGCTAATCGATTAGGTTTTAACGCTCTGCAGAGGTTTGTACACTTTACCCGCAAGATTCGATCCCTCTCTTTACATTCTCGCACTTCAGGGTGTTTGAGAACAAGATGACCGAAACATGGTCTTCCGAAGAGTTCCTCTAACCACTGTCCGGTGCTTGTCCAATCCTACCGTAGTTCTACATCTGCTAGCACCGTCCCAGCCAGAGTCACCACTAAGGTCAACCAAGCCAGAGCCCATAGTGACTTGCGGTTGCACAGGTAAGCTTCCGGGCGTGAAGTGTCCTTCCGTCTCTTTGAGTCTGGGTGAAGCTTTCCGCAAGATGTCATGGTGCTTCTCCATGCATCCCGGCCAACCACTGGTTTTTTCCAGGGTGCCCGTCAACCGTCCTTCACCCAGTAGTGTGTATTGAATTCTTGTCTCGAGTCTCGAAATCTCGAGGCCTTGAAGTCTTGCAGCCTTGAAAATGCAGTCCTTGCAGATGCCATCATGGAGTTGCCGTCATTGGCGTAGAGTCCTCCATTCTCACACCACTCTCGTGCACTCATACCAAACCCCGTCTACTATAGCGTAGCATTAAAACTATATAACGTCCCAGGTTTGGTAACAGGGAGATGGGTTTCTACCTCATGCATTCTACTCAACTACAAGATTCAATAACACTACTTGAGGGATTATTGAAAGGGTGTTACTACATGCAAATAAAGCATAGGTAGGAAAAACATGGTCAAAGTGAACTTGCCTGGTATTACTTGATGAAGATAATAATGCTCTCAGAATCTTTGATAAACTATTCGTCACTCCGAGAAAATCTATATAGTCGAACATTATACTCACATAAGCAATAATCTTAGCAAACAATACTAGAAATCAAAATAACAATCAAAAAGCCATAAATAAAGCAATAATGAATTCAAAGAAAACCAAATAGAATTCCAAAGAAAAACTTCACGAAAACGAGGGAGAAACCAACTCACACAATAACAGTCAAAACTTTCTTATTAAAACTAAATTACTCTAATAACTTTTATACAGCATGGAAAATATAATTCTAATAAAACAACAATAAAATAATTTACTAAAGCATTTACTAGCAAAAGGAACTAGTATGAAAACTATTGTAACTGACTAGTTAACACCTAAACAACTATAACAACCAGCAAAAGACAAAAGTAAACAATACTAAAATAATTATCAAACTCATTTACTCCTAAATAACAGAATCAATGACAACATATAATGAGGTGGCAAAAAGAGTTACTTTTGAAACTAATGGAACTACTTTTATCAACTATCACTATGAACTAAACAAACAAATACTAAAATAGTAGCTAAACACTAGTAAATAACTACAAAAATTAATCTACTGGAGTCTAACATACACATATGACAACATGTAAAAATTTACAAAAAGAATTAACTAAAAATAATTAAAAACACTAATTATATGACTAAAACAACTACATAAGCAAAACAGTACTGTTTATGCAATAAACCTAATTTAAAATAAACTATAAATAAGCCACTACATGCTACTGGATAAACAAAACAATAGCCAAAACGGTGTTTGAAGCATATTTCAACTAGTTCAAATTTAAACTACTCAAATTCAAAATTTCAACTCACTAACAGAAACTTCATAAAATTTGTGACACGTTGCAATTGGAATCACTCAAAAACATCAAGTATGCTAAAAGATACAAGCAATATAAGATTGAAACTTGTTTTGTTTTTAAAACAGAAACGAAAAAAAAACAAAAAAATCGGGCACTAGCTACGTGGCCCATTGCTACTGGGCTAAACTGGTGGGCGATCGGTAGCTAAACTGTGCTTAGCCGATACTTAACAAAACCACACGTGCTAGTGAAACAAAAACCAATCGGCTAAACCGATTAGATCTAAACCATAAATAAACCGAAGCTAAACCGATCTAGTAAAAAAACCTAACTGTTTGATCTAATCTAATCACGACCGTATAATCTAGATCGGACGGACGAGGAGGGAGAGAGAGCTCACCGCGGTGGTGGTCGACGATGAGTGCGTCGGGCGACGACGGTGGCAGCGCTCCGGTGATCTTTGGCGTCAGTGGGGTGGCCAGGGAGATGAAGCAGACGTTGACGAGTCCAACGGTGGTCGTGGCGCCGGTGGAGGTGGTCGGAGACGGTCGGCGGCGAGCTCTAGGCGGTGGTGGCGTTCAGGTGGTCGGAGGCGGTGGCGTTCCAAGGGCGCAGGAGCTCGGGCGAGTCCTCGGGGAGGTGCGGTGGACGTGGTCGAGGCGATTGGTGGAGGTGGTGGGGCTCGGGGATGACGGAGGGAGTGGCTAGGGCGACAATGGCACGATGGCGGAGGTGAGCTCCGGCGAGCGAGCGGGCGAGGCAGAGGGCATGGGGAAGAGGGGTTTTGCGGGGAATCAGATGAGGGGCGAGAGGTATATATAGAGGAGGGTGCTTGGAGAAGGGGGCGAATTGGGGAAGAAGATCCCGAGGGATCCGGGATTCGGCGGCGGCGGCGGTGGTTCTGGCGTGGGGAGGAAGAAGAGGAAGATGCGGGCGGGGAGATCGGGCAGTGGGGTCCATGCGTCAACGGCAGCGGGAGGCGAGCGAGGGGTCAGGCGACCGAGGAGAAACGGCTGCGGGAGGGAGGCCGCGGTGGAGATGGCCATGGGCCGATTCGGCCAGGTGGGCTGGCGGATAGCGCCTGGGGTGCTGGCTTCGGCCGTTTTTTTTTCATATAGAGCACACACAATAAAACCAACACAAAAAAATTAATATATTATATAGGCATATAATATATCAAAATTTTTAGAATAAAATTTCCTAAAACATGAACACATTTTCAGAGGCAAATAAAATCTAAAAAAATTCAAATAAAGCAAAAAGTGGTACTGTTGCATTAAAACCGAACAAAAAATCATTATTGAAAAATACCAAAATGACTTCAAAATTATTTTCTCCTAATTTTCCATTGAAGGGAATCATTTTACCCTTATTTCCATTTATTTAATTTTAGGAGAAAAATAATTTGATTAAAAGTCAAATAACTCTTAAATGGTTTTGAATTTGAAATTCAAACCACTTCCAACTCTATTTCATATAATTTGAAGAAGTCATTTTATCTTCTCTCATGAAAATCATTGAGTCGCATAAAGGATCTGAATTTGAAATATATCCAAATGGAATTCAAATCTTTTCAAAACCCTTTTTCATTTTAAATGGAAGAAGTCAAGTCTTCTTTACTCTTGGGTTTTGTGTTTGAATTCTTGGAGATAAATATGCAAGGTGAAAGTTTGGGAAAGTCATTTCATTCCCTCTCATTCAACTTTCAAAAAGTTTTCAAATTCCAGTAAATTTCACAAAATCAATCACACAACAATCAAACAAACAATCATAAATATTTATTTAATATAACATTCCAAAATTTAAAATTTTGGGATGTTACAAACCTACCACACTTAAAATGAATCTCTTCCTCGAGATTAGAAGAGGCTAGAAAGAAAATGTCAGGGTTTGGGGGTCTTCCAGCAAATCCATTGATTGGTATGGTCTAGTGTGCTACCACACTTGGAAGCAATGCTATGGTTCTGACAAAATTCATGTACTCCATCCTTTCAGTTGACAGTGTTGGTATTCTCATATTCTCCGGAATAAATCTTTCACTGGTGCTCTCCCGGTCGGGGCATGACCTTTTTCTCAAAATCTTGTGTCCTCTCAATCCCGGTGAGGTTCTTCCGAAGAGTGGGTCTTCATATCTAACATGTCTGTCATCAATACTAAGAAACTATCGGAACCTCCTAGCGGTCAACAATTTATGGCTTCTCCTGCAGGAAAAAATGGTCGGGGTTGAATCTCACCGTATATCCTACGATTGGCATCGGTTGCCTGTAAAGGGTTCCATCGTCCTACCATTCTATGGTTTTATGGCTTGACGTGTCGACCCACTTCTAAGGTTTTCAAGGCTCTCTGATTTTCCATCAACATATGATAGTTCATGATAGAAGTCTCCAGTTTGGGGGCCAATCCATCCCGTACTTGAACCATTACTACATATGCAAACATAGAATCACGTATTCTAGCACTTGGGCATACTCACATGCATTGCAGAATTTCTCTTGTCGACGAACTGAGTTCGAATAAATCCATTGTTTCTACAAGCTAAACAAGACATCTAACATTTCTTCACATCTCTCGGGTTTTCGTATGCTCCTAAAAATGCCGGCTAATTAATTCAGAGTTTTCTTCCAAAATATCTTCCTTCAGCAAGAGTGTGCTTGCTTCTTATTAACTCCTGGGCCTGTGGGTTATGGCCCACTTCAACTCTTGTACAATTTTAACTCATCCTTTCGAGGATTATCATTCCATATTCCAACATTACATCTCCTTTAAATCCAATAGTACTTCTTCCTTCATACCCTTGTGGTGACGATCATTCAAAACTCCAACTTATTTGGTCCAGCTCCCTTCTATGGACCATCATGAATAACACATTTCTTTCTTCATTGATCTTGTGGCTTTACGGAGTACTACCACACCAAAAAAATGCACTAGTTTATCCATAAATCATACTATTTTCATATCAAATCTTTTATTACATCCTTAACCATTTTTTGTAAATCCAAATTCCAAAAAGTACTTTATTACAAATGCTTCCACCCACATGGTTTTGTATGGTCAGGCATTACTCCCAACTTTATTAATTTTTCTCCTTGAGGATTCTTCAGTCCCACTAGAATTGTGCGACATGCGCCTTGAAATCTTCAGTCTTCTGTTTCATCATGGTGGCCTTGAGCTTCATCTCCATCATCTCTGCATGCACTTCTCTTAGGTATTCTTAAGTATAATGGAGTCTTGCTTCAAGTATTTCTCCGATCTGGCATATGGCTTCCATGGCTGCTTCACGAACAGCGTCGAAGAAAGTTACTTGTGGTACACGTGAGATGAAAAAGTAATATGCTATTTTATATGATCTGTTTTGGATGTTTTATATGCATTAATATGCTATTTTATATGATTTTTGGGACTAACCTATTAACCTAGAGTCGAGTGCCAGTTCCTGTTTTTTCCTTGTTTTAGAGTTTCACAGAAAAGGAATACCCAACGAAGTTCAAGTGGAATGAAACTTTCACGATGATTTTTCTTGGACCGGAAGACATCCAGAGGGCTTGTTGTGCATGTTAGGAAAGCCATAAGGTGACACAAGGTCGGGAGGCGCGCCTAGGGGGTAGGGCGTGCCCCCCACCCTTGTGGGCCCCTCGTGACTCCACCGACCTATTTCTTCCGCCTATATATTCTCAAATTTCCAAAACCTTACAAGGGAGCCATGAAACCACTTTTCCACCACCGCAACCTTCTGTACCTGTGAGATCCCATCTAGGGGCATTTTTCACCGTCCTGTCGGAGGGGGATTCGATCCCGGAGGGCTTCTACATCAACACCATTGCCTCTCCGATGAAGCGTGCCTAGTTTACCACAGACCTAAGGGTCCATATCTAGTAGCTAGATGGCTTCTTCTCTCTCCTTGATTCTCAATACAAAGTTCTCCTCGATGTTCTCCTCTCTGTTCAATACACTCTTTTGCGGTGTGTTTGCTGAGATCCGATGAATTATGGATTTATGATTAGCTTATCTATGAATATTATTTGAATATCCTATGAATTCTTATTTGGATGATTTGATATCTTTGCAAGTCTCCTTGAACTATCGATTTGGTTTGGCTAACTAGACTCGTTTTTCTTGCAACGGGAGAGGTGCTTAGCTTTGGGTTCAATCTTGCGGTGCTCTATCCCAGCGACAGTAGGGTAACCGACATGTATTGTATTGTTACCATCGAGGATAACAAGATGGGGTTTTCATCATATTGCTTGAGTTTATCCCGATACATCGTGTCATCCTACTTAATGTCTTACTCTGTTCTTATGAACCTAATACTTTAGATGCAGGCATGAGTCGGTCGATGTGTGGAGTAGTAGTAGTACATGGAGGCAGGAGTCGGTCTACTTGATACGGACATGATGCCTATATTCATGATCATTGCCTTAGATATCGTCATAACTTTGCGCTTTGCTATCAATTGCTAGGCAGTAATTTGTTCACCCATCGTAATATTTTCTATCTTGAGAGAAGCCTCTAGTGAAACCTATGGCCCCTGGGTTTACTTTCCATCATATAATTTTCTGATCTACAATTTTAGTTTCCTATTTGCTTTATTTGCAATCTTCTACTTTCCGTTTCATAAACCAAAAATACCAAAAATATTAGCATTTATCCATCTATATCAGATCTCACTTTGCAAATAACTGTGAAGGGATTGGCAACCCCTTTATCGCGTTGGGTGCAAGTTGGTGTTTGTTTGTGCAGGTATTCGGTGGCATGTGCGTTATCTCCTACTGGATCGATACCTTGGTTCTCAAAACTGAGGGAAATACTTACTCTACTTTGTTGCATCACCCTTTCCTCTTCAAGGGAAAAACCAACGCAAGCTCAAGAGGTAGCGGTGTTCCACTGTTTCTTCAATATGCTCCCTACACAGGAGGCAGTCAAGGTTGTGTCCAATGTTAAAATGTCTCCTTTTCAGCATGTTTATGCTATTTAGGCAATCTGACAGCAGCAGCAAGCTGAATACCTTGATCTTAGGAGTGCACTTTGATTTCCAAAACCAGCCAAACGCCACATGTGCATTAATCTCTCTGAAGTAAAAGTCATAGTACACTTTGGTCTTAAATATGTGAGTATTCCAACAGCACCGCCAGGTGTCTTGGCTTTCTGATATGTCCACATTAATCACTTCATCCTGAATTTGTCTCAACTCTGCGTGGGCCTGCACCGAGAGTGGTAGGGGAAAGGTCGTGGACAGATCAGTTGTGGCTAGGAAAGCACGAACAGAAACATCTTCAGATTTGGAGTACGAATATGCTCTCGGGAACTTCTCTGCATAAATTGCCTTATTCCAATCATCTTTCCAAAATACGGTGGAAGTGCCCGGACCAATATGCACGTTGGTAATACCACGATAAACTAGCATTAATTTAATTAGGTCCCTCCACCAGAAGGATCTGCAGGGGTTGACCGCATGTGGCACAGTATTGGTGTAGTACGTATCCCAAATAAGATTCACCCATGGTATATCGTGTCAGTTGTAAAACTTGTGAAGAAACTTGAGCAATAAAGCATCACTTTGGACTCGTAGGTTTATAAATCCAAGCCTACCACTTTTCTTCAGGTGGCACACCATATCCCAGGCTGCTAAGGAATTGCATCTGTCCCCCTTTTCAGTCTTTTTGTTCCATAGACAGTGTTGTCTTATCTTGTCCAATTACACCAATATTTTGGGGGAATTCTAATGGTGCCCATGAGGTATATCACCAAAGACGTGATGACAGAGTTCAGTAACGCAAGTATTCCAGCATGAGACAGCAGTGACATGGCTGCCGTGATTTTTCTTTCTGCTTTGCATACAATAGGTGTCATGTCAAGAACAGATGTCCTAGTAGTGCCAATAGGAAACCCTAGGTACGTAAACGACATGCTAGCTTGGGTGCGACCGAAGAGGGTGGCTAGAGCATCGCAATTCTCCTATTGAGTATTGATGGGCACAAAGGTTGACTTATGGAATTTGATCTTGAGCCCAATAGAGGTGGCATAGTCCTCCAGGATCTTCTTAACAACAATGATAGTGTTGTCCACATATTGTATGAATGGATATTTTCCATCCTCTTTAGGCGGAATAGGGTGTTCGACGAGGTCAAGATCAAGGGCCTCATTAATGGCAGATTGTAAGAGATCAGCCGTTAGAACAAAGAGAAGAGGCGACAGTGGGTCACCTTGCCGCACTCTGCACTTGCAATGGAATTTTTTGTCAGGTAGTCCATTGAGCGGTACAGAAGATATGCCCGAGGAGAATATGGTATGCATCTAGTCAAGCCATTTTGTGGGAAACCCCATTTTCTTCATGATCAAAAGCATGGCAGAGTGCTCGACAGTACTGAAGGCTTAAGTAAGACAATCTCCTTTTTCGAAGCTTGGCACTGGTGTATATACTCAAAGGCCCATGCAAGGCAATCATGTATCGATCTTCCTCGGAGAAAACCATATTGGTTACGATGCACAATTTGCAAAATTATTCTTTAAAGATGATTTGCTTGGATCTTGGTAACCAATTTGAGGCATCAGTTCAGGAGGTTTATAGGGCGATAATCATTGACTGCTTCTGGTGCATTGGTTTTTGGTATGAGGGTGATCTAGCCAGTATTTAAACTCTCTAAGTGAGATCCCCACAGTGAAATTCCTCACAAAGGAGGTAGAAATCTTGCTTTATGATCGGCCAGCAAGCTTTTAGAAAAAGCACTATTGAAACCGTCCGGCCCGGGTGCTCTATCAGGTGACATTTATTTTACAACCGCATCGATCTCCTCATGTGAAAACGGCTTGGTCAGACTCTCAAAATCGACCTCCTCTCTCAGTATATGTGAGAGATTAAATTTCATGTTTAGGGGGTTATGTTTACCCATCCGATCTTTTAAGGCTTCGAAGAGGATTGATTCGTTACCATTATGATCATCCACAATTGTCCCATCATCAGTCCTCAAAGTTTTAATGCAGTTTCTCCTGTATCTTTCTGTGGCAATGGCCTGGTTTTTTTTGAATTTTCATCACCGAACTGTATCCAATGAATCGTGCAACACTTTTTCCCATGTTCTCTTTGATAGCGCAAAATTCTGAGAAGGTGTCGTTTGAGGATGCCCCTAAAATTACTTTCTAGGATTGTGAGAACATGGCGATCTTCAATGTTATCATTTTCTAACAATGCTTTATTTGTGTTCTCAATGGCAACCTTCAGACTAGAGATGTGTTTGCTCCAATGTTTAGGGGCATGTCGAACAACCTTAAGTTTTTGTCCCATTCTTGAGGCTACATTGGAGGTTTTGCCATGTCTTATGGGTTTGTGCCAAGCTTGTTCAACCACATCCATAAACCAGGATGAGCTATCCAATAGGTTTCAAAGCGAAAGAGTCTGCTTCCTGGTATTGTGGTTTGAATAACAATGGAGCACCTCCTCCTCCACCTCTCTTCTACCACCACCAAACCATGGAGCACCTTGATCTAGGAATTCATGGAGGGCCTTCTACATTGGGACTTATCGCCCGGCCTCGTGGTCGCAGCTCAGGTGCGTCGATGTTTTGGATCTTATGTTCATTTCTCCCCCAATGGACCGACCAAGGAGTTTTTCTTGGTTGTGTATTTTTCGTCGGCCTCCTTCTCTTTGTCTGAAGAATTAGTGGCCATTGCTCTACAATGTTGTACCGGAGGTCTACCTTCTGGACTAAATGTGCAACATATTGAGGGTCGATCTTTTCGCTTTTCTGTGGCATCCAATCGTGTGGGACATTATACCTATGGCCTCAAGGATCGAGTTTGGCCGGACTTTATTTGTAATTTTCAACTCTATCGCACTGGTTACACTCGATCAAGGTGTTTGGACAATGCTTGGCACTCTGATGTTCATAGCCCTGAGGTTTCTTCTCATTCCCCGATTGCGATAAATTCAAACCTCTCCTTCCTTGGCAATGGACATGCTAATGATAATAGTGCACTTGAGGAACTCCAAAAGTTTGATCTTGTTTGGCCGTTGACCATGATGGCCGCGCCGGAATCAACCTCATTGCGGCGAAGGACTTTTGTGCAAATGGGACAATTTTGAATTCTTTTGGTAAGGCGTCATCCACGGAGCAGGGTTCATCAACATTAATGGTTGACATAACTTTTGGTAGCCTTCCATCTATTCATTGTGGCAGAGTTATGGCACATAATGCAAAATTTGAAGGTTGTCGGTACAAGTGGGACACTTGGAAATCTATCCCTAATTTCATTCTGTTGCATATTCTGGATTTTCGACGCGTCGATCACTCGGAGCAACACATTGCCACCGTCTGGAAACTAACAATTGTCCCCCCACAGGATTATATTTACAGGAGATTAAACTTATGTGCCTCGTGCATGGCCAAGGGTCACCTGGCAGATTCTTGCCCTGGTCTGTATTGCACCACTTGTGAGAGCACACCTTGAACATGTGACATGGTGCTTCGCACTAAAAACTCCAACGCACCAAACCAGATGTGTGCTCAGTAACGAAGCCCAACTACCGGCCCAACATGTTATACTTGTGGCTCCCACACACACTACACTTTCCCCTATCCAGGAGCTCTTCATTGTAGCATTTGCACCTTATTGGGCCACACCTCTACAAATTGTTCTGATTACAAGGTCGATCGTTACTATTGGAGGCCCAAACTCAGTCAGGCCCATCAGTCCTCTGCTCTCTCTGGAATACATGGAATTTTGGATAATTCACGGTAGGTTTCATATGGCTCTTTGGAAAGTAATCGTGATATTTGGTTGATTTCCTCTACTAAGGAATCTTCTGCCTCTTTGGAAACAAATGCTCTCTCTTTACATGGCCACAAATCAGCCCCGATCAAGGTTGATAATTTGGGCAAGGAAAAATACCATGCATATCATATAGAGCCACAGAATCAGCAAACTGATTTACCATTACCATTTAGCACACCTACCAACCTTGGCTTGGGAATGCCGTGGCTGACTGGAACCCTTCGATGTAACAACTGTGGACTTGGCGGACACGTGGCTTCATCCTGCTATACCCGTCGTGAGAGAAAGGGGTGGCGTTGGGTCCCCAAGTCTCTCCCAAAGGCCGCCGCTCCGCATTCTGCCTCGACCTCCACACCATCCTCTGCTCCGCTGTAGAACACCACAACAATGGCCAACTTTCCCATCAATGTTTATCCCCTACCTCTCCCCGGGCATGACCATCGAGCTTGGGCTGCCTGATCGAAGGGTGCGTGTCCACACTCCCTCCATTGCGCCATGACTTCCTCGCCATTGCAGAAGAAAACAGGGTCATCCCCTTTCACCGTAAGGCGTCTCTCCGTCACATCATTGAAGGTTTGCTCCATGAATAAGAGTTTTCCCCACAGAAGTAGGAGACCACCCACATGGTGTTGGTATCTTTGGATTCTCCCATACGGTCACTAGAGATGCAGTAGTTGGCACCACGTTTGAGCTTGATGAAGATGAGTTTGATGAGCATGTTGTGATTTCTTTTGTTCCACATGATGCTGCTTTGAATATGCGTGTCACTTCTTTTGGGTCGGAGATCTGGTTGCATTACATTGGTTTCCCATATCACTATCAGACAAACCACTATATGCACAAATTTGTTGATAAGTTCGGTTAGTTGGTTGAATGGCATAATCCTAGAGGGGACCGTAGATTTGTCCTTTTGAAGGTCAGAGTGATCCATCTCAAGTTTGTTCCTAAGAGTCTGGTTATGCGTTAGCTTGGGGGCTCCCGCTAGAGCTGGACTGTGGCCGTAACTATGCTGTGTAGCAGCGATTGGAATGCCCACATTCTAGATGTGTTGCCGGCTACCGAGGATCCACCACTAGAGGATGGAATTCCTCATCCCCTACATGGTGACAACCTAACTGCTGAACAAATATATCAAATGCAGCTTCACAATTGGATTTCCCAAAATGTAGCTGCCAATGCAAATGAGCAACCATGTAATGACAATGCTGAACAAGAACAAGATGCAGAGGTTCATTTCCAACCACAATGGGGGTGGTCTGCCCCCCTTTCCCGCCGCACACACCGCCTGCAGTGTTTAACCTCCAAGCCTGGCTTGCAGGCGAAGGGCTGCAGGTGCACCATGGTATCCCTCCCCCCAACAATCTGCAAGATAGCCCGGCTGCTGCCTGGAATGACTCAATCTCCATCTTCATTAGCTCGGACTCCAGTGCTACACTGTCCGATGGATATGTTGTGGTTCCTCTAAATATTTTCAACCAACTTCTTTCTGCCAGTGGTACTGCAATTGATGTCATGTCTGCGGATGCACCTCAGTCTAGTGACTCTGTTCATGGACCAGAGCATGCTATACAAGAGGTAAACACCATGGAACTGTCTCTCACTTTATCCAATGCTAGTATGCAATTCTCTATGCTATCCAATGAGGACACATATGCCTCTCTACTTCTGAGTGACTGTGTGCCCATGTTGCGACTGAACACTTATCTCATAGCTGCTATCAAGCCCATCATTGCAGCTTATGGCCCATGGAGTTCAGGGTTTGGTTTTCGTGATAGTTCAGTGCAGTTCGGTGTAAGTATTGCTGAAACAAATGGACAATTCTCTGTTTTGTCAGCTTCCAAAACTGTCCAACACTCTGTTGATTCAGTCTCCTGCACTGGTCTAATCCCCGGATGTACTTCTTGGTCCCTGTCCCTTGGGACTGAAGAGCTTTTACCACTTATGGACACTGACAATGTATCCAGGGCTCATACTTCTAGTGTAGTAATTACTGAAATTGTGGATGAGCCCAATCAAGCAACGCCTGTGGATGCAATCATCCCTAGCAACAATATGGCCCCCTCAGCCAGTTCTGATGATCTTGCTTGACAGTACATGATGATGTCGTGCTTCCTCAACACCCTTATGTTCCCTCTAATGATTGTCCTCTGACTGCTTCTCAAGCTGCTACTATGAGCTCGGGCACTTCAGTGTCTAGGAAGGGGAAAGCCAAAGCTCCTACCTCTATGGTTGAGGTTCGTCGAAGCAATTGATCCAACAAATATGATGGCTTCAAGATACCCTCTGTTTCAGATATTAAGTACAAAATATCCAAAGTTAAGCCCCGAATTGTACCAGCTGCTGCTGCTGCTCAAGTGGATCCAGCTAATCCGGCCGTCAAACAGGTGGACTGCATCCCTCCACCCACTCCCGTCCAGGTGCTGCAACACATTGGAGTCAACCAATGTGCCATTCCGCCAGAAGAAGTTACTAACGAAGCTCTCATGGCGGAACCTGAAGACGGTCCGTCTGACGCTTGATGTATCTGAAGGCGCGTGCATCACTGCTTTCATAGTTTGCTATAGCTTATCATGTCGTTTATGTTGAACTGTAATATCTTATGCTGGAATGTACGTGGCTTAAACTCTGAATCTAAGCTTTTGGCTCTTTCTAATGCCATCTCTTCCAGTGGTTGCACTATAATTTGTCTGCAAGAAACAAAAAAACCAACCATTAATAACATGTTCATTAAGTCTTGCTTCCCGAAGAGATTTGATAAATTTTCATACATCCCATCTCATGGTGCATCGGGAGGCATCATCACCATTTGGAACAGTGCCATGTTTATTGGTACAATGATCATGGAGGAAGATTTTGTATTGGCCATTAAATTCCGCTCCACACAGTCCCCCCAGGAATGGACCCTAGTAAATATATATGGCCCATGTCAAGGTGATTCGAGAGTGACTTACATCGAGTGGCTTCATAATCTTAATATACCATCTAATGAAGATTGTCTTCTACTGGGTGATTTCAATTACATCCGTGGCCCCGACAATAGAAACAAACCTGGAGGCAATCCGAATGACATGATAGCTTTCAATGACATCATACACTCTCAACAGTTAATTGAGTTGCCAATTAAAGGTCGGGCCTACACATGGAGCAACATGCAGATTGACCCACTCCTTGAGCAATTGGACTGGTTCCTTACATCCAATAACTAGACAACTTCTTACCCAAACACTATTGCCATGCCCTTGGGAAAACCAGTTTTGGATCATATCCCATGTGTTGTCAAAATTGAAACGTACATTCCTCGCAGTAAATTTTTTAGGTTTGAATCATATTGATAGAACATCCTGGATTTTTTGAATTGGTGAAATCTGTCTGGTCAAGGACATTTAAGAATAACACCAATGCAGCCACATTACTAACCAGAAAGTTCAAGGCCCTACGATATGAATTAAAACATTGGAGCAAACGAATCTCTAAATTGTCAGTGGCAATTGAGAACTCAAATCTTGCGTTGGCCAACCTTGATACTCTTGAAAACCTTAGAACCCTTACCACTCCAGAGAAAAAATTTAGGAAAATTCTAAAGAAACATCTCCTACATCTACTGAGCTACCAACGACAATATTGGCAAAAGAGATGTACTATTCGATGGGTCAAATTTGGTGATGAAGATCCTAAGTTTCTGAAAGCCTTGGCCTTAGAGAGATACATGCGGAACACAATACCAACACTAAAAATATCAGATGGTACGGTGGTAGAGGACCACGCCGGCAAGGAGGCTGTCATATACCAAACATTTAAAGTGAGATTGGGCAAGTCAGGAGACTTGGAAGCACGAGAATCAGTGGGCTGCACAATTCCGAAACCATCATACTTTGTAGTTCTGTTGCTGTGTCGAAGAGTAGAACTATCAACGGGGACTTGCTTTTTACCTTTCCTCAGCTTAGGTGCCATGCCAGAAGAACCAGACTGCCCCTCTGAGTGCATGTCAAGATCATATTCAGAGAGGTTTCCACTGTCAGACAGAGCATCCTGTGTAATAGAATCAGCTTCAGAATTGCTACTACCGGATACGGCAGCCTGTGTAGTAGTTTCAGTTTCAGAGTTATTGTTACTGTCAGAAAGGCCTTCCACAGAAATCGCTTGGGTATTGGTCTGATCCATAGTAGCCACATTATGCTGGGATTGCTCTGGAGATGCCTCAACAATTTCATAACCAGTTACCCCTCCCAAGGGTTCCTCACAACCTGTAATCGCCAGCATGTTGTTAGGAGCAGGCTCCAAAACTTGAGAAATTTGAAGTACATTTCCTCTCAGGCGAGTGTGTTGTGCTCCATGTTGAATGAACTGAATCCCCTCATCAACAAATGTAACCTGGATCTCTACTTGGATGTGGTCCTGTCTCAGACCATATCCATGACTCCAATGTCCCGTAGTTGCCAGCATTAGGCACAGAGCAGAGAGGATGGCTTGATTGAGAAGTTGGCATGGTATTGGGTCATATAGTAGTAGGGTTGCAACGCCCTCGATACGGCTATATATCCCACGTGTTGAAGCATGACTTAGAGGCATGACCGCATTGAAAGCAATGTCGCAAGTGAGGTAATCTTCACAACAACCCGTGTAATGAATAAGAAAGGAGGTGCATAGTTGGCTTACAATCGCCACTTCACACAATACATGAAAAAAGCATTACATCATCCAAATACAATCAAGGTCCGACTATGGAACCAAATAAAGAAAGACTACCCCTAATGCTACAGATCCCCGATCGCCCCAACTGGGCTCCACTACTGATCAACTGGAAACGGAACAACATAAGGAACACGATCTTCATCGAGATCCTCCTTGAGCTCGGTTGCATCACTTGCAAGCTATCATCGGCACCTGCAAACTGGTTTTGGAAGTATCTGTGAGTCATGGGGACTCAGCAACCTCACACCCTCGCGATCAAGATTATTTAAGCTTATAGGTAGGGAAAAGGTATGTGAGGTGGAGCAACAGCAAGCACTAGCATATATGGTGGCTAACATACACAAATGAGAGCGAGAAGAGAAGGCAAAGCATGTTCGAGAATCTATGATCAAGAAGTGATCCTAGACTACTTATGTCAAGCATAACTCCAACACCGTGTTCACTTCTCGGACTCCGCCGGAAAGAGACCATCATGGCTACACACGCGGTTGATGCATTTTAATTAAGATAAGTTTTAGGTTTTCTACAACCAGACATTAACAAATTCCCATCTGCCCATAACCACGGGCACGGCTTTCGAAAGTTCAAATCCCTGCAGGGGTGTCCCAACTTAGCCCATCACAAGCTCTCACGGTCAACGAAGGATATTCCTTCTCCCAAGACAATACAATCAGACTCGGCAGCCCTGTTACAAGACATCTCGACAAAGGCAAAACAAGTCCAGCAAGACCGCCCGATGCGCCGACATCCCGATAGGAGCTGCACATATCTCGTTCTCAGGGCAACACCGAATTAACACTACGTACATCAAAAACCAGCACTCAAGTTTCCCCGAGGTGGCGCCGCAAGTGGCTCTGTTTCGGACCAACACTTAGACAAGCACTGGCCCTGGGGGGGGGGTTAAAGTAAAGATGACCCTCAAGATGCGCGACTCCCAAGGGAAAAGGCTAGGTGGCAAAAGGTAAAACCAAGGTTGGGCCTTGCTGGAGGAGTTTTATTCAAGGCGAACTATCAAGGGGTTCCATTATAACCCAACCGTGTAACGAACGCAAAATCAAGGAACATAACACTGGTATGACGGAAACTAGGGCGGCAAGAGTGGAACAAAACACCAGGCATAAGGCCGAGCCTTCCACCCTTTACCAAGTATATAGATGCATTAATTAAATAAGAGATATTGCGATATCACAACAATAATCATGTTCCAACATGGAACAAACTCCAATCTTCACCTGCAACTAACAACGCTATAAGAGGGGCTGAGCAAAGCGGTAACATAGCCAAACAACGGTTTGCTAGGACAAGGTGGGTGAGAGGTTTGACATGGCAATATGGGAGGCATGATAAGCAAGTGGTAGGTATCGCAGCATAGGCATAGCAAAAGAGCGGGCATCTAGAAAGCAAAGATAGAAGTGATTTCGAGGGTATGGTCATCTTGCCTGAAATCCCGCAAGGAAGAAGAACGAGTCCATGAAGAAGACAAACGGATGAAGTCGAACGGATCCTCACAAACGCGACGTTATCAGAACCAACCCGAAGAAGCAACACCGGAAAGAAGCAAACAACATGGTAAACAACCATCACATAATCATGGCACGATGCACAACCAAGTATGATGCATGTATGGTTTAATGAAGCACGGCATGGAAAAGTGCACAAACAAACCTACAAATTAAGTGGAGCTCAATATGCAACGAGTTGCATATTGACGGAGCACCACATTCACGTTATTTAGTTCGATCTCGTTTATGTACTCAACAATATTAAATGTTGTTAGCATGGCAAGAGGTCAAGCATATGAAAACTACCTATCTAGGCAAGTTTAAATGAGGCCGGAACAACAAAACAACAAGTCTGAAAACTCCTCATGTGCATATTTTAGGATTGGTACTGTTCTTCCCTAAACACAATTTTAGAGTTATTAAACATTCAAAGTAAAGCCACCATGTTAAACTAGGCATTTTTCCACCCCATTTACATATAAAGTTCATTAAATTTGGAGCTATGGTTAACTAGTTATGAATTAAAGCATTTTAGCATGGCATTTATGAAAAATTAAACAAACAACATTTTAGACATTTTTAACATGCATGAAAGTGGCATATTATTAATCTACACAAAATTCTAAGCATTTTTCATATATAAAGTTTTTACAAATGATCCACGGTTTGTGAGTTATTAAATGCATGTTGCTTGGGGGGTTTTCTGCAAAACAGCGTTCTCTGAAAAAAAAGGAAAAACATTTTAAGGAAAAAACATGTCGGGCTGGATCTGCTCTCACCATGGGCCTTGCCCAGAACTGTGGGGAGGTGCCAGGAGGGGCGCGATGGGCTGGCGCGGTCCAGCAGAGGAGTGGCTGGGCCTTGGGCCTGACGGTGGAGGAGGGAGGCCAGCAGGGGGCGATGCTGGGCCGGGAGGCCTAGCACTGGGCCTGGGGCGCTGAGTGGGTCAACGCGAGCAAGGAAGGGTAAAGGCAAGCGTGCGGGACGAGCGAAGCTCCTCTGCTCGAAGCAGAGCGAGCAGAGGCCGGCGACGATGGGCTTGGCAAGGACGGGAGGTGAGGCGGATCCGGGCGATGGCGCGGCAGAGCGGGCGCGAGGGCGTTCTCGGCGGATTCCTGGTAGTTGCCGCCGGCGGCGCTGGTTAAGACGGTGATGAGGCGTCGCAGGGCATCCACGGCGACGGGGTCTTCCTATTCGAGGCAAAGGAGAGAGACGGAGAGATCGTGAGCGAGAGAAGGACCAGCGAGGTAAAGGGAGGCGTGAGCTATGTCACGGTGGAGCTGTTGCTCACCTCGGCAGCGGCGAGGAAGATGCAGGGAGCAGGGGGGCCTCGGGCGCCATGGGAGCAGAGGGGGCTGGGGAAGGTGGGAGCTACTGCTCCTGCGAGGGAGCTCGGCACGCTGGCTCCTCGGCCACCAGTTGGGCTCAGGGTTGAAAAACGAGGGGAGGCGTTGCGGCTAGCTGCTAGCCGGGCTAATGAGGAAGAAAGATTCATGGGGATCTGGAGGAGGAGCGGGGTTGGACAGGCATGGGAACAGAGGAGGTGGGTGTCGACGGATCTGGGAGATGTGATGGGGAGTAGTGGCGGTGGTGGGATGGATCCCTGGTAATTAGGGATTTGGTCTAGGTTAGGCTAATATATATAGCGAGTGGGTTTGGTTAGGGGTAAATCCGTCCCTCCGATCGTAATCAGACGGCCGGAAAAAATAGATAGGGAGTCCAAACAAGAAAACGGATATGTTTTGTAGACGTTTGGGGATGATCCGGACCCAACGGTGACGACTGCCTGGGTCGGGTCCGGGGAAGTTTCGGACGTGCACAAGAGGTCTAAGCACAGCGCAAAGAGGGGTAGGCTGGGCCTAGGTGGACTGTGGAGAGCGGATTGGTCTGAGAGAAGAGGTGAGAGATGCAGCTCGGCAGGGTTTCCGGAGACCGAAAACGTCCGACGAAAAGACCGGCTATACTGCCGTTATAGTTATCCGTTGGGGTATCAAATGGACTCCGAATGCGAGGAAACTTGGCAGGCGGCCTACCTACACTATAATAAGACCGCACGCTAGCTTTCATCCCATTCCGAGAACATCTCCCGGCCACTTAAAAAAATAATATTTCGGACATGCCGCGGGTGCGTGCAAGTGTGTCTGCGCTCAGAACGGACAACCGTAGGAACTGGGAGAAACCGGACAGATGCAAGTTTTGAAAACATGATGATGCAATGCACATGATGACATGACAAGATGCTACACGCAAGCGAATGACATGGCAATGACAGCGAATAACTGGAAGACACCTGGCACATCGGTCTCGGGGCGTTACAACACTCCACCACTACGAGAGGATCTCGTCCCGAGATCTAGAATGGCACCGGAGGGAAAACAGAAGAGAAAGAGAAGAGGTAAAACTAAGTTGCTTCTTTGACAAACGAGTGAAACCACGAACCTTGAGAGGTTGAACAAATTGAAAAAAAGAATACAGCGAAGATGAACAAAGTTGAAAACACTCCGTTGTAAAAGAGGAACAAGGCACATCACGAGAACCTTGGAGGTTGAAAGACAAAAGACAAGGATTGCAAAGGACAAGGAGTACATGCAAACACTCCAGTAGACCGAGATGCACAAGGAATGATAAGGATCAATTACGACAACACTCCAAATGGAAATGGAAGGTAAAGAATATGAGCTTGGCAAAATGAAAGCACTTGGAAGAAGACTCCAGTTAGAAGACGAATGATAGACATAACACTCTGGTTGAAACAAGATAGAGAAGGGAAAAGAATGATATAATTTAGACAGCACTCCGACTACAAATGGAAAGAATTAACAAGAGCTTGACAAGATGAGAGGATACTTGATGAAATCAACAACACACTGCCTCCGTAACTATTGAAAGAATGGCACAAGGGTTAAGAAAGATTTCAGACGGCACTCCAGTTGAGAATGGAGGTAAAACTTGATAAGATGAGAGAGCTCGAATGAAAACATGACACTCCGGTTGAATGGATAAGCAAAAGGAAAGAACATCATCTTCACAATACGAGATGATGAGTGAAGAGAGCATCATTCAATGCCTCCGGAAGAAATGAAAGAAAGCAATGAAAAGAACGAAGAAGAAAACAACATGTTCTATCTCAAATGAATTTGAGAGAGCATCCTTAAAAGAAGGATTGAACGGAGTTGTTGGGAAATCAACAATGAAAAGAGTAAGCTTGTTGTGGGCTTATGAAAAACTTCTTAAAATTAAGAGGTGAAATTCTGCCACTAATGGAATACAATAGATTGGATTGATATGAACAAGGAGACGAGAAGCTTATTTCACCAGAAGGATAAATGAAGAACTGGGTCATTTATGAGCACCATAAATAGCATCAATCCTTAGGGGAGGCTTTAGGTGAAATATAACCCGAGATAACTCCAAGGAAGAAAGTGATGGGTTTAAATATCTCCTTCTTGTGAATGAAGAATGATATATGACCACCTCAAAAGATAAGGGAGAACAATTGCACTCCGGATTGCAAGATGAAGAAAGCTTGAGCTCCTCTGAAAAGAATCTTGATGAACACTTCGAGAAGGAATTAAGTCCTTGCTGAACCATCATGTAGAACCTCCATGAAGAACTCCGGTAACAAAAGGATGATCAAATGAAAGGAAAGAGAAGTTGAAAACACAAGGTGAAGCCCTGCGATGATTTAGATGAATCTCCGTGGTGATATAATTGCGAGAGCTAGGAACTCCGGCAAAAGAAAAGATGAAGCAATTGAAACCGAGAAATTGTTGAACCTCCGGAATAAGGAATTGAATTTACTTGATGAAACAAGAATAAGAATTACATTATGCTTATCCTTCACCAATTAGATTGATGACGAGCAAACGGATTTGTCATACTACTTATTCTCGTTGAAAAGGATTACGAGGGATATAGCATAAACTTGAGAAGGTCTTCAATGAACCACCGGTAGGATTGGAAAGAACAAATGAATTGAAATGATAATGAAGGAAGAGAAATCTTGAACGAACCACCGTAAGAATTGAAAATGAATGAAGAAAAGATAAAGAAACACTGAGAAGAATTAGCAAATGAATGAAGAAGCTTGAGATAATTTAGATACAAGTGAACGAAGAGATCATGAATTGACTAGAGAATACTTGCATGATGCACCAGTAAGATTTGAGAACGAGAGGTGAAAGCTGAGAATGAATAAACCCGAAATGATGGCCTTCGGAGAATCAAACTGAAAAGACTCTTGATTTGCTCCAGATGGGTGAAAATAATTCTCATAATCGAAAACAATTATGCGATGCTGGCATCAAGCTAGAACCATGAATCTTGAAGAGAATGGAGAAAGATTGAGAGAAAAAAACTTCTTCAGCCTTCAAAAGCAGCGAATGACGACGAGAAACACCACCATGAATTATTTAGACACTCCGGAAGAATCAAAAGCGAAGAGGTTGAGCCAACGATGAAAATAATTTGAAAGATCTTGGAGAAACCATCTGACTGATGATGAATCATTCTTATGCCAAACTTTGAAAAGAATTTGGGAGTAACTCCGGGAAAATTAGAAGAGTCAGGTAAGATCCTGGGGAAAGGCCTGTGGGTTAGGGCCCACTGAAAAGAAACACCATTGAACAATTTGAAAGAGATATTGCACCGATTGAATTAAATGGCTCGAATGAGATAAGACCTCGGAATATCTTGAACGGATTTGGAATGAAAACACGAATCTTCTGAGATATCTTCAGCACTCCGGAACAATAGAATAGCGAGAAGTGGATGATTAAGAAGTGCACCGGCATGAGAAAACATTGAAACAAGGAAAGGATATGATCAACAAAGCTTGACTTGAATCCACCGAGAAGAAAGAGAATGAAGTAATGATAACTTGAAGCTCCGTTAGAATCTTCAAGAGAATCACCGGATAATAACATTGACGGAAAAGGAATGGAGAGGCTTCCCATCAAAAAAGGATACTTGAATAAGAAATCCGAGTCCTTGAAGAAAAAGGGTGGGAGGGCGGGAAAATAAAGACAACTTAGAACGGATGAAACAAACAACGTTGGGAAGACTTGGAGTTGATCTTGCGGATGTTGAAATGAACGGATCCACTTGAAGAGAGACACGCCGATTGAAAAGAATTGACATGACAATCTCAATAAACGAGAAGGATTAGTATTCACATAGGAATATGAGAACAGCGCTTAGGAAAGGTATGAAATCCACATTTGACTTTGAAGCAACTCGAATACCACAACTCAAAACAAAACAAAGGATTGGCTTGTAGAATAAGCCGGAACAAACATATGATAGAGATTTCGTCCGAAGTTTTTGTGGTGGGGCCTACACGGGCTCGATCGTACAACACCATCATGTACAAGGCAGTGCACATAACATATGAAGCGTCCCCGAGTCAGCAAAGCCAAGGACTCTTTAAGACACAATGAGACCACTGTAAAACCAACCGTGGATAGGCGGACCACTAGACGTTGAACCCCAATCTCATATAATACATCTGTCGGAAAGATATCCTAAGAGCTACTTGAATTCCCACTTATAAACTCCCAAAACTTCTCGGTTATGGAATCAGGTGTTGGGGATACAGGGGAAGCATAATATCTCACCCAAAACTAGCAAATCCTACATCCAGCTGTATCCATCCTTCAACACATAACCAAGAAACCTTTGGAAATCGTTTACCTCAACCTTCGAAAAGCATCCGTTATACGAGTTATGGCAATACTCCCGAACTCCCGCCCCAGTACTGGGTGGCGTCGGGGTTATCTCACCAAGAACTGTATAAAAGAGATTTTAGATGTCAGCGGAACTCAGGTATTCTAGAACTGCAACGATAACATTGTGACGACAACACCTCGGAGCTCAACTCCCTGGGACACTGCCACAACCCCTAAATGTCAGGAGGCACCAAGAACAATGTTCTCGTCACAAAACCATCGGAACGATTCCAAGATACCCGCGTGATCCTAAATTTTTTTTAGTGAAAATTTGAGAAGAGAAGAGTCAAAACTCTACATCAGGATGCCTTACCAGAGCGACGAAGGGACTGAGGAGTAAAAAGAATCCTACACTCCGATATATATAATACTAAAAGACTCAAAACATTTTTCTAGACTCAACAATGCCAGCGATTCGATCAAGCAGGGGGCTCCTAAGTCGGGGAAGGCTCTGATTACCAACTTGTAAGGCCCTCGATGCGGCTATATCTCCCACGTGTCGAAGCATGACTTAGAGGCATAACCGCATTGAAAGCAATGTTGCAAGTGAGGTAATCTTCACAACAACCCGTGTAATGAATAAGAAAGGAGGTACATAGTTGTCTTACAATTGCCACTTCACACAATACATGAAAAAAACATTACATCATCCAGATACAATCAAGATCTGACTACGGAACCAAATAAAGAAAGACTACCCCTAATGCTACAGATCCCCGATCGCCCAAACTGGGCTCCACTACTGATCAACTAGAAATGGAACAACATAAGGAATACGATCTTCATCGAGCTCCTCCTTGAGCTCGGTTGTGTCACTTGCAAGCTATCATCGGCACCTGCAAACTGGTTTTGGAAGTATCTGTGAGTCACGGGGACTCAGCAATCTCACACCCTCGCGATCAAGACTATTTAAGCTTATAGGTAGGGAAGAGGTATGTGAGGTGGAGCTATAGCAAGCACTAACATATATGGTGGCTAACATACGCCAATGAGAGCGAGAAGAGAAGGCAAAGCACGTTCGAGAATCTATGATCAAGAAGTGATCCTAGACTACTTACATCAAGCATAACTCCAACACCGTGTTCCCTTCCCAGACTCCGCCGGAAAGAGACCATCACGGCTACACACGCGGTTGATGCATTTTAATTAAGATAAGTTTTAGGTTTTCTACAACCGGACATTAACAAATTCCCATCTGCAAATAACCGCGGGCACGGCTTTCGAAAGTTCAAATCCCTACAGGGGTGTCCCAACTTAGCCCATCACAAGCTCTCACAGTCAACGAAGGATATTCCTTCTCCCAAGACAATCCGATCAGACTCGGCATCGCGGTTACAAGACATCTCGACAAAGGTAAAAGAAGTCCAGCAAGACCGCCCGATGCGCCGACATCCCGATAGGAGCTGCACATATCTCATTTTTAGGGCAACACCGGATGAACAGTACGTACAGCTAAAACCAGCCAGCAAGTTTCCCCGAGGTGGCACCGCAAGTGGCTCTGTTTCGGACCAACACTTAGTCAAGCACTGGCCCGGGGGGTTAAAATAAAGATGACCCTCGGGATGTGCGACTCCCAAGGGAAAATGCTAGGTGGCAAAAGGTAAAACCAAGGTTGGGCCTTGCTGGGGGAGTTTTATTCAAGGCGAACTGTCAAGGGGTTCCCATTATAACCCAACCATGTAAGGAACGTAGAATCAAGGAACATAACACCGGTATGACGGAAACTAGGGCGGCAAGAGTGGAACAAAACACCAGGCATAACGCCGAGCCTTCCACCCTTTACCAAGTATATAGATTCACTAATTATATAAGAGATATTGTGATATCCCAACAATAATCATGTTCCAACATGGAACAAACTCCAATCTTCAAAAGCAACTAACAACACTATAAGAGGGGCTGAGCAAAGCGGTAACATAGCCAAACAACGGTTTGCTAGGACAAGGTGGGTTAGAAGTTTGACATGGCAATATGGGAGGCATGATAAGCAAGTGGTATGTATCGGAGCATAGGCATAGCAAAAGAGCAGGCATCTAGCAAGCAAAGATAGAAGTGATTTCAAGGGTATGGTCATCTTTCCTGAAATCCTGCAAGGAAGAAGAACGAGTCCATGAAGAAGACAAACGGACGAAGTCGAACGGATCCTCACAAACGCGATGTTATCAGAACCAACCCGAAGAAGCAACACCGTAAAGAAGCAAACAACATGGTAAACAACCATCACATAATCATGGCACGATGCACAACCAAGTATGATGCATGTCCGGTTTAATGAAGCATGGCATGGCAAAGTGCACAAGCAAATCTACAAATTAAGTGGAGCTCAATATGCAACGAGGTGCATATTGACAAAACACCACATTCACATTATTTAGTTCGATCTCGTTTATGTACTCAACAATATTAAATGTTGTTAGCATGGCAAGAGGTGAAGCATATGAAAACTACCTATCTAGGCAAGTTTAAATGAGGCCGGAACAACAAAACAACAAGTCCGAAAACTCCTCATGTGCATATTTTAGGTTTGGTACTGTTCTGCCCTAAACACAATTTTAGAGTTATTAAACATGCAAAGTAAAGCCACGATGTTAAACTAGGCACTTTTCCACCCTATTTACATATAAAGTTTATTAAATCTGGAGCTACAATTAATTAGTTATGAATTAAAGCATTTTAGCATGGCCTTTATGCAAAATTAAACAAACAACATTTTAGACATTTTTAACATGCATGAAAGTGGCATATTATTAATCTACACAAAATTATAAGAATTTTTCATATATAAAGTTTTTACAAATGATGCACGGTTTGTGAGTTATTAAATGCATGTTGCTTGGGGGGTTTTCTGCAAAACAACGTTCTCTGAAAAAAGGAAAAATGTTTTAAGGAAAAAACATGTCGGGCTGGATCTGCTCTCACCATGGGCCTTGCCCAGAATTGTGGGGAGGTGCCAAGAGGGGCGCGATGGGCTGGCGCGGTCCAGCAGAGGAGTGGCTGGGCCTTGGGCCTAACGGTGGAGGAGGTAGGCCAGCAGGGGGCGATGCTGGGCCTGGGGCGCTGAGTGGGTCAACGCGAGCGAGGCAGGGTCAAGGTGAGCGTGCGGGACGAGCGAAGCTCCTCTGCTCGAAGCAGAGCGAGTAGAGGCCAGCGACGATGGACTTGGCAAGGGCGGGAGGTGAGGCGGATCCGGGCGATGGCGCGGCGGAGCGGGCGCGAGGGCGTTCTTGGTGGATTCCTCGTAGTTGCCGGCGGTGGCGCTGGTTAAGACGGCGACGTGGCGTCGCAGGGCATCCACGGCGGCGGGGTCTTCCTGTTCGAGGCAAAGGAGAGAGACGGAGAGATCGTGAGCGAGAGAAGGACCAGAGAGGTAAAGGGAGGTGTGAGCTATGTCACGGTGGAGCTATTGCTCACCTCGACAGCGACGAGGAAGATGCAAGGAGTGTTGGGGATCATAGCAGAAATTTAAAAAAATTCTATGCATCACCAAGATCATTCTATGGAGTCATCTAGCAATGAGAGGGAGAGGAGTGCATCTACATACCCTTGTAGATCGCGAGCGGAAGCGTTCAAGAGAACGGGGTTGATGGAGTCGTACTCGTCGTGATCCAAATCACCGATGACCGAGCGCCGAACGGACCGCACCTCCACGTTCAACACATGTACGGTTGGGAGAGACATCTCCTCCTCCTTGATCTAGCAAGGGAAGGAGAGGTTGATGGAGATCCAGCAGCACGACGGCATGGTGGTGGAAGTAGCGGGATCCCAGCAGGGCTTCGCCAAGCGCAAGCAGGGAGGAAGAGGTGTCATGGGAGGGAGGGAGGCGCCAGGGACTTGGGTGTGGCTGCCCTCCCTCCCCTCCACTATATATAGGGGGCCTTGGGGGGCGCGGGCCCCTACAGATCCCATCTAATGCGAGGGGGCGGCAGCCTAGGGGTGGCTTGGCCCCCAAGGAAGGTGGAGGCGCCCCCACCCCCTTAGGGTTTCCAACCCTAGGCGCAAGGGAGGCCCAAGGGGGGCGCACCAGCCCACCAGGGGCTGGTTCCCTTCCCACTTCAGCCCATGAGGCCCTCCGGGATAGGTGGCCCCACCCGGTGGACCCCCGGGACCCTTCCGGTGGTCCCGATACAATACCGGTGACCCCCAAAACTTTCCCGGTGGCCAAAACTAGACTTCCTGTATATAAACCTTTACCTCCGGACCATTCCGGAACTCCTCGTGACGTCCGAGATCTCATCCGGGACTCCGAACAACTTTCGGGTTACCGCATACTAATATCTCTACAACCCTAGCATCACCGAAACTTAAGTGTGTAGACCCTACGTGTTCGGGAACCATGCAGACATGACCGAGACAACTCTCCGGCCAATAACCAACAGCGGGATCTGGATACCCATGTTGGCTCCCACATATTCCACGATAATCTCAACAGATGAACCATGATGTTGAGGATTCAATCAATCCAGTATTCAATTCCCTTTGTCAATCGGTACGTTACTTGCCCGAGATTCGATCGTCGGTATCCCAATACCTCGTTCAATCTCGTTATCGGAAAGTCACTTCACTCGTTCCGTAACACATCATCCCGTGACCAACCCTTAGTCACATTGAGCTCATTACGATGATGTCTTACCGAGTGGGCCCAGAGATACCTCTCCGTCATGCGGAGTGACAAATCCCAATCTCGATTCGTAACAACCCAACAGACACTTTCGGAGATACCCGTAGTGCACCTTTATAGTCACCCAGTTACGTTCTGACGTTTGACACACCCAAAGTATTCCTATAGTATCCGGGAGTTGCACAATCTCATGGTCTAAGGAAAGGATACTTAACATTTGAAAAGCTCTAGCAGACAAGCTACATGATCTTGTGCTATGCTTAAGATTGGGTCTTGTCCATCACATCATTCTCCTAATGATGTGATCCCGTTATCAATGACATCTAATGTCCATAGTCAGGAAACCATGACTATCTGTTGATCAACGAGCTAGTCCACTAGAGGCTCACTAGGGACATGTTGTGGTCTATGTATTCACACATGTATTACGATTTCCGGATAACACAAATATAGCATGAACAATAGACAATAATCATGAACAAGGAAATATAATAATAACCATTTTATTATTGCCTCTAGGGCATATTTCCAACAGGGAGCAGGGGGGCCTCGGGCGCCATGGGAACACAGGAGGCCGGGGAAGGTGGGAGCTACTGCTACGGCGAGGGAGCTCGGCACGCTGGCTCCTCGGCCACTAGTTGGGCTCAGGGTTGAAAAACGAGGAGAGGCGCTGTGGCTGGCTGCTACGCGGGCCAACGAGGAATAAAGATTCATGGGGATCGGGAGGAGGAGCAGGGTTGGACATGCACGGAAACAGAGGAGGTGGGTGTCGACGGATCTGGGAGATGTGATGGGGAGTAGTGGCGGCGGTGGGATGGATCCCTAGGAATTAGGGATTTGGTCTAGGTTAGGCTAATATATATAGCGAGTGGGTTTGGTTAGGGGTAAATCCGTCCCTCCGATCGTAATCAGACGGCCGGAAAAAAATAGATAGGGAGTCCAAACAAGAAAACGGAGATGTTTTGTAGACGTTTGGGGATGATCCGGACCCAACGGTGACGACTGCCCGGGTCGGGTCCGGGGAAGTTTCAGACGCGCACGAGAGGTCTAAGCACGGCGCAAAGAGGGGTAGGCTGGGCCTAGGTGGACTATGGAGAGCGGGTTGGTCTGAGAGAAGAGGGGAGAGATGCACCCCAGAAGGGTTTCCGGAGACCGAAAACGTCCGACGAAAAGACCGGCTATACTGCCGCTATAGTTATCCGTTGGGGCATCAAACGAACTCCGAATGCGATGAAACTTGGCAGGCGGCCTACCTACACTATAATAAGACCGCACGCCAACTTTCATCACATTCCGAGAACATCTCCTGGCCACTTAAAAAAATAATATTTCGGACATGCTGCGGGCGCGTGCATGTGTGTCTGGGCTCAGAACGGACAACCGCAGGAACTGGGAGAAACCGGACGAATGCAAGTTTTGAAAACATGATGATGCAATGCACATGATGACATGACAAGATGCAACACGCAAGCGAATGACATGGCAATGACAGCGAATAACTGGAAGATACCTGGCACATCGGTCTCGGGGCATTACAAGGGTCATGAGGTGATCACCTTGGGTAGATAAGCGAAATCGAATCCCTTGGTTATGCATTGCAACTGACACAATGAGGTGTGCATCAGAGATGATAGGTGCACCATTGTCAGCATCTGAAGCAAAAATCATGGCCAAAGCAGAGTGATCCGAACTAGAGTCGTCTAGTAGAGTGATAGAATCATTCCATGCCTATGTTGTGCTGTCAACTAAGTTATCTTCACGGACCAAACCATCTTGAACATGCAATCCCTGTTAAGCCAGCCAAGCCTGATACTTCATCAGAAACGGAGGCAGATGAGGTAGAGAGGAGGTCCTAGGGGTACATGCCAGGCACCCCAGCCCTGATTGCCTTGACCTGGGGCTACATCATGTCCATTAGAAGTGCCATTGTTGGGAGCTGCATTTTGAACCAGCCACTCATGGACCTGTTGTTGATACTCTTGTTCCGTAGTTAGATCAGGGCCAAACTGAGGGTGAGGATTACCATCAGGAGGAGGAGGTTTTTCACCGGCCGGGGGCACCTTAGGAAGCAGAGTGTTCCAGTCGTTGCTCCGGAGGATGGTAATCTGCACTGTCCAACAATCGCGTGCACCAACAAGTTGCCAAACCACAAAGCTTTTGGGAACCAAGCGCAGACTAATCACACGGGCCTTGATCAACATGAAATTCTGATCTTGCCTCGGATTGTACCAGGAGACAAGGGAGCCGAACCTACCAAGCGACTTGTTAATGTAATAACCAGTCTGATAGTCATACGGAAAGCCAAAGTACTTCATCCATATTTCAGGTCCAAAGGTGGTGGTACGGGGATTAAGAGCTTCATGATGAGGAACAAAAGAGATAAGCAAATACTCCTCTTCTAACTTGATAGGGGTCGCTACAGCCGTATCACGCATCAAAGAATCCACAAATCCAAAGATGCCAATACCAAACGGGTGATCACTAGCCTCTGTTGTGAACAACTGAGCTTCATGGAGCAAACCTTGGATTTGATGACGAATGGCAGTGCGGCGATGCAGAGGGACATATTGACTTGACTCGACAATTTACAAATAGTCATGGTTCAAAGGCGGGATTGGCCTGACCACCATCCCGCTGCCGATGACATGGTCCGCCGGCCCTGGTTCAACAACAAACCACGGTGGCAAGAATGGCACTGGATTCAGCGGATAATTCACCATTGTTGTGAGGTGGACTGAAGGTGGCACGTGTGGCGAATGGGAGGAGAGAGGGGGTGGTGATTGAGAAGTCGAGGCAGAAGCTGGAGCGTGAGGGGTAGAAAGGGTAGGACAGGTGGGACGAGACTATTTGGGGGCCCACTTCCGGCACTCTTTCCTTCTCTTGGAATGGCAAGGTCATGCCACGTATCCATAATTGCCACAGAAATCACATCTAACCGTGGAAGGTTTGGGAGGCTGATTACCCAAATGCAGGGTTAACCATGCAGAAGATCTGGTATGATTGATATGTTTCCCATGAGCATTTAAATTTAAACCATAAGTCTTCGTAGAAGTCAAGGAAGGGCAATTAATTACCTTGTGATTAGGTGTCGAACAGTTAATGGAAATAATCTGAGCTTGGCAATTCATCTTTTTATGCCCCCATTGCAGGCATCGAGCACAAAGAGATGCCCAGAAATGATCCAGCATTAATATTTCCTCCTCAGGATAACAAGCCTAGGCCATATTAGCTTTGTGATGGGCCGAGAGGGTGGGAGGCCAACTGCTTTGGGCCGGCACATATTTAAATGCGAATGACAGGAAACATTGATGGGGAGATAGATAAGGCACATTAAGTGGGCATTGAAAATCAACCAAGCCAAGGAATATTGGTTTGTCGGCCTCCTCAATTTTCGCCTGTCTGAGATAATGCTCCATTAAGACGATACGGGGACTAATTGACGCCTTTTTTGGCCTTTCCTTGGCTGTTACCATAATTGACCCAAATTTGAAATGTTCATCCTTGGAGCCATTGTGATTGACATGATGCAGCAACGTAGAAGGTGAAGCCTCGGCTGAATTCTTATTTGAAAAACTCATATGATCAATAGGCACTAAGTTGAACTTGCTGAGTTCATACCTGGATGAATCACTTAAATGTGTTAGTTGCTTGAGAAAATCCGGATGTGGTTTAATAGCCATAGGACGGTGGGATGACAAATCAACCAACTCTTCATCAGCATGCCAACAATGATCCGAAATGGGAACACGGGTAAAGCGACCCTTAAAAAGATGAAAGTGACAAACAAAATACGGACATACCTGATCTTTAAGTCCATAGATGAAGTGTCCCACTTTGTTGTTGGCGACTAAGAATTGAAAAGCTCGAGGATTAATTTGAACAACCTTGAAACCAGAGCTAATACCACCCAAACAACATTGCAAAGCAATTCCAACTGAATCCATAGTAATAGGGAAGGAGGCAGAAGAGAACGTGGCCACAAGAAAGAATTCCTTGCTGTCCCGAGAGGGGGGAAAATGCACCGTAGAGCCAAATTGTCGTCTCACCTGATCTGCAAGGGCTAGGCTAGGGGAAAATCCCAATGTAGGAGACTCTCCATCTTGATCAAGGATGAAGATCACCATGGTAGGCGATGAAGCAGGTGGAGAGGAGAGGAGAGGTGGAGGGAGCCATCAGAAGGCCATAGTTTGAGGAGTTCATGTATTCACTGTGTCGTTTGAACTGTTTGTTATGGTTGTTGTCCTCTACATCATCATGTCGTGTGTCCCAGCTTGCATGATTTAGAACCAACAAATAAGATTCAAATAATAAGTACAACAAAGATGCCTACATGGCTCATTGATTCCTAGCTTGCAAGATTCAGAACCAACAAATAAGATTCAAATAATAAGTACAACAAAGATGCCCACCCATCTCATTGATTCCCAGCTTGCAAGATTCAGAACCAATCCATTAGAGCCTTTTGATAAAGTGAATATTGGGATTAAATCCATCTTGGCTAGTCGTGTCATACAACCCAAGAACTTGGTGAATGCTCTTGACCATCACCACATCTGTAGGTGAGTATTCCTATTTGCATAGATAATAAAGAGCATGATTAATACTAGCACTAGTTGAGGTCAACCTGCAGCTCCACTCGATGATTCAATTCATGCGACTTTTTTTGCAATTCACATGAAATGAAGCAAATAGTGCATCATTCAGCTAGCAAGAAGTACTTGCTCTCGTGAGCTAGCAGATTCTTCTTTAGTAGTTGCACTAAAATTGAGCAACATTAAGGTTGGTTGTCCTGCTCATGTAAGGTGCAACTATAATTTGCTTATCCTTTTGTGTAGTTCCACTAAAATAAAGTGCCATTGTGGTGACAGTGACAACTCATGTTGCAAAGGCTAACAAAGTGTTCCACGAGATAACCAGCAGAATTTGATGGAGATTTTTGAAACTCCAATCACCATTTTGTGCAGTTCCACCAAAATTGAGAGATCTTTCCAACATGACATTTTAGTTGAACTACACAAGACACTCATTCCAAAAAAGTGTTTTGTGTAGTTCACCAAAAGGTCACAATAGCAACAAGGTGAAATGGATATGCCTATCTACAAAAAGATAGAAAGAAAACAGTTGCTGGTCAATAAGAAGATACGGGACATACACAAAATGAAAAGAAGCATCTTGATTATGTTCATGGCAATCACGCAAGGACAGTAGAAATTTTAAAACATCAGCAATGCTTCATGTTACAGGAAGCATTACGATCAAGAATGACATTTGTCAAATATGGGATTACTTTAATGGTGTCGTTGCTTGTGTACCAGATACAGTGGATCAACGACAACTAAAGAATTAGTTTAAGGGCATGGGACTGTTGGGACACCAGGACACTCAGCAGCAGAAAGAAGCAAGTTACTTATCACACTGGGGAAAACAACATGAGTACCATTTGTAACACAGTTTAATTGGATCATATCACTGGAGGCATTAGATTAACAATAACACTAGTTAGACATGACCTTAAGGTAATAGTGCGATTTCTTAATTTTACATGCGCCCTTACATTAACAACAGCAAAAAGTTGGTATAAGGACATGCGACAGTGGACGCATCAGCACAATGTACCTACAAGGAGGCATAAAGTGGTGATGCCGACTTTATTCATACTCTGTGAGGGCAGCAAATCTAATCCTGGAGACCTTTTACTATGTGAGGGCAGATGTCACAACCTAGCTAGTCATGCATTAGAGTGTTGCATCATGTTTACTCTTTCATCAGAAACTTGAAATGGGGATGACAGAACCCCCAGTCCCCTCTGAAACCAACTAGGGTTACTAAAATAATTTTTCAATGAACCTGAAATGCCCTTCTAAAATGCCCATCATTTTTGTCTTGGTTCAGAACCTCTGCCAAAAATGGTGCACATTTTCCTAGGCCATCCTAGGGTTTTTGAATTAAATCATAAATATTTGAATTTGGGCATTTAAAATAATATAAAATATTTAAATGCTCAAATATCTCCAAACTAAAATGTTTCATGTTGGAAATAATCCAACTATGGGCCAGGAATAGTTTGGTGATTTTTGAACTAGCCTAGGTATTTTATTTAATTCAACAAAGTTGCAGAAGTATTAGAAAAACAGAAAATAGAAAAATATATAAAGGGAGAAGCTTACCTGGGCTCCTCCCTGTGCGGCCCAGCCAGCAGCCGGCCCAGCCCACCTCCCTCCTCTGTCGTCTTCGTCCCGACAGAGGGAGGGGAGTGTGGCCGGCGCGCGCGCGCGCCACCGCGCCACGCCACCTGCTCGCCTGCTTGCCTGCCCTCCCCTCCTCGCTCGACGCCCTGGACGACGCCACGCCTCTCCCCCTGCTCTCTCTCACTCTCCCCCGGCTCTCCTCTCCTCTCCCTCGCTCTCTCTCTCTCACGGCCGAACACCACCGTCGCCGCCGTTCGCCATAGCCATCGTCTCCGGCCACCCCTCGCTCCCCCGACTAGCTCAGAAGCTCCGCCTCGACTCCCTCTTCCTCCCCACCGCTCCACGGGTCCCCGGAAGCCCTGCATCGCCGCCACGTCGCCGTTCCCCTCTTCGGGCTCCGACCGTCGTCGCCGTTGAATTCACCGTCACCAGCGCGTCCCCGAGCCCGCTAACCATCCCTGCAGCTCCGCGGTGAGCCCCCGGATCGTTTCCCCCTTCTTCCCTGGTCTCTTTCGACTTCTAGGCCCTAGCCCCACCTCGGCCGAGAGCTCCACGCCGCCGGCGATGTCGCCGTCGTGGCCACGGTCGCCGTAGCGCCCAACCGAGCACACCATCGTGCTCCCCACCTCACCAGGAGCACGCAGCACGCACCAACGCCTCCCCAAACCCCCTGCAACACTGATCCCGACCGCACCCGAACTCCGGCCGCCGCAGCCGAGCTCGCCGCCGTCAACTCCGGCCCCCCCGAGCCCAACCACCACCACCAATAGTCGCGGCTCAACCTCAGCAACACGTAGATGCCTTCCGCCGTCCATTTGGTTGCCGGAATGGCAAAAAGCACTTTCGCCGCCGTCTCGGGCCTCGCCGGCGTCATGTCGCCGGTGGGGTTTGACTTGTCCGACCTGGGGTTTGACCCCCCAGGGTCACTGACGCGTGGGCCCTGTCGGCCAGGTGGTTAGGTTAGCGCTAACTACTGTTAGTCAACCCCCCCTGACACTGACAGTGGGCCCCAGCGCCACTAACCCCTAATTAGGATTAATTTAATCCTGTTTAACCCCCCCTGTCACTGACGTGTGGGCCCCACACGTCAGGTTTGACCTCAGCCAGCCACAGTTGACCACTGACGTCATGCTGACGTCATGCTGACGTAATAATTATATTTCTGGAATTAAATTAAATCAGGAAATTCCAGAATATTATTTAAACTTCAAAAATTCATAACTTTTATTCTGTAACTCCAAATTGGACAAATTATATATGAAAAATGATCAGAAAAATCCAATCTATCCATCTGTACTATTTTCATGCATGATCAAACAAGTTAAATTGATGTTTTAAGCAGAACAAGGAAAGGCACTTTAAAAGGCCATATTTGAATTTGAAATTTGAATCCTTGATTCAAATTTGTTCAAACACCCCTGGTTTTAGTTGCATTAGCCCAACACACTCATATTGCCATGTTTCATGCATGCATCATATCGTTGCATACTGTTTGGTAATGTTTGTGAATCGGTGCTCTCTGCGGCAGGTTCTGTCCCCGAAGAGTACCCTGATTACCCTAGCGAAGAACCGTATCAGTGCATCGAACCATCAGGCAAGCAACCAACCATTTGATCATATCGATACAATCCCATGTTCTCGCTCCTGCTCTCTTTTACTGCATTAAGACAACGCGATTCAAACTGCTGTGTGCTACGGTAGTTGAACCCATTTCCTTTGCATGACCTGTCATTGCCACAGTAACTAGATGAAACCCACTAGCATGTGTAGGAGTCGCTTGAGCCATATGTATGTGTTGTTCCTACCTTGCTATGCCTGCTATGCTTAGAGTCGTGTTAGGTCTGGTTCATCTGGGTGATGGGCTAGAGTGAAATGTTATGTCGGTAATGAGAGTGGTGTGGTGAACACGATTTGGTAAAGGTATCGATGAGAGGCCATGTAGGAGTACATGGTGGGTTGTTTCATTGAAGCCGACCTTAAGCACTGAGATCTGTATGTGTGATTTAAGAATCAGCTACTACCATGCATTGGGCCCAAAACCAATGGACCCTCTCGACTTCTTATTCACCCTAGTTCTCCGTCCAGGAGTTGCAAGTAGTTTCTGGTGTTTGTAGCCTACTGGAGGCCGTGGACAGCGCTGACCGTAGGGGTGGGCTGTGATGCGGTAGGTACGTGGCCGGGTGTACCGAATACCCGTTAGGTATCTCGGGAACCCTGTTCACATCGTTCGGGGCCGTATGGGAAACCTCGGCCGGACTCCCTGCGGATGGAACCTGAATAGGCGATAAACCTGGACTGGAGGCTTAGGTGATTAGGTAGGTCGTGGCCGACACCCACGTTGGGCTTTCGCTTGAAGGTTGCCGAGTACATGTCGTGTAAACGACGGTAAGTGGTGAGAGCGTGTATGAAGAAGTACCCCCTGCAGGGTTAACATGATCTATTCGAATAGCCGCGTCCGCGGTAAAGGACTACTTGGTTGCCTATACAGTTCATAGACAAGTAAATGGAAACTACTAAAAGCCTCAAGATAAGTGTGAGTGCCGAGGATGGCTCCTCCGTAGGAGGACGGAGGTGGATCCTCGGTAGTGTATTGAAGTGGTGAATAGTGGACTCGTGTGCGCAAAACTATTTCAAGTTGAAGTATCGTAGGATAGCCTAGCCAAGAGTCAAAGATGGCTTGCTGCAATAACTCCACCAACCCTTCTTGATACTATGCATGTATGTAGGATCTGATGTAAGTCTTGCTGAGTACCTTTGTACTCATGTTGCTATAATCTACATTTTTACAGAAGACGCTGCAACCCCTTCTGATGGGTTCTATGTAGACGTTGACATCAACGAGTAGGCTAAAGACCCAGGTGGTGACCCTGAGCTTGTGAAGGACCACATAGTATAGCCAGAGGCTTTCCAAGCCTCTTTTATTTTACTAGTTGTCTGTACTCAGACAAGTTACTTCCGCTGCTGTCTTGTATGATTGTATGACTTGTATGTTGGGTCGTGAGACCCGTACCTTTGTGTGTATGTTATGTATGGCTCACTGAGCCTTAAATAAAGTACTTGTGTCATAGAGTCATGTTGTGATGCTTCGTTGTATTTGCACATATCGAGCATATTGTGTGTATGATTGAAATGCTTGGTATGTGTGGGATCTGACTATCTAGTTGTTTATCTTTAGTAGCCTCTCTTACCGGGAAATGTCTCCTAGTGTTACCGCTGAGCCATGGTAGCTTGCTACTGCTCTGGAACACTTAGGCTGGCCGGCATGTGTCCTTCTTCGTTCCTGTGTCTGTCCCTTCGGGGAAATGTCACGCTTTGAGTACCGGAGTCCTGTTAGCCCGCTACAGCCCGGTTTACCGGAGTCCTGCTAGCCCAGTGCTACAGCCCGGACCCACTTGCTGATGACCGACACATTCGAAGCTGGGTCATGGATGCCTGTCCCTGTAAGTCTGTGCCACTTTGGGTTTACGACTAGTCATGTCAGCCCGGGCTCTTTATCATATGGATGCTAGCGACACTATCATATACGTGAGCCAAAAGGCGCAAACGGTCCCGGGAAAAAGGTAAGACGACACCCGTGGGGATACCGTGCGTGAGGCCGCAAAGTGATATGAGGTGTTACCAGCTAGATCGATGTGACATCGAGTCGGGGTCCTGACAGCGTTGGTATCAGAGCCGGACTGCCTGTAGGTTCTCCAAGCCAAACTGGTCGATGTTGAGTCTAGAAATTCTTTAGTTATATGTAGGGGAATTGTTTGTGGGTTGGAACGTAAGGCTCTTTTTACTTCTTATACCTTATGACTTTCTGATCTGAGTCAGTCCATTCTTCCACCGGGGGTTAAGGAATTAGGATCTATTCCTCTATCAGGATCACGTGTTACTAATCAGTAGTACCTTATAAGTTTGATGGTTACAAGCCTAGTTCAGTTCTACTACCACATTATGTAGTCAGAATGGTTCAGAACTTTGATATGATGATGTTGAGTGTGTATGAAATCCTTTGTCAAATGTCTCAATATCCTTTTTGAGCATTTACAGCTGTTATGCTGCCGAAATTTTGCTAGAAATTCTAACGCCTTTGCATTATAAATATGCTTTCAGATGGCCACTCGCGACCTCAATCAAGTGGTTCGCCTGACTCGATGCCTAGATGTACCCGGCCATACTGCTAAGTTGGTCAGGGTAATGACTGAGGCTGGATACCGCTGGTATCCCGAGTACACGGTCGAAGAGCAATTCCGGGACTTCAATCAAAGCCAGTATCTCTGCACTGTCAGGATATTTCCATCTTATCCTGGATCCACCGAGCCTCTTCACTACTCCTATGGACTCGGGGTTACTATTGAGATGGCTGTGCAGGACGCCGCCTACTCTATGATGACCATTATGCGAGTCAGATCTGGGTTATTTCGGGACTCTGATTTCCGGTATATGCCAGGATCACTTCCGGGAGCACAAGGGTATCTCCAGGCTATCTATGCTGACTCCACTCAGGAGGATTCACGGACTCGCACCACTGCTGAGATGCTCGAGGATAAGGACCGTGAAAATCGGGCCTTAAGGCTAGAGCTCTTCAACACCCATGCTGACCACTGGGCCACTTTGACTCGGTTCGCACCGGCGGTGCAAGCTGGATATTCAGATATGCGCGATCTCTATCCTGTGAGATCTGCTCTGCCAGACGTGATGGTTTGGCGTGATGTAGGAGGCATCACCCCACCTCGCGGTCCCCGCAGGCCACCGTTTGTTGGTCCAAGGCCTCATCCTAGCCCCTATGGTCCACAAGCTCCGCGAGACCGTCTGTTTCCAGATGATCATGTTGAGCTCCCAGGCTATGGAGGTGACTTCTACGAGGACTACTACGGATCGGTCTGAGTTAGTGGTAGTATCCCTAGTTCGCACTAGCTGTGTCGTCTATCGTCCCGCGTGACTCGTGGGATATGACCTAGTTTGTACTCTTTCCGGAGATGTAGAAAAATAATGTATAGGAGCTTGGAATGCCTCTGATGAGATGTAATCCTCTTTCCACCGTAATAGTACTTGTTTGGTCTTGTACTAAACCCTGTATGGTGTGTATGACGATGGAATAAAAGAAGCAGTTGCTGTATCTACCATGTCATACGGATGATCATCTTGCATTTCGAGTTATTTCTTACATTATAAATCCTATGTCGGAATTTTACCATCCTGACTAAAACATTGTCTTGATTTCCTAGGATGGTCAACGCGCGCGCTAACCCTGCTTCTCAAGAGCAGGCCGAAGGCAGTGAAGCCAGGGATGCAAATCTGCCTCATCCTCCTTCACTAGCCGAGGTCATGATGGAAGCTGAGAGAAACAAGCGGGAGACGAACCGTTTGTTGGAGCGTATTGAACAGAATACAGCACACCATCAGAGGGCTAACGTGGTGTCACTCAGTGATTTTATCAAATTGCATCCACCCACGTTCCACCACTCCGTCGAGCCCCTCGACGCTGATGACTGGCTTCGCAGTATCTCTCACAAACTGCGTTCCGCGCTGGTAGCGGAGGCTGACAAGGTCACCTTTGCTGCATATCATCTTGAAGGCCCCGCCAGTCTATGGTGGGAGAATTATGGAGCTATGCGCCCAGCGGGCCATGTCACTACTTGGGCTGAATTCAGCGAGGCTTTCCGTGAACATCACATTCCGGAGGGTCTCATGGACCGTAAACGTGAAGAATTTTGCAGTTTCACCCAAGGCCGACTTTCTGTGGATGCCTATAGCAGGGAGTTTGGTAATCTCGCCCGATATGCAACTGAGGAAGTTTCTACTGACGCCAAGAAGCAAGCAAGGTTCCGTAAGGGCCTTAGTCCTGAGCTTCGCCGCGACCTCCGTCTGCATGAGTGTACATCTTTCTCGAAACTTGTCAACAAAGCCATCAGTGCTGAAACTGGTCAGACTGACTATGACGCAACACGCAAGCATGGCCGTGACACGGGTTCCTCATCCGGTGCTGGTCCTCAGAAGCGCCGCGTGTGGGTGCCCAACACCGCCCTGCCACCCAGGTTCACACCGAGGCCATCCTTCCAGGCGCCTCGCCCTGTTCAACAGTCTGCTCCAGCCAAGCCCTATGGGGGTTCAACTAATAATGCTCCTCCACGTACCAGTTCCGTGACTTGTTTCAAGTGTGGGGAATCGGGTCACTATATGCGTGAGTGTCCCCAGACCAACCCCAATCAATCTGCTAAAGCTGTTGGCCGTGGCAAGCCGACAGGGAAAGTGTTTCATGCTAAACCGGTCACCGCTTCACGTGGCCATGTCAACTGTATCTCTGCCGAAGAAGCTCAAGAGGATCCCAACGTCGTTCTCGGTACGCTTCTTGTTAATTGCCACCCGGCATCTGTTCTTTTCGATACAGGAGCCTCTCATTCCTTTATATCTGAAAATTATGCTCGTTTGCATAACGTTGCATTCTGTGACATGCCATCCACTATGGAAATCTCTACCCCTGGTTCTAGATGGCAGACCTCTAGGGTAAGCTATGGAAATGAGATCCAAGTCGACAGACTTGTTTTCCTCGCGTCTTTGATAGCCCTTAAATCTTCAGATATTAATATCATTCTGGGTATGGACTGGATGTCGGCTCATCATGCCCAAATTGATTGCTTCTCTAGGACTGTTCAACTCACCCATCCTTCGGGGAAGATAGTCCATGTCTTGACCCGAATAGCCAAGCGACAATTATATTCTCTTAACGCCAGGCCTTTGCCAGACCTTGAGGACGTTCCGGTAGTCCGTGACTTCCCGGATGTCTTTCCAGAGGAATTGCCAGGTGTTCCACCTGACAGGGATGTTGAGTTCGTAATAGACCTCATTCCAGGAACCGTTCCGATTGCTAGAAGACCTTATAAGATGGCACCACTAGAACTAGCCGAGCTTAAGAAACAACTCGATGAGTCCTTGAAAAAGGGTTTCATCCGACCTAGTTCTTCTCCGTGGGCTTGCCCCGTCCTATTCGTCAAGAAGAAGGATGGTACGGACCGGATGGTTGTAGATTACCGACCTGTCAACTTGGTCACAATCAAGAACAAATACCCGCTTCCCAGGATCAACGACCTGTATGATCAGCTCGCTGGATCCTCAGTCTTCTCCAAAATGGATTTGAGGTTGGGCTACCATCAAATCAAAATCAGAAACGGGGACATTCCTAAAACGGCCTTTGTTACTCGTTATGGCCAATACGAGTACACCGTCATGTCCTTCGGTTTAACCAACGCTCCAGCCACCTTTTCTCGGTTAATGAACTCAATCTTCATGGAGTATTTGGATAAGTTCGTCGTGGTTTACCTCGATGATATACTCATCTACTCCAAGAACGAGGAAGAACATGCCGAACATCTAAGGCTAGTGTTGAAGAAACTTCGAGAGCATCGCCTATATGCCAAATTTTCTAAATGTGAATTCTGGTTGTCAGAAGTGACCTATTTGGGTCATGTAATATCTGGTAAAGGTATTGCTGTTAACCCTGAGCGAGTTCAAGCCGTCCTTAATTGGACTCCACCTGAATCGGTCAAGCAAGTTCGGAGTTTTCTAGGCTTAGCGAGCTATTGTCGTCGCTTTGTCGAGAACTTCTCCAAAGTTGCCAAACCTCTAACCGAGCTCCTCAAGAAAGATAAGAAGTTTGAGTGGACTCCACAATGTGAGCACAGCTTTCAGGAACTGAAAAGACGCCTGACTTCTGCTCCCGTACTGGTACCGCCAGACTTCTCCAAGGACTTTGTTATCTACTGCGACGCTTCGCGACAAGGACTAGGTTGCATTCTCATGCAAGATCGACACGTAATTGCCTACGCTTCACGGAAATTGCACCCACATGAGGAGAATTATCCCACTCATGATCTAGAGCTTGCAGCCGTAGTCTATGCACTTAAGACCTGGCGACATTACCTCCTCGGTAATCGTTGCGAAATATTCACTGATCACCAAAGTCTGAAGTATATTTTCACCCAACCGGATTTGAATCTCAGGCAGAGACGTTGGGTTGAATTGATCACCGACTTCGACTTAGGAATAACCTACACCCCAGGGAAAGCCAACGTCATGGCTGATGCGCTAAGTCGTAAATCTTATTGTAACAACCTGATGTTACAACAAAGTCAACCGCTTCTCCATGAGGAATTTAGGAAGCTTAACCTTCATATTGTTCCTCAAGGTTTTCTCTCCACCTTGGTGGCAAAACCTACCCTTACGGATCAAATTATCAAAGCACAGAAGGTAGATCCGGGAATCTCCCGCATCAAGAGAAACATTCAGAAAGGAATTGCGAATTGTTTCTCCGTTAATGATCAAGGAGTCGTATACTTCAGGGATCGACTAGTGGTTCCCAAGGTGCGCAACCTGAGGCGATTGATCCTTAAGGAAGCTCATGAATCTCCTCTCACCATTCATCCCGGTAGTACTAAGATGTATCAGGACCTACGCCAGAGGTTCTGGTGGACTAGGATGAAGAGAGAAATTGCTCAGTACATTGCAAATTGCGACGTCTGTCGTCGTGTAAAAGCAGAGCATCAACGGCCTGCTGGCACCCTTCAACCCTTAGCTATTCCTGAATGGAAATGGGATAAAATTGGTATGGATTTCATTACCGGGTTTCCCAGGACCAAGAGAGGGAATAATGCTATTTTCGTCGTGGTCGATCGTCTTTCCAAAGTAGCCCACTTCTTACCTGTTCGTGAGAGTATAACCGCTAGTCAGCTGGCAGACTTATACATCTCCCGTATAGTGTCTCTCCATGGTGTTCCTTTGGAAATTAACTCGGATCGAGGAAGTCTTTTCACCTCTCGATTTTGGGAAAGTTTCCAAAATGCTATGGGAACCCGTCTTTCCTTTAGCACCGCTTTCCACCCTCAGTCGAGTGGTCAAGTGGAACGCGTCAACCAAATTCTAGAAGACATGCTTCGAGCCTCTGTTATCTCATTCGGAATGGACTGGGAGAAGTGCCTTCCATTTGCCGAATTCGCTTACAACAACAGCTATCAATCTAGCTTGGGTAAAGCCCCTTTTGAAGTTCTCTATGGACGACAATGTCGAACACCCCTTAACTGGTTAGAGACCGGGGAAAGACAATTCTTTGGCCCGGATATGATTCAGGAAGCAGAAGAACAAGTTCGTATCGTTCGTGAAAAGTTGAAAACAGCCCAATCTCGTCAAAAGAGTCAATATGACCGAAAACATAAGGCTATGACCTTCGAGGTTGACGAGAAGGCTTATCTTCGGGTCACCCCTCTGAAGGGAACCCATCGTTTCGGTATCAAAGGCAAATTGGCTCCTCGTTATATTGGACCTTTTCGCATTCTTGCCAAACGAGGAGAAGTTGCCTACCAGTTGGAACTACCTCCACACCTCTCCAGAGTTCACGACGTCTTCCACGTTTCTCAACTCAGGCGTTGCTTCTCGGATCCTATCCGTGAAGTGGACCACGAAACGCTTGATCTCCAGGATAATCTTACATATCGAGAGTACCCCATTCGTATCCTCGATCAGGCCGAGCATACCACTCGACGCCAGAACATCAAGTTCCTCAAAGTTCAATGGTCGCACCATTCTGAGGATGAAGCAACTTGGGAAAGGGAGGATCGTCTTCGACTCGAGTACCCCGCTTTCTTCCCGGAGGAACCCAAATCTCGGGACGAGATTCTTTTGAGTGGGGGTGAGTTGTCACAACCTAGCTAGTCATGCATTAGAGTGTTGCATCATGTTTACTCTTTCATCAGAAACTTGAAATGGGGATGACAGAACCCCCAGTTCCCTCTGAAACCAACTAGGGTTACTAAAATAATTTTTCAATGAACCTGAAATGCCCTTCTAAAATGCCCATCATTTTTGTCTTGGTTCAGAACCTCTGCCAAAAATGGTGCACATTTTCCTAGGCCATCCTAGGGTTTTTGAATTAAATCATAAATATTTGAATTTGGGCATTTAAAATAATATAAAATATTTAAATGCTCAAATATCTCCAAACTAAAATGTTTCATGTTGGAAATAATCCAACTATGGGCCAGGAATAGTTTGGTGATTTTTGAACTAGCCTAGGTATTTTATTTAATTCAACAAAGTTGCAGAAGTATTAGAAAACAGAAAACAGAAAAATATATAAAGGGAGAAGCTTACCTGGGCTCCTCCCTGTGCGGCCCAGCCAGCTGGCTGGCCCAGCCAGCAGCCGGCCCAGCCCACCTCCCTCCTCTGTCGTCTTCGTCCCGACAGAGGGAGGGGAGTGTGGCCGGCGCGCGCGCGCGCCACCGCGCCACGCCACCTGCTCGCCTGCTTGCCTGCCCTCCCCTCCTCGCTCGACGCCCTGGACGACGCCACGCCTCTCCCCATGCTCTCTCTCACTCTCCCCCGGCTCTCCTCTCCTCTCCCTCGCTCTCTCTCTCTCACGGCCGAACACCACCGTCGCCGCCGTTCGCCATAGCCATCGTCTCCGGCCACCCCTCGCTCCCCCGACTAGCTCGGAAGCTCCGCCTCGACTCCCTCTTCCTCCCCACCGCTCCACGGGTCCCCGGAAGCCCTGCATCGCCGCCACGTCGCCGTTCCCCTCTTCGGGCTCCGACCGTCGTCGCCGTCGAATTCACCGTCACCAGCGCGTCCCCGAGCCCGCTAACCATCCCTGCAGCTCCGCGGTGAGCCCCCGGATCGTTTCCCCCTTCTTCCCTGGTCTCTTTCGACTTCTAGGCCCTAGCCCCACCTCGGCCGAGAGCTCCACGCCGCCGGCGATGTCGCCGTCGTGGCCACGGTCGCCGTAGCGCCCAACCGAGCACACCATCGTGCTCCCCACCTCACCAGGAGCACGCAGCACGCACCAACGCCTCCCCAAACCCCCTGCAACACTGATCCCGACCGCACCCGAACTCCGGCCGCCGCAACCGAGCTCGCCGCCGTCAACTCCGTCCACCCCGAGCCCAACCACCACCACCAATAGTCGCGGCTCAACCTCAGCAACACGTAGATGCCTTCCGCCGTCCATTTGGTTGCCGGAATGGCAAAAAGCACTTTCGCCGCCGTCTCGGGCCTCGCCGGCGTCATGTCGCCGGTGGGGTTTGACTTGTCCGACCTGGGGTTTGACCCCCCAGGGTCACTGACGCGTGGGCCCTGTTGGCCAGGTGGTTAGGTTAGCGCTAACTACTGTTAGTCAACCCCCCCTGACACTGACAGTGGGCCCCAGCGCCACTACCCCCTAATTAGGATTAATTTAATCCTGTTTAACCCCCCCTGTCACTGACGTGTGGGCCCCACACGTCAGGTTTGACCTCAGCCAGCCACAGTTGACCACTGACGTCATGCTGACGTCATGCTGACGCAATAATTATATTTCTGGAATTAAATTAAATCAGGAAATTCCAGAATATTATTTAAACTTCAAAAATTCATAACTTTTATTCTGTAACTCCAAATTGGACAAATTATATATGAAAAATGATCAGAAAAATCCAATCTATCCATATGTACTGTTTTCATGCATGATCAAACAAGTTAAATTGATGTTTTAAGCAGAACAAGGAAAGGCACTTTAAAAGGCCATATTTGAATTTGAAATTTGAATCCTTGATTCAAATTTGTTCAAACACCCCTGGTTTTAGTTGCATTAGCCCAACGCACTCATATTGCCATGTTTCATGCATGCATCATATTGTTGCATACTGTTTGGTAATGTTTGTGAATCGGTGCTCTCTGCGGCAGGTTCTGTCCCCGAAGAGTACCCTGATTACCCTAGCGAAGAACCGTATCAGTGCATCGAACCATCAGGCAAGCAACCAACCATTTGATCATATCGATACAATCCCATGTTCTCGCTCCTGCTCTCTTTTACTGCATTAAGACAACGCGATTCAAACTGCTGTGTGCTACGGTAGTTGAACCCATTTCCTCTGCATGACCTGTCATTGCCACAGTAACTAGATGAAACCCACTAGCATGTGTAGGAGTTGCTTGAGCCATATGTATGTGTTGTTCCTACCTTGCTATGCCTGCTATGCTTAGAGTCGTGTCAGGTCTGGTTCATCTGGGTGATGGGCTAGAGTGAAATGTTATGTCGGTAATGAGAGTGGTGTGGTGAACACGATTTGGTAAAGGTATCGATGAGAGGCCATGTAGGAGTACATGGTGGGTTGTTTCATTGAAGCCGACCTTAAGCACTGAGATCTGTATGTGTGATTTAAGAATCAGCTACTACCATGCATTGGGCCCGAAACCAATGGACCCTCTCGACTTCTTATTCACCCTAGTTCTCCGTCCAGGAGTTGCAAGTAGTTTCTGGTGTTTGTAGCCTACTGGAGGCCGTGGACAGCGCTGACCGTAGGGGTGGGCTGTGATGCGGTAGGTACGTGGCCGGGTGTACCGAATACCCGTTAGGTATCTCGGGAACCCTGTTCACATTGTTCGGGGCCGTATGGGAAACCTCGGCCGGACTCCCTGTGGATGGAACCTGAATAGGCGATAAACCTGGACTGGAGGCTTAGGTGATTAGGTAGGTCATGGCCGACACCCACGTTGGGCTTCCGCTTGAAGGTTGCCGAGTACATGTCGTGTAAACGACGGTAAGTGGTGAGAGCGTGTATGAAGAAGTACCCCCTGCAGGGTTAACATGATCTATTCGAATAGCCGCGTCCGCGGTAAAGGACTACTTGGTTGCCTATACAGTTCATAGACAAGTAAATGGAAACTGTTAAAAGCCTCAAGATAAGTGTGAGTGCCGAGGATGGCTCTTCCGTAGGAAGACGGAGGCGGATCCTCGGTAGTGTATTGAATTGGTGAGTAGTGGACTCGTGTGCGCAAAACCATTTCAAGTTGGAGTATCGTAGGATAGCCTAGCCAAGAGTCAAAGCTGGCTTGCTGCAATAACTCCACCAACCCTTCTTGATACTATGCATGTATGTAGGATCTGATGTAAGTCTTGCTGAGTACCTTTATACTCATGTTGCTATAATCTACATTTTTACAGAAGACGCTGCAACCCCTTCTGATGGGTTCTATGTAGACGTTGACATCAACGAGTAGGCTTAAGACCCAGGTGGTGACCCTGAGCTTGTGAAGGACCACGTAGTATAGCTAGGCTTTCCAAGCCTCTTTTGTTTTACTAGTTGTCTGTACTCAGACAAGTTACTTCCGCTGCTGGTTTGTATGACTGTATGACTTGTATGTTGGGTCGTGAGACCCGTACCTTTGTGTATGTTATGTATGGCTCACTGAGCCTTAAATAAAGTACTTGTGTCGTAGAGTCATGTTGTGATGCTTCATTGTATTTGCACATATCGAGCATATTGTGTGTATGACTGAAATGCTTGGTATGTGTGGGATCTGACTATCTAGTTGTTTATCTTTAGTAGCCTCTCTTACCGGGAAATGTCTCCTAGTGTTACTGCTGAGCCATGGTAGCTTGCTACTGCTCTGGAACACTTAGGCTGGCCGGCATGTGTCCTTCTTCGTTCCTGTGTCTGTCCCTTCGGGGAAATGTCACGCTTTGAGTACCGGAGTCCTGTTAGCCCGCTACAGCCCGGTTTACCGGAGTCCTGTTAGCCCAGTGCTACAGCCCGGACCCACTTGCTGATGACCGACACGTTCGAAGCTGGGTCATGGATGCCTGTCCTTGTAAGTCTGTGCCACTTTGGGTTTACGACTAGTCATGTCAGCCCGGGCTCTTTATCATATGGATGCTAGCAACACTATCATATACGTGAGCCAAAAGGCGCAAACGGTCCCGGGAAAAGGTAAGGCGACACCCGTGGGAATACCGTGCGTGAGGCCGCAAAGTGATATGAGGTGTTACCAGCTAGATCGATGTGACATCGAGTCGGGGTCCTGACAGCAGAAAATCTAATCCTGGAGACCTTTTACTATGTGAGGGAAGCAAATCTAATCCTGGACATACTTGTTACCTCTTGAGCTTGCGTTGGTTTTTCCCTCGAAGAGGAAAGGGTGATGCAGCAAACTAGAGTACATATTTCCCTCAGTTTGAGAACCAAGGTATCAATCTAGTAGGAGACAACGAACAAGTCACCAAATACCTGCACAAACAATCAACAACTTGCACCCAACGCGATAAAGGGGTTGTCAATCCCTTCTCGGTCACTCACAAAGGTGAGATCTGATAGAGATAGATAAACGGTAAAGTAAATATTTTTGGTATTTTTGGTTTATAGATCAGAAAGTAAAACATTGCAAAAAGAGTAGATCGGAAACTAAAATTGTAGATCAGAAACTTATATGATGGAAAATAGACCTGGGGGCCATAGGTTTCACTAGAGGCTTCTCTCAAGATAGAAAATATTAAAGTGGGTGAACAAATTACTGCCGAGCAATTCATAGAAAAGCGCAAAGTTATGACGATATCTAAGGCAATGATCATGAATATAGGCATCACGTCCGTGTCATGTAGACCAACTCCTGTCTACATCTACTACTATTACTCCACACATCGACCGCTATGCCGCATGCATCTAGAGTACTACGTTCACAAAGGAGTAACACTTTAAGCAAGATGACATGATGTAGAGGAATTAACTCAAGCAATATGATGAAAACCCCATCTTTTTATCCTTGATGGCAACAATACGATACGTCCTTGTTGCCCCTACTGTCACTGGGAAAGGACACCGCAAGATTGAACCCAAAGTGAAGCACTTCTCCCATTGCAAAAAAAACCAATCTAGTTGGCCAAACCAAATTGATAGTTCGAAGAGACTTGCAAAGATATCAAATCATGCATATAAGAATTCAGATAATATTCAAATAATATTCATAGATAAGCTGATCATAAATCCACAATTCATCGGATCTCGGCAAACACACCGCAAAAAAGTATTACATCGAATAGATCTCCAAGAACATCGAGGAGAACATGGTATTGAAAATCAAAGAGAGAGAAGAAGCCATCTAGCTACTAGCTATGGAACCGTAGGTCTGTGGTAAACTACGCACGCTTCATCGAAAGGGAAATGGTGTTGATGTAGAAGCCCTCCGTGATCGAATTCCCCTCCAGAAGGACACTGGAAAAGGCCCCTAGACGGGATCTGACGGGTACAGAAGGTTGCGGCGGTAGAAAAGTGTTTCCGTGGCTCTCTTTGTTGGTTTTGGGTTATATGAGAATATATAGGTGAAGAAACTAGGTTGCTGGAGTCACGAGGGGCCCACAAGGGTGGGGGCGGACCCTACCCCCTGGGCGCACCCATCGTCCTTGTGGCTACCTCGTGGCTTCTCTGACTTGCACTCCAAGTCCTCTAGATGTCTTTCGGTTCAAGAAAAATCATCGCGAAAGTTTTATTCCGCTTGGACTCCGTTTGGTATTCCTTTTCTGCGAAACTGTAATACATGGAAAAATATAAACTGACACTGGGTTCTAGGTTAATAGGTTAGTCCCAAAAATAATATAAAATAGCATATTAATGCATATAAAACATCCAAAACAGATAATATAATAGCGTGGAACAATAAAAAATTATAGATACGTTGGAGATGTATTAAGCATCCCCAAGCTTAATTCCTGCTCATCCTCGAGTAGGTAAATGCTAAAAAAAGAATTTTTGATGTGGAATGCTACCTAACATATTTATCCATTGAATTCCTTTTATATTGGCATGAATGTTCCAATCCGTATGTTTCAAAACAAAAGTTTAATATTGACATAGAAACAATAATACTTCAAGCATAATAACAAGCACTGTTCAAGATATCTTCCGATATTCCGATAAATCATCCAATTTATCGCTTATCATTGTCCGGCCGATAAGATAAATCAACCGATAAATTAGCCGATATGGCGATAAATCGGCCGATATGCCGATAAACTAGCCGATTTACCCCTTATCTTGGGTCGGCCGATATGTTCCCGATAAGCGATATCCCCAACATTGCTAACAAGGCAGTTATATCTTCTCAAAATAACATGGCCAAAGAAAGCTTATCCCCAGAAAATCATATAGTCTGGCTATACTCCATCTTCATCACATAAAATATTTAAATCATGCACAACCCCGATGACAAGCCAAGCAATTATTTCATTCTTTTAATGTTCTCAAACTTTTTCAACTTTCACACAATACATGAGCATGATCCATGTAGATAGAACTATAGGTGGAATAGACGATGGTTGTGGAGAAGACAAAAAGAAGGAGATAGTCTCACATCAACTAGGTGTATCAACGAGCTATGGAGATGCCCATCAATAGATATCAATGTGAGTGAGTAGGGATTGCCAAGCAACAGATGCACTAGAGCTATAAGTTTATGAAACTCAAAAAGAAACTAAGTGGGTGTGCATCCAACTTGCTTGCTCACGAAGACCTAGGGAAATTTCAGGAAGCCCATCATTGGAATATACAAGACAAGTTCTATAATGAAAAATTCCCACTAGTATATGAACGTGACAATATAGGAGACTATCTATCATGAAGATCATGGTGCTACGAAGCACAAGTGTGGTAAAAGGATAGTAGCATTGCCCCTTCTCTTTTCTCTCATTTTTTGGGGCCTTGTCTCATTTTTTTGGCCTCTTTTTTTTTCTGGAGTCTCATCTTGACTTGTGGGGGAATCATAGTCTCCATCATCCTTTCCTCACATGGGAAAATGCTTTAATAATGAAGATCATCACACTTTTAATTACTTACAACTCAAGAATTACAACTCGATACTTAGAACGAAATATGACCCTATATGAATGCCTCTGGTGGTGTACTGGGATGTGCAATGAATCAAGAGTGACATGTATGAAAGAATTATGAATGGTGGCTTTGCCACAAATACGATGTCAACTACATGATCATGAAAAGCAATATGACAATGATGGAGTGTGTCATAATAAACGGAATGCTGGAAAGTTGCATGGCAATATATCTCCGAATGGTTATGTAAATTCCATAATAGGTAGGTATGGTGGATGTTTTAAGGAAGGTATATGGTGGGTTTATGGTACCGGTGAAAGCTGCGCAGCAGTAGAGAGGCTAGCAATGGTGGAAGGGTGAGAGTGCGTATAATCCATGGACTCAACATTAGTCATAAGAACTCATATATTTATTGCAAAAATCTCTTAGTTATCGAAACAAAGTACTAAGTGCATGCTCCCAGGGGGATAGATTGGTAGGAAAAGATCATCCATCGTCCCCGACCGCTAATCATAACGAAGACAATCAATAAATAAATCATGCTATTTAGAGACCTTAACAAAAGTATTTATGAAATTCACAATTACTTACAAGCATGACTCTAATACCACCATCTTCATATATCAAAACAATCATAAGGAATCAAACTTCTCATAGTATTCAATGCACTTTGTATGATTTTTTTATTATATCCTTCTTGGATGCCTATCATATTAGAACTAAATTTATAACCAAAGCAAATTACCATGCAATTTAGAGACTCTCAAAATAATATAAGTGAAGCATGAGAGTTCATCAATTTCTATAAAATAAATCCACTGTCGTGCTCTAAAAAGATATAAGTGAAGCACTAGAGCAAAATTGCCTACCTCAATAGATATAAGTGAAGAACATAGAGTATTCTAATAAATTATGATTCGTGTGTGTCTCTCTCAAAATGTGTGTACATCAAGGATGATTGTGGCAAAGTAAAAAGAAAATACTCAAATCATACAAGGCGCTCCAAGCAAAACACATATAATGTGGTGAATAAAAATATAGCCTCAAGTAAAGTTACTGATAGATGACGAAAGAGGGGATGCCTTCCGGGGCATCCCCAAGCTTAGGCTCTTGGTTGTCCTTGAATATACCTTCGAGTGCCTTTGGCATCCCCTAGCTTAGGCTCTTGACACTCCTTATTCCATAGTCCATCAAATCCTTACCCAAAACTTGAAAACTTCACAACACAAAACTCAACCAAAAATCTCATAAGCTCCGTTAGTATAAGGAAATAAATAACCACTTTAGGTACTGTTGTGAACTCATTCTTTATTTATATTGGTGTAATATCTAATTTATTCCAACTTTTCCATGGTTCATACCCCCCGATACTACACATAGAATCATCAAAATAAGCAAACAACACACAGAAAATAGAATATGTGAAAAACAGAACAGTGTGTAGTAATCTGTAACTCTCGAATAGTTATGTAACTCCAAAAATTCTGAGACAACAGGAAGACCTAAGACTTCTTTATTAATATTCTAAAAAAAGAATCAATATTTTATCATGCTTCTGTTAAAAATGAGAATTGTTTTCCTGAGCGGAAAAGTTTCTGTTTTTCAGCAAGATCAAATCAACTACCACCGTAAGCTATCCCAAAGGTATTACTTGGCACAAACAATAATTAAAACACAAAACCACATCTAACCAGAGGCTAGATGAATTATTTAAAGAAAAACAGATCCTAAAAAGCATAAACAAAAATAAAATTGGGTTCCCTCCCAACAAGCACTATTGTTTAACGCCCTTAGCTAGGCATAAAACATGAATAGATCTAGATATAATCGTAATAGTGATAGGGAAAATATTGAAAAGTCATGTCATACTCCCTTCGTTCAACAGCAAGTTTTCTTTCTGATAAGCAAAAGTAATCAAAAGGGCTAAACTTAATAGGATAAGAATCCCCAAGAATGATCTCAGGAGGAATTGGTTCCTCCTTCGGCCCTTAATATTGTATGACCAACACATCATTATAAGCATTCTTTTGGAAAAAAGTCATGAGCTTGTGTCCAAGAGAGAAACCCAATCTGTTGTTTTGCATAGAAAAATTATCATTAAGCTCAGAAATCTTATCAACTAAAATATCGGTAGGGACTCACTTTCTTAAATTTTCATTATAAGTAACAAGATCCAGAGATCGCAAACGCATTATGTCTTCTTGATTAAAAAGAATTCTCTCTATCGGAGGATGGCCACCATCTACTTTATAATGCGCAAAAGTTTCACTGCTTCTTTCCTAGGAAACCTAAACTCATGAGCTAGAAATATAGTGGCGGCATGCTTAACAAAAGAATGCTCAATATTTGAAGACTCTAAAAAGATCCTTTGTATGGAAGGATGCATATGAACAAATTTTCTTTCAAGTTCAACTATGAGCAAAGATATAGCATCCGCAAGGCTACTAGTTTTATGGAGAATAGATCTACCCAAAGTGGGAAGTGCACCGGCACAAGTAAAGAAATCTTGAATAACCCCTTTTCCAATAATATTGCCGCTACCTATGCGAAGCTTTTTAGTATGTAGAACCGTAGATTCTTCATGATGAGTAGTATGGGCAAAAGCATTAAAATTTCCCTCATCGTTCCTACTATCTTTTTCAGTGATAACCTCCCCAATTTCAGACATGGCGGCGTCAAATAGATCTAGAAAATGAGCAACCAAAAGGCAAACAAAACAACGAACGGAAGAGGGGCGAAGAAAAGGGAAATATTTTCGAAAATAATTTTAGAAGTGGGGGGAGGAAAACGAGAGGCGAGTGGCGAATAATGTAATGCAAGAGATGAGAGTTTATGATGGGTACTTGGTATGTAATGCAACGGCGGCAGAAATTCTTCATGCTACCTCTAGAGCATGCGTCGGTTTTTCCCTTGAAGAGGAACGGGTGATGCAACAAAGTAGAGTAAGGATTTCCCTCAGTTTGGGAACCAATGTATCAATCCAGTAGGAGATAACGAACAAGTCACCGAATACCTGCACAAACAATCAACAACTTGCACCCAATGGGATAAAGGGGTTGTTAATCTCTTCACGGTCACTCGCAAAAGTGAGATCTGATAGAGATAGATAAACTGTGAAGTAAATATTTTTGGTATTTTTGGTTTATAGATTGGAATCTATAAGATTGCAAAAAGAGTTGATCAGAAACTAAAATTGTAGATCAGAAACTTATATGATGGAAAATAGACTCGTGGGCCATAAGTTACACTAGAGGCTTCTCTCAAGATAGAAAATATTATTGTGGGTGAACAAATTACTGGCGAGCAATTGATAGAAAAGTGCAAGTTATGACGATATCTAAGGGAATGATCATGAATATAGGCTTCACGTTTGTGTCAAGTAGACTGACTCATGCCTGCACTTACTACTATTACTCCACACATCAACCGGTATCCAGCATGCATCTAGAGTATTAAGTTCATAAAGAACAGAGTAACGCTGTAAGCAAGATGACATGGTGTAGAGGAATTAACTCAAGCAATATGATGAAAACCTTATCTTTTTATCCTCGATGGCAACAATACAATACGTGCCTTGCTGTCCCTACTATCACTGGGAAAGGACACTACTAGATTGAACCCAAAGCTAAGCACTTCTCCCATTGCAAGAAAAACCAATCTAGTTAGCCAAACCAAATTGATAGTTCGAAGAGACTTGCAAAGATATCAAATCATGCATATACGAATTCAGAGAAGATTCAAATAAATAGATAAGAGGATCATAAATCCACAATTCATCGGATCTCGGCGAACACACCGCAAAAAAGTATTACATCGAATAGATCTCCAAGAACGTTGAGGAGAACATGGTATTGAGAATCAAAGAGAGAGAAGAAGCCATCTAGCTACTAGCTATGTACCAGTAGGTCTGTGGTGAACTACTCATGCTTGTCGGCGCAACAAACCCTGTGTCTGTTGACCAACTGTGCATAGGCACAACATCAAGATTGAAGCACCAGCTTAAGTTAGAGATTGAAGAACCAACATGCAACTCAGAGGGACCAAGATACAACCTAAGGTGCAAAACATCGGCAAGAGAAGGGCCTCCCTTGCCGGGCAAGCGAGCGCAACAAGGGGTAAGGTCAACACTAGAAATAAGCAACCAAGGCTCCCCGACAGAGCCTGCCGGGGCTTGCGGGGGCAGAACCACCCAACGAACCACGCAAGCATGACTCACGTGATCAATCCGTGCGGTGTCAAGCCGCAAGATGATTATGTGGCAGTCGTTCGCCACATGGCAGCCACTTCCTACAGAAGAAACCTACATGTGACAGCCGTCCTGTGACGTGTCAAGAGAATAGGAGCGGAGCTAGCAAGGTAGCCCGACAGGCCTTGCCGTGGCGACCAGTGATGTGACACTCAGCGCCGCATTTAATGCACCCTGTCAGCCCGCAGAGTTAGGTATGATAGCACTGTTTGCTATCATATCAGTGGACAATGACCACCTTGCCACTGTGGTGACCCCTTAATCTATAAAAGGAGGCCCATGGCACTCGTAGGAGGGGTTAGAAGGCTGGAAAGTTGACACACCCAAGCCATCACACGCGCGCAGTCATGACAGCACCACCACATTCTTTCCACCATCAATCCACCAAAGCAGGTGTAGGGTCTTACGCCTCGCGGCGGCTTGAACCTGGGTAAATCGCTTGTGTGCTCTCTACCACGCATCCGTACGCTAGTCTTCTCTTTATGCAACGTGCCGTCCCCCTGACGAACCAACAAGGGGCCACCCGGTCCCATAGGTGGCCGCAGAAATCCTGCGACATCTTTGGCCCGCCAAGTAGGGGGAGCGCTTGCGCGAACCTAAAATTGTACGCCGCGCGTCATCTTCATTGCCATCTTCATCCTCGACAGCGCCATCGACCATGGTGCCCAAGAAGAAATTTGGCACCTCGGCCCATCCATCCACCTTGAAGGCTCCACCGCCCGCGGCATCTAGCTCCGAGGGGGACACGGGGGCACGTGAGGATGTGGACACTGCTGGGGGCGTGGTTGGAGCAGGTGGCGCCATTAGCACCTCACCCTTGGCTGACACGGGGCCAGAGCTACTTGAGGTGAACGACATCAGCAGCCTCCTGATGGTCAAGCTCTGCAAGGTGCAGGCGAGGGGGTCACTCTGTCCGCGCCCGTCCTCTTGCAACGGCGCTCGGTCCGGGGTGAGCCATCGCCCTCCAGTCGCCACCACTTTGGGAACGGCCGCGGCTTATGCGCCTCCTCCCAGATGAGCCAACCAGGTCGCTGCGCTCAACGGAGTCGCTGATCTTCAAGCACCACCACCTGCGAGCACGCTGCCCCAGTGGTTGTCCCACAGTAGTGTGGGCACGGCGCTGTCGCCGCCGCCGCCTCTAGCACCATCCGGAGCCAGGCGATGGTGCGGTAGACATCATTGACATCCATGCCAAGCACGGCCATGGAGGCCATGGCACGAGCTCAGCTATTACCGAGGTTCCCGCCAGCAGCCAAGCGGATGGATGAGTGACGTGCCACCATCCAAAGCCTGCTCGGTTTCGCCGAAGCTAGGGGCTAGCGACGAGCTTGCCCACTACAACCTCCCCAAGCAACAGCCACCGCCCGCGCCGCTAGCCGTACGAAGGGGGCCGTCCCCACGGTTCAGTCCCGACCACGGTAGCTGGCGAGGGTGAAGTAGAATCAAGACCCCCATGACATCTTGATGGCCTCTTCTGACCATCGAGCACACCCAGGCCAATGTCGAACCCCGAAAGACAGGCAGCAGGGAGACGCACTCATCATCGCCAAACGGCACCGCAACGACCCCCGCCAGACCGACGGGTGCGACGGCCTCAACGTTGATGAGCCTGCAATCGGTGTTGGCGGGTGCCTACCTTTCGAGGTCGGCTGCCCTACCTTTACACATGAGTTGCGGCAAGTCTATTGGTCGTCCGTTCGCACGTTCAAGCCAGAGATACCTGAGAAAGATGACGGGAGGATGAACCCGGCAGAGTTCCTGACCATCTACACCATTGCTATTCAGGCTTCTGGGGGAGAGAGGAGAAGGTGCTCGCGAACTACTTCCCTTTGGCCCTTAAGTCCAACATGAGGTCTTGGCTGATGCACCTGCCGGAGAACTCCATTTCGTCATGGGCAGACCTATGCCATGAGTTCATTAGTGCCTTAATCGGTGGCCACCAAGAGCCCGTCAGACCCAGCAACCTGCAGCTTCTCCAGTAGCAGGAGAAACCCTCCTTAAGTATTTGCAGAGATTCAGCAAAGTTCATAGAAATATTCCAAATATCCATCCGGCAGCTGTTATAGCAGCTTTCCAGTCCAATGTGTGCAACCGTCGCATTCACTCCAAAATGAACATGCAGTTGCCCAAGACTGTGAAAGAACTATATACACTAGTGGATAAATGTGCCCGGGTGGAAGAAGGAAGGAAGTTTCCCGGAGAGGAAGATTGCATTAATGTTGATTCATAGGATGAGGATGAATCAACCAGTCAGAGGAAGGGCAAGAAGGGCAGTAAAAAGCCAAGAGATAAGGCAGTGATGACTGTAGAAGGTTCGGGCACACCTAGTATCGGCGAGAAGGCCAAGGCTAAGGCCCCCAGCAAGGAAGCTGCCACGTGCACTGCCTGTCGGGAAGGCGCTGCTACGAAAAAAGTTGGGAAAGGTGATGGGCCGTACTGCAAGATCCACCGGACCAAAGGCCACAACCTTCAGGAGTGTTAGCAGGTTGAGCAGCTTGTCAAGAAACAGAGGGCAGCGTATGATCAGCGTGATAAGGAAAAAGGTTAGAATGATGCAGGCGGTAAGGGCGTAGGTGGTGAAGCAAATCGCCCCGGCAAACCCTTTTGGAACCAAGGAAAACCCACCAGGGGCCAATAGAAGGAAACCTATGATGATGCCACTGACGAAGGGGATGAGGAGGAAACTAGTGAGCCAGAATTTCAGAAGGCCACTGACGCCCTATGCATTGACGGGGGTGCATCTCTGCACTCCTCTCATCGCCAACTCAAGCGATGGGCACAAGAGGTCAATGTTGTGGAACCAGTGACAGAGGCCCGAAAACTGATCAAATGGTCCTGCACACCCATCATTTTTGACAAAGAGGATCACCCTGATCGCACCACTAGGGTGGGGTGTTTGCCGTTGTTGGTCTCCCCAACAATTCGCAACCTCAATGTCACAAAGATGCTAGTGGACGGCGGGGCCGGTTTGAATCTGATTTCCCTAGCAATTATCAGCAACCTTCAGATAGGAGAAGAGGAGGTGGAGGCCACCGGCACGTTTCAAGGAGTTAATCCCGACAAAAGTCATCCCAAGGGGAAGATTACGTTGCCAGTGACGTTTGGGGGAGTGCTGAACTCTCGGACTGAGAAGATTGTGTTTGATGTGGTTGATCTCCCACTTCTGTGCAATGGGATTCTTGGACAACCAGCCCTGGCCAAGTTCATGGCAGCATCCCACTATGCTTACAACACCCTGAATATGCCTGGGCTATAGGGAGTCCACACTATCTCGTCAGATGAGGAGGATGCAATTATTTGTGTGGACAAGATGTATCGCGATGCAGTCACAGCAGAGGTGTCGGAATAGCTCAACTAATGAGCATGTGCTCAGAATGTCTTGGTGCTACAATCACTTAAATCAAGTGGGAGTTAAACTTCCAGATAAGATAGTGATTGATAGAGTTCTCTAGCCACTATCACTAAGCTACTAGATCTTCGTGATGAACTATGACATGCAAGGGATGGAGTTGATCCCAGAGCTGTTAGCGGTGCTTAAGACCACAAAAGGTAGAAATCAAGAAGGAGCATCAAGTGTTGATGGTTTAACAAGACCACTGGTTTCAAGAAGGGCAAGGGCTAGAAGGGAAACTTCATGGATGGCAAACCAGTTGCCGCTCCAGTGAAGGAACCCAAGGTTGAACCCAAACCCGAGACTGAGTGCTTCTATTGTAAGGGGAACGGTCACTGGTAGCGGAATTACCCCAAATGCATGGTAGATAAGAAGGCTGGCAACTTCAACAAAGTATATACGTGTTATTAATGTGTACCTCACTAGTACTCCTGGTAGCACTTGGGTATTGGATACCGGTTCAGTTACTATTATTGGTGACTTGAACCAAAAGCTACGGACTAAACGGAGACTGGCTAAGGGCGAGGTGACGATGTGTGTTGGAAGTGTTTCCAAAGTTGATGAGATCACCATCACACGCTCCATCTGCCTTCGGGATTAGTATTGAACCAAGATAAATGTTATCAGGTGTCTACGTTGAGCATGAATATGATTAGATCATGTTCATTGCAATACGGTTATTCATTGAAGTTAGAGAATAATGGTTATTATGTTTACATGAATAATACCTTTCATGGTCATGCACCCTATGTGAATGGTTCATTGAATCTCGGTCTTGGTAATACGCATGTTCATGCCAAAAGATGTAGAGTCAATAATGATAGTACCACTTTCTTGTGGCACTTCCGCTTAGGTCATATTGGCGTAAGATGCATGAAGAAACTCCATGTCGATGGATGTTTGGAGTCACTTGATTTTGAATCGCTTGACACATGCGAGCCATGCCTCATGGGCAGGATGACTAAGACCCCGTTTTCAGGTACAATGAAACAGGCAAGTGACTTGTTGGAAATCATACATACTGATGCGCGTGATCCAATGAGAATTGAAGCATGCAGTGGATATCGCTATTTTCTCATCTTCACTAACGATTTGAGTAGATATAGGTATATTTGCTTAATGAAGCACAAGTCTGAAACATTTGAAAAGTTCAAGCGATTTCGGAGTGAAGTTAAGAATCATCATAACAAGAAGATCATGTTCCTACGATCTGATCAAAGGGGGGGTATATTGAGTTATGAGTTTGGCAATCACTTAAGACATTGTGGAATCGTTTCGCAGTTGAAGCCACCTGGAACACCACAGTGTAATGGTGTGTCCGGACGTCATAATCGAACCTTATGAGATATGGTGCGATCTATGATGTCTCTTGCCCATCTACCACTATTATTTTGAGGTTATGCATTAGAGACAGCTACATTCACTTTAGATAGGGCACCATCTATGTCTGTTGAGATGATGTCAAACATTGGTTTGGCAAGAAACCAGAGATGTCGTTTCTTAATGTTTGGGGCTGCGATGCTTTAGGCTTCAGCCGAAGAAGCTCGAACCCAAAAGCGGACAAACACATCTTCATCGGATACCCAAAGGTGATAGTTGGGTATACCTTCTATCTCAGATCCGAGGGAAAATTGTTTGTCGCTAAGAACGGGTCCTTTCTCGAGAAGGAGTTTCTCTCGAAAGAATTGAGTGGGAGGAAGATAGAACTTGATGACGTTGTCGAACCTTTACTTCAACCAGAGAGTGATGCAACATAGAAAGATGTTTTCTGTGGTGCCTAGATCTGTTGAAGAGGAAGTTAATCATAGTGATCATGAAGCTTCGGATGAAGTTGCTATCAAACCTCTTAGGTCGACAAGGATATGTACTACTCCTAAGTGGTACGGTAATCCTGTCTTAGATATCATGTTGTTAGACAACAATGAACCTACGAGGTATGGAGAATAGTTGGTGGGACCGTATTCTGATAAATGGTTATATGCCATGAAATCCGAGATAGGATCCATGTACCAAACAAAGTATGGACTTTGGTGGACTTTCCCTATGATCGGCAAGCCATTGAGATAAATGGATCTTTAAGAAGAAGATGGACGTGGGCGGTAATGTTACCGTCTATGAAGCTCGACTTGTGGGAAAGAGTCTTTTCACAAGTTCAAGGAGTTGAATACGATGAGAATTTCTCACCCGTAGCGATGCTTACGTCCGTCGGAATCATGTTAGCATTAGCTGTATTTTTCGATTATGAAATCTGACAGATGGATGTCAAAAACGAGTTTTCTTACCAGTTTTCGTAAGAAAGAGTTGTATGTGATACAATCAAAGTTTTGTCGATCCTAAGGATGCTAAAAGGTATGCTGGCTCCAGCGATCCTTCTATGGACTAGAGCAAGCATCTCGGAGTCAGAATATATGCTTTGATGGAGTGATCAAAGCTTTTAGGTTTATACAATGTTTGCTAGAAACTTGTATTTACAAGAAAGTGAGTGGGAGCACTACAACATTTCTGATAAGTATATGTGGATGACATATTGTTGATTCGAAATAATGTAGAATTTCTGGAAAGCATAAGTCGTTGTTTGAATAGTGATTTTTGAAGGAAGACCTGGATAAAGCTGCTTACATATTGGGCATCAAGATCTATAGAGATAGATCAAAATGCCTGATGATACTTTCAAAGAACGCACACCTTGACATGTTTTTGAAGGAGTTAAAAATAGATCAGTCAAAGAAGGGGTTCTTACCTAATTTGTAAGGTGTGACGTTGAGTAAGACTCAAAGATTGACCACGACAGAAGAAAGAGGAAGGACGAAGGCCGTCCCCTATGCTTTTGTCATAGGGTCTATGCGGTATGCCATGCTGAGCACCGCACCAGATGTGTGCCTTGCCACATGTCTGGCAAGAGGGTCCAAAGGTGATCTAGGAGTGGATCACTAGATGGCGGTCAAAATTATCCTTAGAGGAATAAGGAAATGTTTCTCGATAATGGAGGTGATAAAGAGTTCGACGTAAAGAGTTACGTCAATGCAAGCTTAACACCTATCTGGATAGCTCTGAGTAGAGATACTGGATACGTATAATGGAGCAACAATTTGGAATAGCTCCAAGTGGAACATGGTAGCAGCATCTACGATATGACATAAAGTTTTGCGAAATACATAGGGATCTGAATATTGCAGACCCGTTGACTACAACCTCTCTCACAAGCATAACATGATCAAACCCAGAACTCATTGAGTGTTAATCACATAGTGATGTGAACTAGATTATTGAGTCTAGTAAACTCTTTGGATGTTGGTCACATGGCGATGTGACCTGTGAGTGTTAATCACATGGCAATGTGAACTAGATTACTGACTCTAGTGCAAGTGGGAGACTGTTGGAAATATGCCCTAGAGGCAATAATAAATTAGTTATTATTATATTTCATTGTTCATGATAATCGTTTATTATCCATGCTAGAATTGTATTGATAGGAAACTCAGATACATGTGTGGATACATAGACAACACCATGTCCCTAGTAAGCCTCTAGTTGACTAGCTCGTTGATCAATAGATGGTTACAGTTTCCTGACCATGGACATTGGATGTCATTGATAACGCGATCACATCATTAGGAGAATGATGTGGTGGACAAGACCCAATCCTAAGCCTAGCACAAGATCGTGTAGTTCGTATGCTAAAGCTTTTCTAATGTCAAGTATCATTTCCTTAGACCATGAGATTGTGCAACTCCCGGATACCGTAGGAGTGCTTTGGGTGTGCCAAACATCACAATGTAACTGGGTGGCTATAAAGGTGCACTACGGGTATCTCCGAAAGTGTCTGTTGGGTTGGCATGAATCGAGACTGGGATTTGTCACTCCATGTAACGGAGAGGTATCTCTGGGCCCACTCGGTAGGACATCATCACAATGTGCACAATGTGATCAAGGAGTTGATCACGGGATGATGTGTTACAGAACGAGTAAAGAGACTTGCCGGTAACGAGATTGCACAAGGTATCGGGATACCGACGATCAAATCTCGGGCAAGTATCGTACCGATAGACAAAGGGAATTGTATACGGGATTGATTGAATCCTTAACATCGTGGTTCATCCGATGAGATCATCGTCGAGCATGTGGGAGCCAACATTGGTATCCAGATCCCGCTGTTGGTTATAGACCGGAGTGTTGTCTCGGCCATGTCTGCATGACTTCCGAACCCGTAGGGTCTACACACTTAAGGTTCGATGACGCTAGGGTTATAGGGAAAGTATGTACGAGGTTAACGAATGTTGTTAGGAGTCCCAGATGAGATCCCGGACGTCACGAGGAGTTCCGGAATGGTCCAGAGGTAAAGATTGATATATAGGAAGTATGGTTTTGGCCACCGGAAGTGTTCCAGGCATCACCGGTAGTGTACCGGGACCACCGGAGGGGTCCAGGGGTGCACCGGGAGGGGCCACGGGCCCCGGAGGCATACATGGGCCAAGTGTGAGAAGGGACCAGCCCCTAGGTGGGCTGGGGCGCCTCCCCACCAAGGCCCATGCCCCTAGGGAGAAGAGGGGGCAAACCCTAAGGGCAGATGGGCCCTAAGGCCCATGCCTGGTGCGCCTCCCTCTCCCCCCCACTTGGCCGCCAACCCAGATGGGGATTGGGACTGCCGGCACCCCTAGGGTGGAAACCCTAGGTGGGGGCGCAGCCCTCCCTCTTCCCCTATATATAGTGGAGGCAAAGTGGCAGCCCAACACACGAAGTTCTTCCCCTCTTGGCGCAGCCCTACCTCTCTCCCGCCTCGCCTCTCATAGTGCTTGGCGAAGCCCTGCTGGAGTTCCGCGCTCCCCCACCACCACCACGCCGTCGTGCTGCTGCTGGACGGAGTCTTCCCAACCTCTCCTTCTCCCCTTGCTGGAACAAGGCATAGGAGACGTCACCAGGCTGCAAGTGTGTTGAACGCGGAGGCGCCGTTGTTCGACGCTTAGATCGGAATCAACTGCGATCTGAATCGGCGAGTACGACTCCTTCATCCGCGTTCTTGCAACGCTTCCGCTTAGCGATCTACAAGGGTATGTAGATGCACTCTCCTTCCCCTCGTTGCTAGATTACTCCATAGATTGATCTTGGTGATGCGTAGAAAATTTTAAATTTCTGCTACGATCCCCAACAAGCACTTGTTCCGAAATGACTTTATTGATTGTTAATGTGTGTGCCTTCGCAAATAACATAGCAAAATTACCACAACATGTTGGTGCCATGTCATGACACCAAGCCAAGTTTCATGATTTTCATGAGTGTTTTGGATTTACAGGAATTTGAAAACGAAGTTTCTCAATATTTCCGGCCGAGCCACGATGCCTAGATGTTTGAATTTCATTCCCATTTCTTGCATGGGACCTAGAAATTTACCCAAGGACACACATGTGATTTTTCAACCAACTTTGGTGCATTGGAGCATGTGCTTGTAATTCAAAATTGAATTATGCACATTAAATGACCAGAAACTCAATTAATGTATAAAAAGGCCAAACGAACCTGGAACAATTCCAAAATTTAACACGACACTCATATAGTTCTATGTTGCCTTTATAAATAAAATCAAGGGGGGAAGCGTATATCGTTTCACATACAAAGGTGACACGTTCCCTCTCAGAACCACGAGCCTTGTTGAGAGAAGCTCCGGTTTGCAAGAAGCTTATACCAAAATTTGTTCCAATTCGGCCAAATTGTTTACCACAACATGTTAATACCATGACATGACACCAGGCCATGTTTCATGATTTTCAAGCATGTTTTGGATTTACAAGAATTTTAAAACCAAGTTTCTCAATGTTCTCGGCCGGGCCATGATGCCCAGATGTTTGAATTTCATTCCCATTTCTTGCATGGGACCTAGAAATTCACCCGAGGACATACATGTTATTTTTCAACCAAATTTGGTGCAATGGAGCTTGTGCTTGTACTTCAAAATTGAATTATGCACATTAAATGAGCAGAAATTCAATTAATGTATAAAAAGGCCAAACAAACATGGACTAATCCCAAAATTTCACACGACACACATATAGTTCTATATTGCCTCTGTAAAGAATATAAAGGGCGACAGCGTATATCGCTTCACACACAAAGGTGACACGTTCCCTCTCAAAACCATGAGCCTTCTTGAGAGAAACTCCGGTTTGCAAGAAGCTTATACTAAAACTTGTTCCAATTCGGCCCTTTTTATCATGTAGTGCCATGACATGATACAATAACAAGTTTCATGATTTCCAGGCGAGTTTTGGATTTACAGGAATTTGAAAACCAAGTTTCTTAGTGTTCTCGGCCGAGTCACGATGCCTAGATGTTTGAATTTCATTCCCATTTCTTGCAGTTCAAATTTGAATTATGCACATTAGATTCCCAGAAACTCAATTAATATATAAAAAAGGCCAAACGAACCCGGACTAATTCCAAAATTTAACAAAATGTAAACTTAATTAATATCTTATCTATGTGGAGTATTTAATAAATGTCTACTATATATGTTTTCTATGCTATTCAAATTTAGTACATATGACAGTTTGATGCTCTCACATAATCTATTATTGGAACTATAGGGGATGTTGATTCCTATCAACTTCCATATCCCAAAGGTTAAAACAGATACATAATCATCTTCTCTATTTTGCACAGTGCACGACCAACCTCTATACGATGATGCACATAAAACTGTTGATATGAGTTTTACGTAAACCAGTGGCTTAAAGTTGATTTTCATATTGTTTGAAATTGTGTCAATAAAGATATTTTTAAGAATATTGTTTACTGATGTTGTCAGATGTCTGTATGAAAGAAGTTTTTTCCTCCCGTTGCAACACATGGGCATGTTTTGCTAGTGTATAAGAAAGTCCTAACGAACCCGGAATAATTGCAAAATTTAACAGGGCACTCATATAGTTCTATGTTGCCTCTGTAAGTGAAATCAGGGTGGAGGCGGCGTATATCGTTTCCCACACAAAGGTGACACATTCCCTCTCGGTACCATGAGGCTTGTTAAGAGAATCTCCGGTTTGCAAGAAGCTTATACCATAACTTGTCCCAATTCGGCCAAAAATTATACATATAAAAATAGGGTTTAGATTATCCCGAACATCTCTCTACCTAGACCAATGTACTTTGATTTAAATTCAACATAAAATGGATACAAATATTTGAATTAGAGATCGTATGGTACATGTAGTTCAAAGTGAAATATCATTACTACTATATGCATGTTTTCTGTTATCAAGATAATATTTAAATGATGGTATAACTTGACAACAATCGTATTCAAATAAGGAAAATTGAATCAAATTTAGTCTATATGGTAGACGACAATATATATGTTCATAGGGTGGAGTAAAATGTTCATATAAGATGGAATATCAAAATGTAGGACTACATCCATTATAAACCGCAAGGTGACCTAACGATATATTCGAATTCAACATAACGTGGATTCAAAAATTGAATTTTGAGATCCTGACATTTGTAATCATATAAAAAGGGACATGTCTCTGTCTTGTGGTGGGAATTGATATACTTTTTGTTGTTGTTGTTGAGGGAAGTGCAAATTGATTTGGTACTGTACAGGTAATCTTGTTCTCCCGATTTTTTTTACATTTTTCTTGTAATTTTTCCAATGGCATTTATAGCAATATAGTAAAAGGGGGCATGACTCTCTTGTGTCTTGTATGTATTTTTTTGTACACATTAAGTTTGTTATGACGAACATGGAATCTATGCATTGTTATCCATCATTGATCTTGTCGTCCCGCTGGATCAGCCGCCCCATCCTCCGCCTCCAAGGAGCTGCCCCGACGTTCGCCTTCTCTATCGCGCCACCTCCATCCCCACAGCGCCGTCTTGACATGCCCCACCGGAACCGCAACACCCTCACCAATTCCTCCAATGAAGTCGAGGCCTACTCGGCGCCACCAAGGAGGTTCTGCATTCACCAGTGCATTTTATCTTTTATTCGATATCACAGGGCTGCCGGTGCTTGATACCGAGCAGCCACGGCGGGTCTCCATCGATGGCGTCGTCGCCGGCCACTTCATCCATGGTGTCTCTCCCCCATGATGTTTCTTCCTCAGTGGCGACTTCCACAGCGGTACTAGCTGTTGCTGCTCCGGCTCTCGCTCACGCTGCTACTACTAATGCTGCTCCGGCTCTTGCTCACGCTGCGGCTCTGTTCTTGTTGTCGGTCGCGCTGCTGCAATGCTCTTGCTTTCATTCGTGCTGCTGCTCTGCTCTGCTATTGCTGTCGGTCATGCTGCTTCTCTGCTCTTGCTCTCGTTCGTGTTGAAGCTCTACTCTTGCTCTCGCCAGCACTGCTGCTACTACTGCATGACCTCTGGCAGCTATAGGAGTTGCTGATTTAGCACTCGCTCGCGGTGTTGCAGCACAAGTTGTTCTCGGCTAGTGGTGTTCCCTGCTCTAGCGGCTGCTCATTTAGATCACTGCTTCTCTGCTACTAGTGCCCGAATGCCCTAAACTTCTATTGCAATGCTCTGCTACTAGTTCAATCAGCTTCGACAGTGAAATTATTGTTGATGATATTAGAGTCCCACTTCAGGTTAACGTTGTCTGTCTTGTCCTGCTTCAGCCTTGCAGCCGTACACCTCACCGAAGCTGCTCCAACGACGAAACCATCCATCATAGCGGAGCAGTGCCCTCGGCGCCCTTTCTAGAGGCCTCAGATCTACTTCGCCGCCTGCGACAGTCACACCAGCATCACCATCCTCCACGTCCAACCAAATGATGCCGAGGTTGACAAGGCTATGCCAAAGAGGTTGTACACTCGTCGCATCACTTTGTTACTCTGCATTCATTTTGATCCCTCAGGGATCCTTTGTTTCAAAGAAGTTGCAAATCTAGAAATAAATGAATCATGGTCACAAAGTTAACAGGGAGAAAACGAAATGCTCTTTTGTACCACAATTTTAATCGGTTTAGCAAGATAGCCATTATATCATACTAATGTGGACCAAATCTAAGATCACAAAATATTTCGAGGGCAAGCTTTAGCCTGTTGAAGACTGCCGCAACCGGTACAAAGAAAAAGTGAAGGAAATCATAGGAATTGGAAACTTTACTATGGTACTACTATTCGTTCATTTGGTTAGAAGGAATGGAGGAAAGCAAAACTGGAGGATTATTTTTCCTTTGGTGTCTCTTTCAAAGGAAAAACATAGGAATTTTAATGTCCACTTGGATGTCCTTTTCAAATTAATATGGATGAAGAACATGACTAATTGCATTACTGGCATAATAAATTCTTTTTTTTCATTTTCACATGGTTTGACTTTAATTTCACCATGTTTATCCATTCCTTTGTTCTTCCAATTCATGTGAACCAAACACCTAGTTTGACAGAAATCCTATGTTTGCAAATGCTCTGTTTTGCACGTGAATTCCTATCCTATTCGTGTGTTTTTCCTATCCAATTCTAAGGAGCCGTTACAGATTTACTTCATTTTCAGATATGTGTCAAAGAAAACTCTGCGTGTTATGTCCTGCTCCTGTTGTGCCATCATCCACCCACCTGAGGTGCACCATCGACGTAAGTGTTAACTGCAGTAGAGATTACCCCTGCAGACTTTCTTTCGCCACCTTAGATCATCTTCCCCATTGCCAGCAGCCACGCCAACTGCATTACCATCATCGACTGAGTAGATGAACCCGGGGACTACATAGTTCCGGAAGAGAGGTCGCACTCTTTCATGTCTTCTTACGTTATACATCGGTTTTTATTACCTACTACTTTATCCAAACTAATGTTCAAACTTAAGTTTTAAAATGCCTGTGGGGCACATATCAAGGCCACAATGAATAGTGTATGTCTACTATCTGGTTCATCTAGGTATTCTATGTGGTTCACGTTGGGTGGGCAACAAACAGTAGATGATCCATCGTCTATCTTTTTAAAGTCAAGCTATAATCTTCCTGATATCATTAGTTTTGGATCTATCCACTCGTTTGCTACAATCAGTCTTGATTTCTATGTGCACCCCTTAGGCCATACATAATCTAACTATTTTTTTATTATGCATGTCAGTTATTGTACACAATCATACTGAACATGTAGAGAAAAACAGAAGACGGTTGCATGGGAATATAATGTCATGCAGACGCCGCTTCATGGTGGGCGAAGTAGCCCGCCCTCCTGCCATTCTAGATTGTATTCTAGAGAAAGATAACTGTTCAGAGGGGGATTCAGAGGGAGTTGACCACTCCTATTTACCCCCTGGGGTGTTTGCTCTAACCTGGCATGTTGATGTTGGTCATATCATGCATATGGCGCCTCGCATTTCTTACATTATACATCTTATATGTCACCAGCTTAGTTTAGATTTGCTTTGTGTGAATGCCACCTATTTGGTTTCTATATCATACTCCCACTGTTCCTAAATATTTGTCTTCTTAGATATTTCAACAAGTGACTACATACAGAGCAAACTGAGTAATCTACACTCTAAAATATGTCTATATACATCCGTATGTGGTAGTCCATTTGAAATCTCTAAAAAGACAAATATTTTGGAACGGAAGGAGTATATGGGAATTATGCAATGCCATCTTCTTTAGCCAGGCATCATATACGTGAATCATGCAATGCCATCCTGCTTAGCCAGTCATCGTATATGTGAATTGTATCGTGCCATATTTTTCAGAATGTATTCCATTTGTCATCAATGTTTATACATTCCTCTACTCTTCCTGTGCATCAGCCATTTTGAGTCGGTCATGGGAATATGTGGAGTGAAAACAAGGTCTTCTGAGTAGTTACTGCTACCTGTCGATGCAGATTTTTCGCTGGTTATAGATAGCTCCTCAAAGGAGGATTCAGAGACAGATGACCAGTCGTATCCCCCCCGAGGTGCATGCTCTAACTTGGCAGGGTTATATTGCTCATGTCATGCATATGGTATCTTGCATTTCCATGCCATCTGCTTAGATTAGACATGCTTTGTGTGAATGCCTCCTGTTTGCTTTCTATATCAGATATGTGAATTATGCAATGCCATGTTTTTCAGCCAGTTATCATATGTGTGAATTATGCACCGCCATGTTGCCAGGCATCATATATGTGAATTATCTCATGCCATCCTTTTTTTCATTAAGTATTCCATCTGTCGACAATCTGTGTATATTGAACTACTCTTCATGTGTATCAGCCATTTGAGCCATTTATGGAAAAATCAGGAATGAAGCACAAGATCTTCAGAGCAGGCAATGGTACCTGTTAAAGCATATATCTCGATGGTTATAGGTAGCTCCTCAGAGGAGGATTTAGAGATAGATGACAAGTCCTATATCCCATGTAAGGTGTATGCTCTAATTTGCAATGTTTATATTTCTCATATCATGCATATGGTGTCTTGCATTGCTTAGTTTATACATCATATGCACAATATTCAATTCCATGTGCTTAGTTTAGAGATCATACATGCGAGTGCCAGTTGCTTAGTATATGAATCAATTATGTCAATTATAGCATGTCATCTTGTATACTTAGACAACATCACTACTACAGGATGCTGCTCACACGACACTACGATCAAAGACCCTTGAACGAAACTGTGTGCGATGCAATAATCGCACATGGTGGTGTAAAAGCCCTTCAAAAAGGTGCAAAATGTTTGCGATGACGGATGCATCAAACACGGTTCAGATTTTTGTTGCGCGTGCGATGTAGGGCATACGGTTTAGTTCAATGAACTATTTGTGATGAGGAAGAATTACGGAAACGGGTAGCCAGATAAAGGCATGTGCGATATACGGCATACAGTTTACTCAGATTAACTATTTGTGATAAGGTGGACCAATAGAAATGGGCACCTACATAAAGGTGTGTGCGATTGAGGGCATACGCTTCAAAAGGATTAACTGTTTGAGATTAGGCAATAGAACAAAAACGGTCAGCCAGATCAAAGTGTCTGCGATTGATCGCATACACTTCACAAAGATGAACTGTTTGCGATTAGCCACAACAAACAGAAATAGTTAGACCGATCAACATGTGTGTGCTAGACGGGCACACATTCTAATTAAAAGAAGCATGCACAATGGTAATAACGAGCGTGCACGGTTTTTGGAATAAGACGTGTGATGACATTGCCTATTGCTGTGCACCCTATGGTGCTAACGCCATGTACGAGGCCGAGAAAGCGTGCCCATTTTACGCCGTCCGGGAATAGCGCCGCACTTATAAATTATAAAATCGTAAATAAATTTTGAGCCTGTGTACCGTCACATTCCAAATAGCAAACCTATTCACACTAATCAAAACCTAAATGGTTTCCCACGTAGGAGCATATTAGTACTCGGTTATAAATACTACTACTCCAAGATGACAGCACATTCCTCCTCAACTCCTCATCCACAAAAAAACAAGTCATTCATCATCGTTCCCTTCCATTTGCCATGGCCAACATGAGTTCTGGGTCGAGAGATTGCCAACAGGGAGTGGTGACCATGGAAGCGAAGCACGACAGATGTCCCACCTCGCCGTGAAAGCAGCCGACATGTCCCATCGCGTGGCCGTAGCAGCACAGAGGTCCCGTTGCACCGCCGGAGCAACACGGAGGTCCCGCCACGCCGTCGAAGCAGCTGATGGGTGCGGCCGCGCTGCGGAAGCAGCAGATATGTCGTTCTGCGCCACGGTGGCTTGGGAAAATGTCTCGCGGGCAGGCACGGACTCTTATAGGCGCATGCATGCGATCGTCCAAAGCCAGATGGATCAGATCTCCAGCTGGGCGAGGTTGCAGGACAAAGTGAAAGCCCCTTTTAAACAAGTTACTGACGTAATCCGGCAACTAAGGGAGAGCAATGCGAATCTCCAGGCCGAGTGCGACCTGTTGAGGGCGAAGATCATCGATAGTGCACACCAGCAGGAGGAGACCACTACCTTGTCGAAGAGGACTGGTGTCATCCTCGAGAAACTTATAGACGAGAATGTCGTGTTGCACATGAAGTGCAAAAGGATGGTGGAGGAATCCATGGATGCTCTCAAGCAGCATATTGAGGACAGGAAAGAGCTCATCGCTGCTCGCCGCTGAGACTAGTTCCCACAACCTGTAGCAACGCATCAAGAAAGTAGAGATCAGCAAGCCAGATCATTGTATTCCTTCTTCTTTTGCACTTGTGTATTTTGGGCGTTGCCACATGTGGCTTTTTTAAATTATGTTCCTAAATATGTAACACATTTATTATGCACTATCATCATCCTTATATACATCATGCTTACTATAAGTCGTAGTCGATGCTATATTGGTCCGTCGGATCTTACATCAAGATCTGTGCAAAACTTCCTTTTCAGATTTTCATTTTTCTCCCTTAAAGCTTAGTCCAGCGAGACATAGCCCCGCCATGAAATAGGGGCTCGGGGGCCATTAATCAAGACGTTGGGAGGGAGGTGCACGGAGGATAGAGGTCAAAGGGCTCTCCTCCCGATGAGCACGCGTAGGAGTCTGATCACACGCCTCCCGTACTCAAATAGCTACCCCACGCGGCACCTCCAAGCCAATAAAAAAAAGGGACGCGTGGTGGCACGTAACTGGTAAGTAGAACGCCCATGGTTTCAATAACCGTTGTGTTTCGGATTTGTAGCGTGACAACACTATTCCAAAATGACTTTGTTGATTGTTAATGTGTGCGCCTTCGCAAATCTGACAGAAAAGTTACCACAACATGTTGGTGCCATGTCAGGACACCATGCCAAGTTTCATGATTTTCAGGCGTGTTTTGGATTTATAGGAATTAAAAAACAAAGTTTCTCAATCTTTCCGGCCGAGTCACGACAACAAGATGTTTGAATTTCATTCCCATTTGTTTCATGGGACCTAGAAATTCATCCAAGAACACACATGTGATTTGTCAACCAACTTTTGTGCACTGGAGCATGTGCTTGTAGTTCAAATTTGAATTTTGCACATTAAATGCCCAGAAATTCAATTAATGTATAAAAAAGCCCAAACGAACCTAGAATAATTCCAAAATTTAGCACGACACTTCTATTTGGTATAATTTGCCTTTGTAAAAAAAATTAAGGCGGGAGAAGGCAGTGTAGGTATGTCATTTCGCACATGGAGGTGACACGTTCGCTCTCGGAACCACGAGCCTTCTTGAGAGAAGCTCCTGTTTGCATGAAGCTTATTCCAAAGCTTGTCCCAATTCGGCTAAAAAAATTTACTGCAGCATATTGGTGCCATGTCATGACACCATGCTAAGTTTCATGATTTCCAGTCGTGTTTTCGAGTTACATCAATTAGAAAACCAAGTTTCTCAATCTTTCCAGCCAAGCCACAACACCCAGATGTTTGAATTTCATTCCCATTTCTTGCATGGGACCTAGAAATTCACACAAGGACACACATGTGATTTTTGAACCAACTTTGGTGCACTAGAGCATGTGCTTGTTGTTCAAACTTGAATTATGCACCTTAAATGCCCATAAATTCAATTAATGTATAAAAAAGGTCGAATGAACCCGGAATAATTCCAAAATTTAGCACGATACTTCTATTTGGTCTAATCTTCCTCTGATTTTTTTTACAATGGCATGTAGATGCCGCTCCATGATGGCATGCCAAGTTTCATGAATTTCAGATGAGTTTTGGATTTACTAGAATTTCAAAACAAGGTATCTCAATGTTTTGCCGACAATCAACAGTGCCCTGGTGTTTGAAATTCATTCCCATTTCTTGCATGGGACCTAAGCATGCACCCAAGGACACATATTTGATTTTAAACCAATTTATATGCACTAGAGCATGTGCATGTATTTCAAATTTGAATTATGCACATAAATGTCTAGAAAACCCAGTTAATGTATAAAAATGTCCAAACGAACCCTGAAAAATTCCAGAACTTAACAAAACACTCATGTTGTTCTATGTTAACACTAGAAAATTATTGAAAGCAATAAGAGGCAACTGATATCGTTTCGTCCCCAAAGGTGGCATGTTCCCTACCGAAACCATCAGGCTTGTTGTGAGAAGCTTATACCCAAACCTGCCCCAAATGGGACAGAAATTTTACCATGGCATGTTGATGCAGCTCCATGATAGCATGCCAAGTTTCATAAATTTCAAACGAGTTTTGGATTTACTAGAATTAAAAAACCAGGTATCTCAATGTTTTGCCGGCAATCAACAGTGCCCTGGTGTTTGAAATTCATTCCCATTTTCTGCATGGGACCTAAGCATTCACCCAAGGACACATATTTGATTTTTCAATCAATTTCTATGCATTGGAGGATGTGCATGTATTTCAAATTTGAATTATGCACATAAAATGCCTAGCAAATCTAGTTAATGTATAAAAATGTCCAAACGAACCCCGTAAAATTCCAAAACATAACACAACACTCTTGTTGTTCTACATTGACACTAGAATTTTTTTTGAAAGCAATAAGAGACAACAGATATCGTTTTGTCCCCAAAGGTGGCACGTTCCCTACCGAAACCATCAGGCTTGTTGTGAGAAGCTCTGGTTTGTGAGAAACTTATACCCAAACCTGCCCCAAATGAGACAAAAAATTTACCACGGCATGTTGATGTCGCTCCATGATACCATGCCAAGTTTCATGAATTTCAGCCGAGTTTTGGATTTACTATAATTTAAAAACCATGTATCTCAATGTTTGCGGCCGAGTGATGGTGGCAGGGTGTTTGACATTCGTTCCCATTTCATGCATGAGACCTAAGCATGCAACCAAGGACAAATATTTGAATTTTCAACCAATTTATATGCATTAGAGCATGTGCATGTAGTTCAAATTTGAATTATGCACATAAATGCATTGAAAACTCAACTAATGTATAAAAATTTCCAAGCGAACACAACACTCTTGTTGTTTTATGTTGACACTAGGAAAATAATTGAAATCAAGAAGAGGCAACGGATATTATTTCGTCTAGAAAGGTGAAATGTTCCCGATCGAAACTATCACACTTGTTGTGAGAAGCTCTGGTTTGTGAGAAGCTTATACCCAAACCTGCCCCAAATGGGACAAAATTTTTACCACGGCATGTTGATGCTGCTCCATGATAGCATGACAAGTTTCATGAATTCCGGACGTCTTTTGGATTTACTAGAATTACAAAATCAAGTACCTCGACGTTTGCCGGAGAGCCACAATGCCGTGTTGTTCGAAATTCATCCCCATTTCCTGCATGGGACATAAGCATAAACCCATGGACACATATATGATTTTACAACCCATGTTGGTGCACCGGAGCATGTGCATGTAGTTTAATTTTGAACTGTGCACCTAAAATGGCTAGAAAACCAATTTAATGTATAGAATGTCCAAATGAACCCTGAATAATTCCAATTCTTTTACGACACACATATAGTTGCATGTTCACTGTGGATGAAAGTTCTAGCAATTCAAACACCGTCCATTGGCGTTGTGACCCCATTATCTAATTCAAATCAAGATGACAAATCAAGTAGATCCCACACAGTTTGTTATCACGAACCGTGTGATATGTAGTACAAAATATCCTGGAGCACTGTCGGTGTATAGTACGCCTATGGCTTACGCGAGAAGGTGCATGGTTATTCTGCCTAGTTTTAAAAAATAGGTTATTGCGGCCACTAGCAAACCGCGGAAAAAGAACTGCACTAACTACAAGCAAACAAATAAACAGGACAAACATAGGGAACAAAGGGAACAAAGCAGCATATCATATACACTGGTTGTCAAAGTTGGCGACTAGTACAAATAAACGCCGCAACAAAACAAGTCCAGAACTGAAACCACTTCAGAAGAGCTCAAGAAACAATATCCTGGGTACCCATAATGCGGGCAAGATGCTTAGCAAGCTTATTAACTTTCTCTTGTTTGGCGCTTAAATCCTCCAGCACTTGTTGTTGCACCAGAAAGTATGCATCTGAATTCTGCATGGACTTCCTTAGTCCTTCGGCTTCATGTCGCATAACATCTGATCAATGTATTTCAACTTGAAGTTGAGACTCAAGAAGCTGAACTGATTCATGCAGCAAGTTCAAAGAGCTACTGCCAGCAGTAGTAGCTAGTAACTCGAACACTACATCAAGACAGGACTTTGGGGTTGCCTTAGTGTCTTGAATATAGTTTTTATCAGCTTTCTTGGAGACCAACAGGGATGTCTCACTATCTTGAACCTTATCTGCATTACTTCCTTTACCATTGCATAACGGGGTACTCTTCTCCAATATGTTATCCGTGTTCCAAAAGATAAACAAACAAACACATCACAGGTTTACAATGTAGCATATGAAACTCATTTTGGTAAACCAGTTCATTAGTAAGGTGGACAGGAGAACAACAAGAAACAAACATATATGTATGTAGTATGGTCACTGTATGGTCTATATCATTCTAGTTTATGTTGCCAAATCAAGATAGATACAGTTTGAATCATATCTATTTAAGACAAAGCAGCATAGACAGAATATAAGTGTGGGAAACTATACAGGAATAACAACACTTGTAATGTGCATGGCATGAGAACATAACTTTTTATTCAATTGAAACTGAAATCAACATAGAGCAAGTTACAATAGCAAACACGTTAAAAGAAACAGGTTTAAAACATACCTGTTGCGCCATTGGAGTTTCAATTGCATCCTTCAATTTGAAATTAGTTGGTATGAGTAAATACGGTGATGCAAGAACAAAGTAGTATGAATCATAGCTATGAAACCTGACCTGAGAACAATTCTTCTTCTGCTTTAAGCGTTGACTTGGGGTTCTAAGTGGTGGTCCTCGTGCTTTGGGCACTGCAGTTGCCTTACTAACTGCTCGTGTTTGGCTGCTCTATGGTGGAGACGGTGATGTGTCAACTGGAACTGGTTTACTATCTGCTGGGGTTGGGGTTAGAAGGGTGTAGCTAGTTCTCTACCCAACTAGGTAGGGGTACAATCTGCGTGAGTCTTTGTTATGTGTGGTGGGTCTGGTTCTTGGGCAAGTACAACCGTGGCTCTATATGCATCGACAGGTAGCACAATCTTTTCCGAAAACCATGTTTTTACTCCCACAGATACTGCCATCACCCCCTCCAATTGAAATGGCTGATAAACAAGAAAAGTAATTGAATGTACAGACATTGTAAGATAGACAGGCACAATGGATAGTTGGGAAGAAAATAGGGCATGAAATAATTCACATTTATGTTGTCTAACCAAAGAGAATAGAAGGACATAATTTCACATATATGATGGCTAATGAAATAGGATAGCATGACACAATTTTAATTGTATGATGGCTAACTAAATAGGATAGAATGACATAATTCAAAATATGATGACTATGTAAATAGGAAAATGGGTTTAGATGATATAACTATATTATGTCTTTAGAAAATGGGTTGGCATGCCATAATTCACATACATGGTGTCTATGTAAACATCTTGGCATGATATAATTCAAATATATGATTTATATACTAAGCAAGTGAGCAGAGGGAAATCACATATATGATGTGTCAACTAAGGAGATTGCATTCAATATTGTGCATATGATGTAAAAACTAAGCATTGCAATACAACATATGCATGATATGAGTAATATAACCCTGCCAAGTTTGAGCTTACACCTCAGGGGGATAATACGATTGGTCATCTACCTCTGAATCCTCCTCTGAAGAGCTATCTGTAACCAACAAGATATCTGCTTCAGAAGGTAGCATTGTCTGCTCTAAAGACCTTGTTTTCAATCCAGATTTCTCCATCACCAATTCAAATGGTTGATGCATAGGAAGAACAGTTGAATATACAAACATCATTGACAAATGCAACAAGAAATACAAAAAAGGACTACATGATATAATTCACATATATGACGCTTGGCTAAACAGCATGGCATTGCATAATTCACATATATCATGCCTTGCAACAAGATATCATTGCATAATTCACATATATAATGTCTTGCAACCAGATGGCATCGCATAATTCACATATCTGGTAATTAGACACTAAATAGGTGGCATTCACATAAAGCATGTCTAAACAAAACAAATGACATAGCGATGCAAGATACCATACGCACAATATGAGCAACATAACCCTGCCAAGTTAGAGGATGCATCTCGGGGGGGGGGGATATGACTGGTCATCTGTCTCTGAATCCTCCTATGGAGAGCTATCCGTAACCAGAAAGACATGCGCTTCGTCATATAGCATTGTCTGCTCTGAAGACCTTGTTTCCACTTCAGATTTTTCCATGACCGTGTTGAATGGCTGATGCACAGGAAGAGTAATTGAATGTACTAAAATTGTTGACAAATTTAACATGTAATAAAAAATGATGGCATGATATAATTCACATATAAGATGACTGGCTAACCAGGATGACATTGCAAAATTCACATATATGATGGCTAGCTAAACCAGATGGCATAGCATGATTCACATATACGATAAAGAAACTAAACAGATGACATTGACACAAAGCATGTCTGAACTAAGCAGATGACATATTTGATGTATCCAGTAAGCAATACAAGGCACCGTATGCATGATATTACCAACATCAGCATGCCAAGTTAGACCGAAGACCTCAGGGGGTAACTAGGATTGGTCTTCTCCTTCTAAATCCCCCTCAGAACTGTTATCTTCCTCTTGATTACAATCCTAAATGGGTGGAGGGGGGCTGCCTTACGCCCACCATGGAGCAACGTCTGCATGAAATTTTATTGCCACACAAGGCTCGGTTCTTTTGCTATACATGTTCAGTTCCATTGTGTACAATAACTGACATGCATAGGAATAAAACATAGTGAGATTATGTAAGGAGTGCATGCACAAATCCATAGTGATGGTAGCAAACTGTGGATAGACCCAAAACCAATGATAGCAGACAGATAATAGCTTTAGTTAATAGATACAGATAATGGCTCCTTTAATGTTTGTTTGCACCCAACATGAAAATCAAAGTAGACACCCGAGATTAACCAGATAGTAGACATATAGTACTGATTGTTGCCCTAGTATGTACCCCACAACCATTTAAAAACTCAAGTTTCAACATTAGTTTGGACCTAACTTGGAGTCTAATAGGTGAACATGACAATAAAGTAGCATGTCATCATATTCAGCGATGCATAACGTAAGCAGACCCGAAAGAGTGCAACCTCTCTTGCGGACCCATGTAGTCCTCAAGGTCATCTTCTCAGTTGATGATGGTAATGAAGTTGTCGTGGTTGCCAGCTACGGGGAAGAATATCTAAGGCGGCGAAAGATAGTCTATAGAGAGGATCCTTGCTATGGTGAACCCTTCCGTTGTTGGAGCAGCTGAGCTGGGGTGGAACACAACACAGCAGGAGCAGGACAAACCACACAAGGTTTTCTTTGATACATATCTGTAACAGAAGTAATTGTGTAAGGGCTTGTTTGAATTTGAGGATTTTACAATGTAGGGATAGGAAATAGACAGGAATAGGACAGGAATGCACGTGCAAAACAGAGAATTTAAATACACAGGATTTATGCCAATCTGGGTGTTTGATTCACAAGAATTGGAAGATCACAGGATGCAAAGAAGCAAGGTGAGATTAAGTCAAACCACAAGAAAATGTAAGGTTATACTGCTATTATGCTACTATCTCTTAGTCTTGTGCTTCATGAATAGGAATTTGATGAGGAGGACAAGTGGAACTTAAAATTCCTACGGTATTTCTTTTAAGGAGACACTAAAGGAACGAATCCTACAGTTTTCCTTTTCTCCATTCCTTTGAGCCAAATTCATGAATAGTAGTACCATAGGAAACTTTCCAATTCCTATGTTTTTCCTTCACGTTTCCTTTCAAGCACTGGAGATTCTAGTATGAAGGCTTGAGCAAGGAAAAGCCCACACTCAAAATATGTTTTTGTGCTACTTCTATTACTTTGGACCCAGGCCACTGCCCTACTAGCTCAACTCCCAGGCCCAATGACAAATGCACAGCTCAAACGCGCAGAGATTAATAATGATGGCGTTCAAGAGAGTCCATCACAGATAGCTAAGTTTCCTGGTACCTCACTGCATTTCATATAGTAGGAGAAACTGCATGTGCTCAGTGGACCTATATATAACATGTAGAGTAAAAAAGAGATGCAACAAGTGTACAACCTCTTTGGTGAAGCCATGTCGATCTCAGCGTGATTGGGTTGGTCGGTGAGGATGATCCGGCTGACTTGGCTATCAGAGGAGGGGAAGAAGATCTTAGGCATCTAGAGATGGAGCCCAGGGTACTGCTCTGCTGTGATGGAGGATTTCTTCATTGGAGCAGCTCTGGTGAGTTGTACGACACCGAGGCTGAAGCAGAACAAGAGAGACAACGTTAACCTGAGTGGAATTCTAATAGCATCTCCAATAGATGACGTAAAATACACAACCACAAAGTGCTAGATGTAAAATAAATCAGCCACTCATCTCTAAACTTAACTGTCGAAACTGAATTTAACCGTCGAAACTGAACTTACCTGTCGAAACTGAATTTGTCTAACGAAACTGAACGCACTAGTAGCATAAAAGCAGTACCAGAAGCAGCAGCAGTAGCGCGTGCAAGAGTTGGGGCAGCTGGTCATGTAGCAACATTAGGTGAGGCTACCCTGAGCCGCCAGCCACCACCGGCCAAACAGCCACCCCGCGTTGCTACCTCTTGAGCATGCGTTGGTTTTCCCTTGAACAGGAAAGGGTGATGCAGCAAAGTAGCATAAGTATTTCCCTCAGTTTTTAGAACCAAGGTATCAATCCAGTAGGAGGTAGCACGCAAGTCACCTAGTACCTGCACAAACAAACAAGAACCTTGCAACCAACGCGATAAAGGGGTTGTCAATCCCTTCACGGTCACTTACGAAAGTGAGATCTGATAGAGATAATAAGATAAATATTTTTGGTATTTTTGTTGTATAGATTGGAAAATAAAGATTGCAAAATAAACTACGATAGAAATAGCAAGTTGATATGAAAATAATAGGGACATTTACATCTATGCCCCTATTTTCCGCCCACTCTCAGATTTACACCTAATTTCAAAGCCTGCTCAAATTTGCCCCTCCGCCGTTAGGTGCACTTACATAAATGCCCTTTTATGTCGTTACTGTCCGGTCAATGCAGGTCAAAGCCGGTCAAAGGGCATTGACCGTCCTAAAAAAATAGCAAAAAAATCTTAAAAAAATTGAAAATTTGTGAGATCAAAGATACTGAGGTTCTCAAGGTGCGTGCAAATTTTCGTGCTGTTTGGGTATTCCAGGAGCTCGTGTCAAAGGACAAACAATAAATATGCAAGCCCCTAAACAGTAAATTAAAAAAATATCAAGAAAATTCAAAAAAATATGAAATTTTTTGGCATCAAAGAGGCTATGGTCTACAAGCTACATGCAAAATTTTGTTGTGTTTGGACATTGGAGGGGCTTGTGGAGAAAAAAACAAAATTTGGCTCGGGAAAAAACTTAGGAAAAAATGACTATTTTGTTTTTTCTTGATAGAGCTCCTCGCATGTCATTCGATCACAAAAACTTGCAAGCACATTGTGCACCCAAGCCTCTTTGATGTCCAAAAATTTCATATTTTTTTGAATTTTCTTGCTATTTAATTTCAAATTTACTGTTCACAAGCATGCATATTAACTATTTTTCCTCGCCACGAGCTCCTGGAATGTCCAAATAGCACGAAAATTTGCACGCACATTGCGCAGATGAGTATCTTTGATCTCACAAAAATTTATATATTTTTTAATTTTTTTGATATTTTTTCAAGATGGTCAAAGTTGTTTGACCGGACGGTAACGACGCAGAATGGCTTTTCTGTAAGGGCACCTAACGGCGGAGGGGCAAATTTGAGCAGGCTTTCGAATTCGGGGTATATATGATTAGGTGATTCGAGTTAGGGATAGAAATGCAAATGGCCCAAAATAATGTGATGGAAGATAGACCCGGGGGCCATAGGTTTCACTAGTGGCTTCTCTCAAGATAACAAATTCTACGGTGGGCGAACAAATTACTGTCGAGCAATTGATAGAAAAGCGCATAGTTATGAGAATATCTAGGCATGATCATGTATATAGGCATCACGTCCGCGACAAGTAGACCAAAAAGATTCTACATCTACTACTATTACTCCACACATCGACCGCTATCCAACATGCATCTATAGTATTAAGTTCATAAGAACAGAGTAACGCATTAGGCAAGATGACATGATGTAGAGGGATAAACTCAAGCAATATGATATAAAGCCCATATTTTTATCCTCGATGGCAACAATACAATACGTGCCTTGCTGCCCCTGCTGTCACTGGGAAAGGACACCCCAAGATTGAACCCAAAGGTAAGCATTGCTCCCATTGCAAGAAATATCAATCTAGTAGGCCAAACCAAACTGATAATTCGAAGAGACTTGCAAAGATATTAAATCATGCATAAAAGAATTCACAGAAGAATCAAATATTGTTCATAGATAATCTTGATCATAAACCCACAATTCATTGAATCTTGACAAACACACCGGAAAAAGAATTACATCGAATAGACCTCGAAGAGAATCGAGGAGAACTTTGCATTGAGATCCAAAGAGAGAGAAGAAGCCATCTAGCTAATAACTATGGACCCGAAGGTCTGTGGTAAACAACTCACACATAATTGGGGAGGCTATGGTGTTGATGTAGAATCCCTCCGTGATCGATTCCCCCTCCGACGGAGCACTGGAAAAGGCCCCAAGATGGGATCTCATGGGTACAGAAGGTTGCGGCAGTGGAAATAGGGTTTCGTGGTGCTCCTGGATGTTTTCAGGGTATATTGGTATATATAGGAGGAAGAAGTAGGTCGGTGGAGCTGCGAGGGGCCCACGAGGGTGGGGGCGCGCCCTCCTGCCTCGTGGCCTCCTTGCTTCTTTCTTGACGTCCACTCCAAGTCTCCTAGATCATGTTTGTTCCAAAAATAACTCTCCCGAAGGTTTCATTCCGTTTGATATTCCTTTTCTGCGAAACACTGAAATAGGCGAAAAAACAACAATTTGCACTGGGCCTTTTTTTAGTAGGTTAGTCCCAAAAATAATATAAAAAGGTATATTAAAGCCCATTAAACATCCAAAACAGATAATATAATAGCATGGAACAATAAAAAATTAGAGATATGTTGGAGATGTATCACCCGCCGCCCGTGGCCGGCGGTGCGCCACCCCGCCCGCCCCGAAACCACTCCCCGCCATCGGTCCGCCGCCGTCCCGGCCATACCTCTAGGCCCCCCATGTCTAGCTTTTTCTCTAGCGATCCCCATGCTACCGCCCCAGCACTGCCGGCGACCACTGCCCCCACCATGAACCCTAAGATAGATACTAGGGTACCTATCCGGCGAGCCCCCCTCCCCCTGAAAATCGACTGACCCGAAATTCAATTTTGTCGAATGAAGTGTAGCTAAATTGGAGCAGCATCACAAGCAAGAGCAAGAGCGAGAGCAGCAGCGCGAGCAAGAGCAAGAGCAAGAGCAGACCAAGCAGGGGACCGAGAGCAAGAGCAGAGCAGCAGAGCGAGCGAGAGCCAAAGCAGTAGCAGCTCCTACTGAAGTGGATGTCGCTGCCGAAGGAGCGACGCCACCGAGGAAGTGGCCAGCATCGCCGACGTGGATGGAACCGAGCCATGTCGGCTCGGGACTAAGCACCGGTAGCACCGTGAGATCGAGTCAAGAAGAAAATGTGGCAATTAGTGTACAACCTCTTTGGTGGCGCCAATTAGGCCTGTAACATCCCAAAATTCTAAATTTTGGAATGTGATATTAAATAAATTATTATGATTGTTTGTTTGATGGTTGTGTGATTGAATGTGTGAAATTGAGTGGAAATTGAAACTTTTGAAAGTTGCATGACAGGGAATAAAAGGACTTTCCCAAAACTTTTCATCTTGCATTTTGATCACCATGAATTCAAATTCATTTCATCACAAGACCCTAGAGTGAAGATAATATGACTTCTTCCATTTGGAGAAATAAAAAGGGGTTTGAAAATGATTTGAATTCCATTTGAAATATTTCAAATTTAGAAACTTTAAGCAACTCAATGAGTTCACGAGGGAAGATAAAATGACTTCTTCAAATTCGAAGAAAGAGAGTTGGAAGTTTCAAAGGAATAATTGGAAGTCACTTTGAAGTTATTTGAAACTTTTTTCCATTCAAAGTTGTTTGAAATTCCAAATTCAAATCCAATTGGGAGTTATTTGGGTTTATATTCAAATTATTTTTCTCTTAAAAATAAATAAATGGAAATAAGGGTAAAATGATTCCCTTCAATAGAAAATTAGGAGAAAATAAATTCGAAATCATTTTTCTATTTTTAAAATGATTTTTTATTGATTTTAAATGCAATAGTAGCACTGTTTGACTTTTATGAATTTCTATGGAATTTAGTTGAACTTGAAAAATAGTTCATCTTATTAGGGGTATTTTTCTGAACATTTTGGTATATAATACACCTAGGTAATTTTTTTATTTTCTCTTGGTTGGAGTTTTCTTTCTGTAAAAAAATAGAGAAGCACCGCCTGGACCGAAACAGTGTTCGGCCCAAGGGCGAACCAGTCGGCCATACGGCCCAAGGCCCAACCCCGCGCCCGCGAAGGCCACCACTCGCTCGCCCGCTCCTCGCCCGCATGCCTCGCCCGCTGCCAGATGGGGCCCGCTCCCCAGGTCACCCCAACCTCCCGCTCCTCCCGCTGGATGAGCATGCACACGCTCACCGCCCGCATCCACTGCACCTCGCCTTCAGGGATATGGCTTATCCCGCAGCCCCGCACCTCCTAGCCGCGCCTATAAAGAGCCCTCGACCCCCTCTCTCCATTCTGCCCACTGTCTCGTCCCCTCGCCGCTCACAGTCGCCGCCTTCGTTCTGCCATTTGTGAGGCTGCCTCGACCTCGTTCTTCTTCACCAAGACACTGACTGAGTCTGTGCGCATCCCGTTGACATCTTTTTTGCCCCTGGGGACAGCCAGAGACGCCGCCCCGAAGACCTGCGTCCTCGCCGGAGCACGGAGCCGCCGTCTCCATGCAGCACAACACCGACCACCCCGACGCGGGCCGACACCACCACCGGACCGCCCACATCGCGCCGGTACCGTTCGCCTTCTTCCCCGTAGTCGAGGAGCACCGCAGCTGCCACCCCGTCCACCGCCTAACGACAGCGCCGCCGTCTCCTGTTCGTCATTGTCGTCACCGTAAGCGAGCCCCCTCCCCGTTTGTTTAGTTTTTTTATCATATGAGGTGTCATGAGTTATCGTTGAGTGCCTCTCTCGCTATCTCGCCTAGACTTAAACCTTGATCCCTTGAAAAAGCTGACCCCAAACCTTTCCCGGGGGAAAACAACCACATTTCACCCAAGGGAATACATACAGTATACTGAGTACCCTTCTATCTTGTACCTGCATATGACAACCCTTTATGAGTCTTTTCTGAAGGGCCCAGAAACGATCATGACCCTGACTAGTGATCAGGATCACCCAAAAATCCTGAAGGACATGATGAAGCATATTCATGTTGAATGAGATGTTGTCTACAAGGGTTATCCTTTCATGGAGAAGGGAGTTGAACTTTGGTATGTGGAGGTACACCTCGACCGTGTGAAGAGAGTTTGCCCAAAGACTATGGGTCAATACTTTTTCATCTCTCGAGTACCACGAGCAACATTCTTCGACTCTGTTCATGAAGCTGCTTTGGAAGCCATACGTCAGATTGGAGAAATACTTGAAGCAAGACTCCATCACAATCAGGAATACCTGAGAGAGGTCCATGCAGAGATGATGGAGATGAAGCTCATGGCCACCATGATGAAGCAAAAGGTTGATGATTTCAAGGATCACATCACACAATTCCAGTGGGACTAAAACATCTTCAAGTAGGGAAAATGAATAAAGATGGAAGTAATGCTTGACCATACCAAACTATGTGGATGGAAGATTTTGTAATAGGGTACTCTTGAAATTTAGGTTTGAGTAGTGGTTAAGGATATAATAAAGGATTTGATATGAAGAGAATATGAATTATGGATGAACCAGTGCATTTCTAGCGATACTTGTCTGTGTGGACACTTAAACAATGGAAGAGAAAATGTTGTTCCATAGGCAGAGTTTTGACGAAATGAGTTGGAGTTTGGTTTTAGTTATGATGGTTGCCCCAAGGGTATGTAGGAATGGAGTGCTATTGGATTTAAAGGAGATGTAATGTTGGAATACAGAACAATAGTAACTCCAAGGATAATTTAAAGATATACAAGTTTGAAGTGGGCCATAACCCATAGGACCCGGGATTTAGAAATGAACAAGAACAACCTTTTTGCGGGAAGAATTATGAAAGAAGCTGTGATTTCATCAGCAGACGTTCCATATGAAGTTGTGTAAACCAGAGAGCTGTGAAGAAACGATAGAGGTTATGTTTGGCTTGCGGAACCAATGGATTTATTCGGACCCAGTTCATGGAGAAGAGAAGTTCGGCAATGCTTGTGAGGATGCCCAAGTGCTAGAATGTGTTATTCACTATCTGCGTATGTGGTAATGATTCATGTATGGGATGGATTGGCCCCCATACCGGAGACTTATATCATGAACTATCATATGTTGATGGAAAATCAGAGAGCCTTAAAACCCTGGAAGAGTGTCGACACGACAAGCCAAAAGCATTAGAATGGCAGGACGATGGAAACCCTGTACAGGCACCTATTGCCAATCGTAGGTTATGCGGTGAGGTTCAACCCAGACCCATTTTCTCTAGGAGAACCAGTAATTGTCGACCACCATGAGATTTTTGTTAGTTGTTTAGCATTGGCGATAGCCTGATAGCTAAGAAGACCCAGACTCGGAAGGATCTTATTTGATGCAAGGACTCCAGATTTTGAGGAAATGGTCATGCCCTTACCTGAAGACCCTTAAAGAAAGAGTTACTACGGGGAGTATGAGTTAACCGACACCGTCAACCCAAAGGGAGGAGTACATGATTTTTGTTGGAACCATAACCATGCTTCTAAGGGTGGTAGCACCCCATACCATATGTTGATTAATGGATTTTCAAGAAGACCCCCCCAAACCTAACCTTCTTTCTAGCCTCTCCGAATCTCGAGGACGAGATTCATTTTAAGGGTGGTAGTTTGTAACATCCCAAAATTCTAAATTTTGGAATGTTATATTAAATAAATTATTATGATTGTTTGTTTGATTGTTGTGTGATTGATTGTGTGAAATTGAGTGGAAATTGAAACTTTTGAAAGTTGCATGAGAGGGAATAAAAGGACTTTCCCAAAATGTTTCATCTTGCATTTTGATCACCATGAATTCAAATTCATTTCATCACAGGACCCTAGAGTGAAGATAATATGACTTCTTGGGTTTGAAAATGATTTGAGTTCCATTTGAAATATTTCAAATTTACAAACTTTAAGCAACTCAATGACTTCACGAGGGAAGATAAAATGACTTCTTCAAATTCGAAGAAAGAGAGTTGGAAGTTTCAAAGGAATAATTGGAAGTCACTTTGAAGTTATTTGAAACTTTTTCCATTCAAAGTTGTTTGAAATTCCAAATTCGAATCCAATTGGGACTTATTTGGGTTTATATTGAAATTATTTTTATCCTAAAAATAAATAAAAGGAAATAAGGGTAAAATGAGTCCCTTCAATAGAAAATTGGGAGAAAATAAATTTGAAATCATTTTGCTATTTTAAAATGATTTTTATTGATTTTAAATGCAACAGTAGCACTGTTTGACTTTTATGAATTTTTATGGAACTTAGTTGAACTTGAAAAATAGTTCATCTTATTCGGGGTATTTTTCTTAACATTTTGGTATATAATATGCCTACTAATTTTTTATATTTATTTTCTCTTGGTTGGAGTTTTCTTTCTGTAAAAAAAATAGAGAAGCACCGCCTGGATCGAAACAGTGTTCGGCCCAGGGACGAACCAGTCGGCCATACGACCCAAGGCCCAACCCCGCGCGTGCGAAGGCCACCGCTCACTCGCCCGCTCCTCGCCCGAATGCTGCGCCCGCTCCCCATGTCATCCCCAACCTCCCGCTCCTCCCGCTGGATGAGCACGCACACGCTCACCGCCCGCAACCACCGCACCTCGCCTTCGGGGATAAGGCTTATCCCGCAGCCCCGCATCTCCTAGACGCGCCTATAAAGAGCCCTCGACCCCCTCATTTTTCCATTCTGCCCACTGTCTCGTCCCCTCGCCGCTCACAGTCGCCGCCTTCGTCATTTGGATCTAACCGGCTGGAGCTACATCGCCGCTCCATTCTGCCATCCATGAGGCTGCCGCGACCCCGTTCTTCATCACCAAGACACTGGCCGAGTCCGTGCGCATCCCTTTGACATCTTTTTTGCCCCTAGGGACAGCTGGAGACGCCGCCCCGAAGACCTGCGTCCTTGCCGGAGCATGGAGCCACCGTCTCCGCGCAGCACAACCCCGACCACCCCGACGCGCGTCGACACCACCAGCGGACCGCCCACGTCATGCCGGTACCGTTCGCCTTCTTCCCCGTCATCGAGGAGCACCGCAGCTGCCGCCCCGTCCACCACCTAACGCCAGCGTCGCCGTCTCCTGTTCATCGTCGTCGTCACCGTAAGCGAGCCCCCTCCCCGTTTGTCTAGTTTTTTCATTAGATCGGTTAACAGGGGTTTTATTAAAAACCGAACGGTTTTGTTTTAGTTAGCCGTCGCCGCCATTTTGTTTAGATAGCGACCATTCGCCGTATAAGCTTCCACAGCGAACGCTGCTCAGCCAGCCACGAGCCGCCACGTGGCCAAGCACCTGTTTGCAGTATATTTTAGTTTTTGTTTCACTGATTAGTCCCTAGTATTTGCAGATTGGTCCCTGAACTTTAGTTAGCCACAACTTTTTAACCGACACTCCAAATTTGATGAAACCAGCGGCAAATTCTTTGTCATGATTAGATCTATCCAGTAGCAACATGTTTGTAAACTTTTCCAAATTCAAATTCGAACTTTAATCAGATTTTAATTTGAGCTTCAAATGGCCATATCTCCTAAACCGTAGCTCCGATTGATGTGATTCTTTTTGCACTTTGTCATGGTACCAAACCCTATGACTTGGGATCAATCTCATGGTATTTTCACACAAGTAGGATATGTCCATGATAGATTGACCACTATGCCTTGTATGCACCATAGTTCACGTCACATTTTTGAACCTCATGTCATATGTTCTTTTGCACTTAGAATATTTTTGTGATAGTTAAGAGCGTTGTGTTTTCATTTGAATTTTCTGAGTCTTTTCATGTTGCATGTTATTTGGTTCTCCGAAATGATTGCTTATGTGAATGCAATGTTTGACTTTATAGATTTTCATCGGAGAGTGACGAATAGTTCTATTAAGTAAAATTCTGAGAGCGATATAATCTTCATCAAGTATTACCAGGCAAGTTCACATTTGACCATTCTTCCAATTACCTATGTTTATATTATGCACTTAGTGCCTTTGTCGTAGGATTGCATGGTAGGATTTATTGTTGCCAGATGGCTATGCTGTTACCTAGTAGTTCATTGAGGTAGGTCTGACCTATACATCCTTGTCACCATCGTGTAAGTTTATTTTTGCCTCGATAAATGTAGACATGGTTTGGGAAGCGGACATGGTGAGACATGAGTGACAAAGTAGTAATTAGGACCAAGACTTGTAAATGATCTACCTGGGCAGTATTTGGTTTGAATGGTGGAGAAGTACAGTGGGAGCATGCATGGTTAATACATGGTGGTGCACAACTAGTGGTCGGCTGCCCAGGCTCAAAGAGATCAATCATATTCTCATGTCTATGGATGCTGGGGTGCCCAGCCCCCTGCTGTCGGAGCCAACTTCGCCTGCCGTCCCCAATTAGGGCTGGGGCCCAGAGACGCTTGAGAGCCCCCGGCTCGTCTTCATCTGGCACCACTTCGCGTTCTTGAGGTCGCTTGGCATGACAGCGCCCAAGGTGGTGAAGGAGTTCCTGCTACGCCGCGTTGCTCCTCTCCAACGCCACTCTCGCTGGATGTGGGCCTTCGGCGGGCGCGATGATCGTTTGAGGCTCCAGGAAGAGGACCTGACGCCTGAAGTGCTGAGGACGGCGCTCTTGACCCTGACGGGGGACCCCAACCCTGGCAGCATCGAGCAGGGAGGGGCCTTGCTGTACCTTTGCCAGAGTAGGGGCGATTTTGTGAGGCAGATGCCTATCTTCGATGAGTGGGGGCCGCGCCCCGCCGGCCTCCAGGGGCCTCGCGAGAACCCAGTGGTGGTGACTGCCCTTCCAGTCGGCCAAGGCGACTCTTCCTCAAGTGGCGGAGCAGGGAGGCACGAGGCTCCAGAGGCCGAGGGGGCTCCCGGCGGGGTGACAGCGCCGGGCGATGCTCATGAGGAAGCAGTTATTGGGGCCTGTGTCGCTGAGGCTAAGGGTGACAAGAAGCTGCCCTCTGCCCCTATGACCGAGGCCCCTGAGGCTCCGGCGGCTTCTCTTGGCGAGGCGATTGGCAGTGCACATCAGGCAGGCGTCCCTGACGCAGATCGCCTTGACGCTCCATCTTCGTCGTAGGTTGATCCCTGCGCCCAAATCTTAGGCCGCTTCCGCATGGACTTTGAGGCCCTCCGGAAGAGAAGGGAGGCCCTGGGCGACGATTACCCTTGTCGCCTGCTGAAGCGTAGGAAGTACTTCGGCACTGATGAGTAAGCCTTCTCCTTTACCAGCTCCCAATCCTTTTGTTGCTCTTACTGACCCTTGCTCCGCAGGCCCCTTCCAGCCGAGCTTGTGGAGACGGCTGAGGAACCGTCCCACTTGGCTTCGCCCCCTCCACCGTCCTCAAGCGCTTCAAGCAGTGGAGCCCTTGTGGTGAGGGCGATCGACGAGGCGAACCATCCCGAGGCGTATCGTGGCCCTGCGCACCTCGCGATCCTTCGCGGGCCTTCTCGTGGCATAGGCAGCCTGCCGTGGGCTTCTCGCCTGGTCATGGACTACTTTTGGCTGAGGCGCTTCCTGCACTCTTCACCTGGGGACGGGCTGGCCCCAGGCCGGGCTTCTGACATGGCGTGCCCAGCCGTCGCGAGGGTGCCAGCCCCTAGCCCCCAGCCCGGAGGGGGAGTGCTGACTCGTGGCCCCCGGCGCTTGCTTGGGGCAGATGATGGTGTGGAAGACGTGCTCGAGCGCGCTCGGGAGCGTCACGCTCTCCGCCAAGGATTCCTTCGAAGGGCGGCTGACGGGGTAAGCCTGCTTGGAGAGGAGCTTGCCGATGAAGACGCGCGCCTTGAGGCCGAGGGCCTGCGCTTGGATGCAGAGGGGCACGAGCTGGATGGCGCCATCGCCCTGGCGCGCCGTCAGTGCGATCTTGATGACCCAGAGGCCAGGGCGTCGCCGGTGGCCTCTCAGGAGGCCCGATATTGGGCCGCTGAGGAGGCTCGGGAAGCTGACCGGGGGCGAACGGCGGCGGAGGAGCGGGCTCGGGAGCTCCTGGCCTGGTGCCACTCACTGGAGGAGCAGGTGGAGCTGCGCGAGGCAGCCCTCGCGTCGATGAAGGTGGCCTCCGGCGACTCAGCAGAGCTCCAGAAGCGTGAGGAGGCGCTGACGCTGGAAGCCGCCGAACATACCCGTGAGTACGAGCGTCTGGAGACGAGGGAGTGCTTGGTGACGCAGGCGGAGGATGATGTCGCTGCACAGGAAGCCCGCGTCCTGGAGGAGGTCGGACATCGAGTGGCGATGGCGCATTTGAACCTTGAGCACGATTTCGAAGAGAAGCTGGGGTTGATCCGAGCCGAAGCTGAAGGCAGGACTGCTGCAATGAGGGCCAAGCTGGAGGAGGTGACGCGGCGGGCCGACGCTTTCCGGGCCGCTCTTGAGGTGGCGCAAGATGAGTTAACCGCCTCCCAGGCCGAGGTGCTCCTTCTCCGCCAGCGGGTGGAGGAGGCTGAGGTCGTCGCGGGCCAGAACACGGACGAGATACGTCAGCGGCGGATCCTAGAGCATGAGCACGGCCCCATGATCACCACACTCCGGGAGAGAGCCAACACAGCCTTGGGCAACATCTGCGAGGCGGCTGTTGGCGAGCCACACGTAGTCAACTATGCTGGCAATCTTCAGTTCTTTACTGACGTGGTGACGCAGCTGGAGGCGCGGTCGGTCAGGGCTAACAGGTTGGTGGAGGAGAGGAGCCGCGCCCTGCTCGGGCGCGCCTTTTCTCGCGTCTTCAGCCACCTCCGGAACATGGATCCCCACTTTGATTTTGACGCCGCCATCGCCCCAGTCCCCCAGGCCGTCTGAGGCGATCTGGCGCACTGGGTGGAAGACAATGTGGATGCTCTTATCAGGGCCTTCGCTTCCGACAATGATGACGTGATCATGGCTGTCGACGAGGGCGGCGTGGTGAACGGCCCTAACGCCGCTGGCGGCGACGCGGACAGCGATGGCGAGTTCAGTGACGCCAGCAACGGCTCGGGTGGTGCTCCTGGGAACGCATTGGGGGATTTATCCGACTGATTGTGCATCGTTCCTACTTCCTTACCCTGCATGAATAGAACTCAGGTTTTGGCCTGATGGCAGTGAGAGCATTTTGGAGGGGGAGCCCCTTATGTAAAACTTGTGTTCATCGTATTAGTAGACACTACATTGCCCATGCGCCCGCGCCAAGTGGTTGGCCTAAGCGACGCGCTGGTCGGCTAGTTTACCTTTGTCCCGTGTTGGCCCTGAGGCAGCCTCTGGGAGGTTGTGGTGTCTCGAGTGTTCCCTGATTGGGTTCGTAGGATGTGCAGTAAAACACCCTCTTGAGAGGACACGTCGGCGCCAGTCTGGGCTGCACGCTAGCTAGGCCCGACCCGGCTCGCGAGGGGCTCACGAGGGGAGGCAGCTGAGGCAAAGTGGTTACCAAAACGTGAGAAATTGCTCAAACGAGACTAAGCACGCCTTCCTCGAACACACGCAAATCTCAAATTCGAATCCAACTTGAATCCAGCGGGGGAAAGCGACAACCAAAGGGAAAAGCAACGAAAGCAAACAAAAGGCCGCGTCCGGCACCTAGTCTAGTGTTGGACGTCTTCTCACCAGCGTGAAGCTAAGTGCTGCCACTCGGCGTGGGAGGGAGCCCCAGGGCCTGAGGCCGGCACCCCTGAGACTCCGGGGCGTCTACAGCCCCACTCATTATTACGTGAGAGTGTCACGGGGCGGCACTGGGCCTTCTTCACAGGTACTGGCCTTGCTTCATATCGCCAGATGAGGGCCCCGCCTTGCGCCACACTCTAGTGCCATCAACGACGACCGGAAACCAGGACGCAGCCGATGGGGTAGAGCGGTCGCCAGCGGTTCCCCCGACGACCATGGGTCCTCCGTCGGGGGCAGGCCCTGAGGCACCTCCCCAGCGGAGGGCCTACCTCCTGAGAATACCTTGCTCCGAACGCCGTGGTGGTGATGTCAGATCCCGGCCTCTCTCTTGTAGCCCCCTGCTCCCTCCTCCCGAGGGGTAGGAGACTGTGGGAGTGGGGCAGCTGCTCGCTGCGACGACCTGCACCTCCTGCGATCCATGGTTAGCGTATGCCTACTCCTGAAGAATTAGCGGTACCCGATAATCGTTGCCTCCTGCGTGGCCAGCGGGACCGTCCCGGGGCTCCCGGTAAGGCTCAGCTTCTGGCGCCTCGTCCCCCCAGCTTGGGCTGAGGTGCGAGCCTTGTTTGCTCTCGTGAGGGTGTCCTTGGTCCATCATGAGGGGCACGTACTCCTCTGGCGCTGCCGTCCCGAAGGCCACGCCGTAATGCCCCGCGTGCCACGCGGTCCTGCCTGACGCGCCCACCGTGGGGTGGCAGCGCGGCTGTCCATCGGGGCCGCGGGTTGTGTCGAGTCCTTCGCAGACCGGGAGCGGGGGCAGCGCCGCCACCGGTCCGGTGCTGACAGCTTCGCTGGCGTTGGAGTAGCCTTGGAGCCCGCGGGTGCGCGTGGAGCCCCCGCGCGGGCCGCCCTGGGCTTGAGATGGGAGCTGGGTGCAAAAGGGGTGAGCCCTCGAGGCGGCGAAGCGCAGGAGCTCCGCCACCCGCTCCAACAGCACGTCGCGGCCGCCCTCCAGCAGTCTGCACTGCAGCAGCTCTCGGGCCACCGTGAGCGCGGCCCTCGAGTTCGCTTGCTCCCGGCGGGTGTACGGTGTCATGGTCGCGGCGTGATTGGAGGCCCTTGCTGCCGACCGCGCCTGCCGTGGTGTGGGAGCCGTCGAAGCCTATCCGCGTCGCCCGCGGACCGCGAGCTTCCTGGGGCACGGGGTCGCCCGAGGCGAGCGGTTCTGTGCGGGCGGGCCACGCCGCCCATGGATCTGGGTTGCCCGCCTGGTCGCCGGACATGATGATGACGACGGGACGGGGCACGAAGCGGTAGAAGGTGAATTCCGGCGCACCCCTACCTGGCGCGCCAAATGTCGGATTTCGGGTTCCGGCAGACCCTTGAGGTTCGAACACTGGGGTGCGCGCGGAGATTTCGCTTCCTACCTACCTGCACCCCTCCGCCTCGCTAAGATCTAAGCTATGGAAAGAACAACACAAGAGATATAGGGTTTATACTGGTTCGAGCCACTGTTGTGGTGTAATACCCTACTCCAGTGTGGGGTGTGGTGGATTGCCTCTTGGGCTGATGATGATAAATGATACAAGGAAGAACAGCCTCTCGAGGGTCTGTTCTTGGCTGGGGTGATGAACTGCTGGGAGGAGTTCAGTCACCCTTCTCTCTCTCTCTCTTTCTCTGATCGAACCCCTCCGAACCCCTTTTCCTGGGGGGGTGGCTAGTCCTATTTATAGAGGCCCTGGTCCTCTTCCCAAATATCGAGCGGGAAGGGAGCCAACAATGGCGGGCTAATTTGAAGGGGGACAGCTAGTACTTGCTACCCTGACAAAAGTAGTCTTCGCCTGCACAAAGCTCTGGTGGTGACACCGTCCTGGGCTCCACGATGACCTCCATCTTGCAGTCTTCCTGGTCTTGGTCTCGTTGCATCAAAATGTTAACCTTTGCCTGATGCCTCGGTACTCCACGGCTGCGCTTGCCCCCTTTGCACCAAAGAGGAAAGGAGGACACTGCGCGGGCTGGCACCCGCCTGGCGCCCTTGGTCGTCATGGCTTGCGTCATGGGCACCTCGTGAGGTACCCCGCCTTGATATCTCCGCCTCCTCGTGAGCCAGCCTAATGAGGCCGCGCCTGAGGAAGCTCTGCGTGGTCCGCCCCGCGAGGCTTGGCCCCTCGCAAGGGTCTTGGGTCTGTGTTGATGAAGATGGGCCGTGCTGGGCCCCCCTTTGAGCCACGCCACAGGCCGCAGGCAGGCAAGTCTGGGGACCCCCGTTCCCAGAACGACGACAGGAGGGGCTCCTTGATTTCTGCAAAAGCAAAAACCGTATAAGTTATCACTAATACATCCCGAATAATTGCTTAAACTAAAAAACAACAACAAATATGACATGTTCAGCTAGTTTTATTAATTCAACTAGTTCTTACTAAATATAAACTTACTATAAATAGAAAAAAACTATTTCTTTCTAAAAATAAAGTAGTTCAACTAGTTATATTAATTATCTTACTAAAAATACGTTAGTTCTATTAATTCAACTAGTTCAACTAGTTTATTAATTTACTTACTAAACTAGTTCAACTACAACTAAAGTAGTTCAACTAGTTTATTAATTTACTTACTAATTATTTTAAACACTTACTAAAAAAAGTAAAAATAAACTACATTATACAATAGTTAACTAGTACCATCACTACTACTAATTAACATCTACTATTGCTAAAAATCATTATCTATGAACCCTAAATTAACATCTACTACTACTAAAAAACATCTAGTACTAAGCAGAGAGAATGAGGGTGTGGGAGGGATGGGGGGCTTACAGAGAGGGGAGAGACGGCGGCAGGGAGGTGCTCAGCGACGAAGAGGTAGGGGCGGCGAGTGCGGGCTCTGGATTGGGAGGCGGCGGCGACGGTGAGGTCGAGAGTGGCGGTGAGGTCAAGAGCAGAGGGGGT
>NC_041390.1:372094106-372193025 GCF_002162155.2 Triticum dicoccoides
GGTTGAGAGCGGCGGTGAGGTCGAGAGCGGAGGGGGTGGGGGAGGCGGCGGCGACGGTGAGGTCGAGAGCGGCGGCGGGCAGTGGCGGTGAGGTTGACGGCGGCCTCGGGCGGCGGCGGTGAGGGCAGGCTCGGGCTCGGGCGGCGGCGACAGAGGAGTAGGGGAACAGTGGGGGGGAAGGAGGACTTAGCGAAATTTTGAGCGGGCGGGTGGTTAAGTCGAACTAGCAATAGCGCACTTCAGGAAACACGCTATAGCTAAAGTAGCTATAGCGCGTTTTCAGGAAAAAACGCTACTGCTAAGTCTAAGCACGCATCAAAAATATACGGTGGTCATCATTGATCTTTCTGTTTTTGTGTAGAATCTAAATAGTCAACATATTTAAGGTGGTAAACACCTTGTTCGCTTAGCAGTATGGGACTAAACTTAATTAGGTGCAACACTTAGCAGCAGCGAGTTTTGAAGAAACACGCTGCTACTAAGTACTTTAGCAGCAGCGTGTCCAGGGAAGGGCGCTACTACTATATCTAGCCTGGGGGCAAATCCGTGGCAATTATAGTAGTAGCGCTTGTTTCACCTAGAGTGCTACTGCTATCTAGTTATTAGTAGCGCGGTTCCTTTAAGCTCGCTACTACTAGTTAGCAGTAGCGCCTGTATTTAAACCGCGCTGCTGCTAAGATTCTGTGTATAAAGTTTTCCCTAGTAGTGATATCTTCACACACAAGGAAGTGCGTCCATATTACGAGCAAAAAATGATTCGGCCCCCTGACTGCTAGGACCCACCAGCTACATCTTCGCACGCAAGGAAGTGTCTGACAATCGGGACCCACCCGGTCGAAGCGTATGTAGCATTTTCATTATGGTCGCGAACGTGTATGTACATACTGGTCGATGTAGAGGTGCGCATGTGTGGTAGTAGAGGTGTGCACGTGTGGTAGTAGAGGCGCACACGTAGCACGTACATGTACGTACAGTAGCCAGGGTGCAAGAAAGTAAATGCGGCCACGTACGTACATACGGGTGGGGTCTCGAACGCCAACTCGCGCATACGTACGGCCAGGGCTCGTGTGCATGGCTCTGGCTGGGTCAGAACATGAAAACTGCATCGTCGTCGTGTTCATGGGGAGGCAACGGAATGCATCGTGTTCCTCAGGAGGCAACGGAACGCATGTTGTTCATCAGGAGCCAACCGGCTTGGACGGAACAACCGATGGAAACGAGGCCTGGGATACCACATAATGGAGGAAACGGCCTTGTGTTCGATCGGCCACGTTGGAAACGCGATCCTGTTCATCGGGAGGGGTCTGGCATACCGCAAAACGAAGGAAATGGACCTCCTACGGTCAAAACGGGGTCCTGTTGATCGGGAGGGGTGTGGCGTACCGCAAAACGGAGGAAACAGACTTGTGTTGGAGCGCTACGGTCGAAACGGGGTTCCTATTCATCGGGAGGGGTGTGGCGTACCGCAAAACGGGACTCCATGAGACACTGTTCATCTCCAACGTCGACCTCCTCCAGCCTCCACGGGGTACTGTTCATCCACCGTCGACCTCCTCCAGCCTCCACCTCGACTGTTCATCCACGGGCTCCTGTTCATCCAGCCTCCACCGGCTACTGTTCAACCAGCCCTCTCCACGGGGTCCTGTTCAACCACCCCTCCACGGGCTACTGTTCATCCAGCCCTCCACCGGCTACTGTTCAACCATCCCTCCACCGGCTACTGTTCATCCAGCCCTCCACGGGGTCATGTTCATCCACCGGCTCGATCGATCAGGGTATAGTTCATCCAGCGGCAATGGCATCTACTACCACGGGTTCCTGTTCATCCAACCCCCACCGGGAACTGTTCATCCAAACCCCCAACAACGCTCACTGTTCATCCAGAGGCAGCACCGATCGGCTTCAGTTAACAGCCATCGATTGATCGCTCGAGTTTAGTAACACGTAGCTGAAGTGCAATTGCTCTGGCTCAGTTAGAGCGCAATGCCTCACACATAAGCGCGTACGTACGAGAGGAACGCGCATCGCTGGGCCCCCGACCAGCCACCATAACCAGGAACTCCCTGATATTTTCCTCGCCTTCGCTTCTACCACGGTTTTTTCTGTCATGGACGGACCAAAGAATGTCATGCAAATGCGTCTCCAACCCGCCCAGGACGAAAAGCCCATTTTCTGTCATGATTTTTTGTCATAGAAGTAGGACCCCTCCACATCTATGATGATACCGGGTTTTGTCACAATTATTGTCATAGAAGTGTCATAAGTATGACAGAATTTTCTTTCGTTCGACCCAAAATATCACGGATGTGTCTTTTTATTGTAGTGTTTGGTGCACTGGAGCATGTGCTTGTAGATCAAATTTGAATTATGCACATTAAATGCGCAGAAACTCAACTAATGTATAAAAAAGGGCAAACGAACCCGGCATAATTTGAAAATTTAGCACAATACTTCTATTTGTCTGAAATTGCCCGTGTAAAAATTTAAGGCGAGAGAAGGCAATGTAAGTATGTCGTTTCGCACACAGAGGCCACACGTTTCTTCTCGGAACCCCGAGCCTTCTTGAGGGAAGCTCCGGTTTGCAAGAAGCTTACACCAACGCTTGTCCCAATTCGGCCAAAAAATTACCGCGGCATGTTGGTGCCATGTCATGACACCATGCCAAGTTTCATGATTTTTAGGCATGTTTTGGATTTACAGGAATTAAAAAACCAAGTTTCTCAATCTTTCCGGCCGAGCCATGACGCCTAGATGTTTGAATTTCATTCCCATTTCTTGCATGGGACCTAGAAAGTCACCCAAGGAAACACATGTAATTTTTGAACCAAATTTCTTGCAATGGAGCATGTTCTTGTGTTCAAATTTGAATTATGCACATTAAATGCGTAGAAACTCAATTAATGTATAAAAAAGGCCAAACGAACACGGAATAATTTCAAAATTTAGCATGGTACATCTATTTGATCTAATATGCCTGTGTAAAAAATTTAAGGCAGGAGAAGGCAGTGTACGTATGTCATTTCGCACACGGAGGGGACTCGTTCCCTCTCGGAACCATGAGCCTTCTTGAGGGAAGCTTCGGTTTGCAACAAGCCTGCACCAAAGCTTGTCCCAATTCGGCCAAAAAATTTAACGCAGCATGTTGGTGCCATGTTATGACACCATGCCAAGTTTCATGATTTTCAGGTGTGCTTTGGATTTACATGAATTAAAAAACCAAGTTTCTCAATCATTCCGGCTGAGCCACGCCGTCTAGATATTTGAATTACATTCCCATTTCATGCATGGGACCAAGAAAGTCACCCAAGGACACACATGTGATTTTTGAACCAACTTTGGTGCACTGGACCATGTGCTTGTAGTTCAAATTTGAATTATGCACATTAAATGCGTAGAAACTAAATTAATGTATAAAAAGCCCAAACGAACCCGGAATAATTCCGAAATTTAGCATGATACTTCCATTTGGTCTAATCTGTCTGTGTAAAAAAAGTAATGCGGGAGAAAGCAGTGTACGTATGCATTTTCGCACACGGAGGTGACACGTTCCTCTCTGAAGCATGAGCCTTCTTGAGGGAAGCTCCGGTTTGCAAGAAGCTTACACCAAAGCTTGTCCCTATTCGGCCAAAAAATTTACCGCAACATGTTGGCGCTATATCATGACACCATGCCAAGTTTCATGATTTTCAGGCGTGTTTTGCATTTACAGGAATTAAAAACCAAGTTTCTCATTCTTTTCGGCTTAGCCACTACACCAAGTTGTTTGAATTTGGTTCCCATTTCTTGCATGGGACATTTAAATTCACCCAAGGACACTCGTGTGATTTTTCAACCAACTTTGGTGCACTGGAGCATGTACTTGTAGTTCATATTTGAATTATGTACATTAAATGCACAGAAACTCAAGTAATATATAAAAAAGGCCAAATGTACCCGGAATAATTCTAAAATTTAGCACGATACTTCTATTTGGTCTAATCTGCCCGTGTAAAAAAACTAAGGCGGGAGAAGGCAGTGTACGTATGTCGTTTCGCACATGGAGGTGACACGTTCCCTCTCGGAACCACGAGCCTTCTTGAGGGAAGCGTCGGTTTGCAAGAAGCTTACACCAAAGCTTGTCCCAATTCGGCCAAAAAATTTACTGCAGCATGTTGGTGCCATGTCATGACACCATGCCAAGTTTCATGATTTTCAGGCGTGTTTTGGAATTACAGGAATTAAAAAACCAAGTTTCCCAATCTTTCTGGCCAAGCCATGATGCCAGATGTTTGAATTTCATTCCCATTTCTTGCATGGGACCTATAAATTCACCCAAGGACACTCTTTTGATTTTTCAACCAACTTTGGTGCACTGGAGCATATGCTTGTAGTTCAAATTTGAATTATCCACATTAAATGCGCAGAAACTCAATTAATGTATAAAAAGGCCAAATGAACTCTAAATAATTCCAAAATTTAGCACAATACTTCTATCTGGACTAATCTGTCTGTGTAAAAAAATTAAGGCGGGAGAAGGCAGTGTACGTATGTCATTTCACACACGGAGGTGACACGTTCCCTCTCGGAGCCATGAGCCTTCTTGAGGAAAGCTCCAGTTTGCAAGAAGCTTACAACAAAGCTTGTCCCAATTCAGCCAAAAAAATTATCGCAGCATGTTGGTGCCATGTCATGACACCATGCCAAATTTCATGCTTTTTAGGCATGTTTTGGATTTACATGAATTAAAAAAAACGAAATTTCTCAATATTTTCGGTCAAGCCATGACGCCTAGATGTTTGAATTTAATTCCGATTTCTTGTATGGGACCTGGACAGTCACCCAAGGACACACATGTGATTTTTCAACCAACTTTGGTGCACTGGAGCGTGTACTTTTAGTTCAAATTTGAATTATGCACATAAAATGCGGAGAAACTCAATTAATGTATAAAGACGCCAAACGAACCCGGAATAATTCCAAAATTTATGATGATACTTCTACTTGGTCTAATCTGCCTGTGTAAAACAATTAAGGCGGGAGAAGGGAGTGTATGTATGTCGTTTCGCACAAGGAGGTGGCACGTTCCTCTCTGAACCACGAGCCTTCTTGAGGGAAGCTCCAGTTTTCAAGAAGCTTACACCAAAGATTGTCCCAATTCGGCCAAAAAAATTACCGCAGCATGTTGGTGCCATGTCATGAAGCCATGCCAAGTTTCATGATTTTTAGGCATGTTTAGGATTTACATGAATTAAAAAACCAAGTTTCTCAATCATTCTAGACAAGCCACGGCGCCCAGATGTTTGAATTTCATTCATGTTTCTTGCATGGGACCTAGACAGTCACCCAAGGACACAAATGTGATTTTTCAACCAACTTTGGTGCACTGGAGCATGTGCTTGTAGTTCAAATTTGAATTATGCACATTAAATGCATAGAAACTCAATTAATGTATAAAAAAGGCGAAGCGAACACGAAATAATTCCAAAATTTATCACGATCCTTTTATTTGGTCTAATCTGCCTGTGTAAAAAATTTAAGGCGGGAGAAGGCTGTGTACATATGTCGTTTCGCACACGGAGGTGACATGTTCCTCTCGGAACCACGAGCCTTCTTGAGGGAAGCTCCGGTTTGCAACAAGCTTCGACCAAAGCATGTCCCAATTCAGCCAAAAAAAAATACCGCAACAAGTTTCATGATTTTCAGGCGTGTTTTGGATTTATAGGAATTAAAAAACCAAGTTTCTCAATTTTTCCGACCAAAGCCACGACGCCCAGATGTTTGAATTTCATTCCCATTTTTTTCATGGGACCTATCAATTCACCCAAGGATACTCATGTGATATTTCAACCAACTATGTTGCACTGGAGCATGTGCTTCTTATACAAATTTGAATTATGCACATTAAGTGTGCAGAAACTCAATTAATGTATAAAAAAGGCCAAACGAACCTGGAATAATTCCCAAATTGAGCACAATACTTCTATTTGGTCTAATACTCTCGTGTAAAAAAATTAAGGCGGGAGAAGGCAATGTACGTATGTCATTTCGCACACGGAGGTGACACGTTCCCTCTAGGAACAACGAGCCTTCTTGAGGGAAGGTCCGGTTTGCAAGAAGCTTACACCAAAGCTTGTCCTAATTCGGCCAAAAAAATTACCGCAACATGTTGGTGCCATGTCATGACATGATGCCAAGTTTCAAGATTTTCAGGCGTGTTTTGGAATTACAAGAATTTAAAAACCGAGTTTCTCAATCTTTCCGGTCGAGCCACGAAGCCCAGATGTTTGAATTTCATTCCCATTTCTTGCATGGGACCTAGAAAGTCACCCAAGGAACCACATGTGATATTTCAATTTTAATTATACACATTAAATGCGTAGAAACTCAATTAATGTTTAAAAAAGGCCAAACGAACCCAGAATAATTCCAAAATTTAGCGCAAAACTTCCATTTGGTCTAATCTTCCTGTGTAAAAAAATTAAGGCAGGAGAAGGCAATATACTTATGTCATTTCGCACACGGAGGTGACACATTCCCTCTCAGAACCACGAGCCTTCTTGAGGGGAGCTCCGGTTTGCAACAAGCTTACACCAAAGTTTGTCCAATTCGGCCAAAAAATTTACCGCAACATGTTGGTGCCATGTCATGACACCATGCCAAGTTTCATGATTTTCAGGCATATTTTGGATTTACATGAATTAAAAAACCAGGTTTCTCAATCATTCCGGTCGAGCCACGACGCCCACTTGTTTGAATTTCATACCCATTTATTGCATGGGACCTAGACAGTCACCCAAGGACACACATGTGATTTTTCAACCAACTTTGGTGCACTGGAGCATGTGCTTGTAGTTCACATTTGAATTATGCACATTAAATTCGTAGAAAGTCAATTAATGTATAAAGAAGGCCAAACAAACTCAGAATAATTCTAAAGTTTATCAAGACACTTCTATTTGGTATGATCTGCCTGTGTAAAAAATTTAAGGCGGGAGAAGGCAGTGTACGTATGTCATTTCGCACACGGAGGTGACACGTTCCTCTCCGAACCACGAGCCTTCTTGAGGAAAGCTCCGGTTTGCAAGAAGCTTATAGCAATGCTTGTCCGAATTCGGCCAATAAATTTACCGCAGCATGTTGGTGCTATGTCATGACACCATGCCACGTTTCATGATTTTCAGGCGTGTTTTGGATTTACAGGAATTAAAAAACCAAGTTTCTCAATCTTTCTAGCCAAGCCATGATGCCAAGATGTTTGAATTTCATTCTCATTTCTTGCATGGGACCTATAAATTCACCCAAAGACACTCATGTGATTTTCAACCAACTTTGGTGCACTGGAGCATGTGCTCGTAGTTCATATTTGAATTATGCACATTAAATATGTAGAAACGCAATTAATGTATAAAAAAGGCCAAAGAACCCGGAATAATTCCAAAATTTAGCACAATACTTCTATTTTGTCTAATATGACCATGTAAAAAAATTAAGGCGGGAGAAGGCAGTGTACGTATGTCGTTTCGCACACGGAGGTGACACGTTCCCTCTCCGAACCACGAGCTTTCTTGAGGGACGCTCCGGTTTGCAAGAAGCCTACACCAAAGCTTGTCCCAATTCGGCCAAAAAAATTAACACATCATGTTGGTGCCATGTTATGATACCATGCCAAGTTTCATGATTTTTAGGTGTGCTTTGGATTTACATGAATTAAAAAACCAAGTTTCTCAATCTTTCCGGCCGATCCACGCCACCTAGATGTTTGAATTTCATTCACGTTCTTGCATGGGACCTAGAAAGTCACGCAAGGACACACATGTGATTTTTGAACCAACCTTGGTGCACTGGAGCATGTGCTTGTAGTTCAAATTTGAATTATGCACATTAAATGCGGAGAAACTAATTTAATGTATAAAAAAGGCCAAACGAACCCGGAATAATTCCAAAATTTCGCACGATACTTCTACTTGGTCTAATCTGCCTGTGCAAAAAAATTAAAGTGGAAGAAGGCAGTGTACGTATCTCGTTTCACACACGGAGGTGATATGTTCCCTCTCGGAACCATGAGCCTTCTTGAGGGAAGCTCCAGTTTGCAAGAATGTTACAGCAAAGCTTGTGCCAATTCGGCCAAAAAAATTACCGCAGCATGTTGGTGCCATGTCATGACACCATGCCATGTTCATGATTTTCAGGCATGTTTTGGATTTACATGAATTAAAAATCCAAGTTTCTCAATATTTTCGGTCAAGACACGACGCCCGGATGTTTGAATTTAATTCCCATTTCTTGGATGGGACCTAGACAGTCACCCAAGGACACACATGTGATTTTTGAACAAAATTTGGTGCACTGGAGCATGTACTTGTAGTTCAAATTTGAATTATGCACATAAAATGCGGAGAAACTCAATTAATGTATAAAAAATGACAAACTAACCCGGAATAATTCCAAAATTTATCACGATACTTCTACTTGGTTTAATCTGCCTGTGTAAAAAAATTAAGGCGGGAGAAGGCAGTGTATGTATGTCGTTTCGCACAAGGAGGTGACACGTTCCTCTCTGAACCATGAGCCTTCTTGAGGGAAGCTCTGTTTTGCAAGAAGCTTACACCAAAGCTTGTCCCAATTCAGCCAAAAAATTTACCACAACGTGTTGGTGCGATGTCATGACACGAAGCCAATTTCATGATATTCAGGTGTGTTTTTGGATTTACATGAATAAAAAACCAAGTATCTCAATCTTTCCGGCCGAGCCACGCTGCATAGATTTTGAATTTCATTCCCATTTCTTGCACGGCACCCAGACAGTCACCCAAGGACACACATGTGATTTTCAACCAACTTTGGTGCACTGGAGCATGTGCTTGTAGTTCAAATTTGAATTATGCACATTAAATGCGCAAAAACTCAATTAACGTATAAAAAAGGCTAAACAAACAGGGAATAATTCCAAAATTTATCACGATATTTTATTTGGTCTAATTTATCCGTGTAAGAAAATTAAGGCGGCAGAAGGCAGTGTACGTAGGTCGTTTCGCACACGGAGGTGACACGTTCCTCCCTGAAGCACGAGCCTTCTTGAGGGAAGCTCCGGTTTGCAACAAGCTTCCACCAAAGCTTGTCCCAATTCGGCAAAAAAAATTACCTCATCATGTTGGTGCTATGTCATGACACCATTCCAAGTTTCATGATTTTCAGGTGTGTTTTGGATTTACGGGAATTAAAAAACCAAGTTTCTCAAATTTTCCGGCAAAAGCCACGACGCCCATATGTTTGAATTTCATTCCCATTTCTTGCATAGGACCTATAAATTCACCCAAGGACACTCATGTGATATTTCAACCAAGTTTGCTACACTAGAGCATGTGCTTCCTTTTCAAATTTGAATTGTGCACATTAAGTGCGCATAAACTCAATTAATGTACAAAAAAGGCCAAACGAACCCGGAATAATTCCAAAATTTAGCACAATACTTCTATTTGGTCCAATACGCACGTGTAAAAAAATTAAGGCGGGAGAAGGCAGTGTACGTATGTCGTTTCGCACACGGAGGTGACACGTTCCCTCTGGGAACCACGAGCCTTCTTGAGGGAAGCTCCGGTTTGCAACAAGCTTACACCAAAGCTTGTCCCAATTCGGCCAAAAAATTTACCGAAGCATGTTGGTGCCATGTCATGACATGATGCCACGTTTCATGATTTTCAGGCGTGTTTTGGAATTACAAGAATTAAAAAACCAAGTTTTCTCAATCTTTCTAGTCGAGCGACGAAGCCTAGATGTTTGAATTTCATTCCCATTTCTTGCATCGGACCTAGAAAGTCACCCAAGGACACACATGTGATTTTCAACCAACTTTGGTGCACTGGAGCATGTGCTTGTACTTCAAATTTGAATTATAGACATTAAATGCGTAGAAACTCAACTAATGTTTAAAAAAGGCCAAACGAACCCGGAATAATTCCAAAATTTGGCACAAAACTTCTATTTGGTCTAATCTTCCTATGTAAAAAAATTAAGGCGGGAGAGGGCAGTGTACGTATGTCGTTTCGCACAGGGAGGTGACACATTCCCTCTCGGTACAACGAGCCTTCTTGAGGGAAGCTCCGGTTTGCAAGAAGCTTACACCAAAGCTTGTCCCATTTCGCACAAAAATTTTACCGCAACATGTTGGTGCCATGTCATGACAGCAAGTCAAGTTTCATGATTTTCAGGCGTGTTTTGGATTTACATGAATTAAAAAACCAGGTTTCTCAATCTTTCCGGTCGAGCCACGACGCCCAGATGTTTGAATTTCAATCCCATTTCTTACATCGGACCTAGATAGTCACCCAAGGGCACAAATGTAATTTTTCAACCAGCTTTGGTGCACTGGAGCATGTGCTCGTAGTTCAAATTTGAATTATGCACATTAAATGCGTAGAAACTGAATTAATGTATAAAAAAGGCCAAACGAACTCAGAATAGTTCTAAAATCTATCAAGATACTTCTATTTGGTCTGATCTGCCTATGTAAAAAAATTTAGGTGGGAGAAGGCAGTGTAAGTATGTCATTTCGCACACGGTGGTGACATGTTCCTCTCCGAACCGCGAGCCTTCTTGAGGAAAGCTCCGGTTTGCAAGAAGCTTATACCAAAGCTTGTCCCAATTCGGCCAAAAAATTTACCGCAACATGTTGGTGCTATGTCATGACACCATGCCACGTTTCATGATTTTCATGCGTGTTTTGGATTTACAGGAATTAAAAAACCAAGTTTCTCAATTTTTCTAGCCAAGCCATGATGCCAAGATGTTTGAATTTCATTCTCATTTCTTGCATGGGACCTATAAATTCACCCAAGGACACTCATGTGATTTTCAACCAACTTTGGTGCACTGGAGCATGTGCTCGTAGTTCAAATTTGAATTATGCACATTAAATACGTAGAAACGCAATTAATGTATAAAAAAGGCCAAAGAACCCGGAATAATTCCAAAATTTAGCACAATACTTCTATTTTGTCTAATATGCCCATGTAAAAAAATTAAGGCGGGAGAAGGCAGTGTACATATGTCGTTTCGCACACGGAAGTGACACGTTCCCTCTCTGAACCACGAGCTTTCTTGAGGGACGCTCCGGTTTGCAAGAAGCCTACACCAAAGCTTGTCCCAATTCGGCCAAAAAAATTAACGCAGCATGTTGGTGCCATGTTATGACACCATGCCAAGTTTCATGATTTTTAGGTGTGCTTTGGATTTACATGAATTAAAAAACCAAGTTTCTCAATCTTTCCGGCCGATCCACGCCACCTAGATGTTTGAATTTCATTCACATTCTTGCATGGGACCTAGAAAGTCACACAAGGACACACATGTGATTTTTGAACCAACCTTGGTGCACTGGAGCATGTGCTTGTAGTTCAAATTTGAATTATGCACATTAAATTCGGAGAAACTCATTTAATGTATAAAAAAGGCCAAACGAACCCGGAATAATTCCAAAATTTAGCAAGATAGTTCTACTTGGTCTAATCTGCCCGTGCAAAAAAATTAAGGTGGAAGAAGGCAGTGTGCGTATGTCGTTTCACACACGGAGGTGATATGTTCCCTCTCGGAACCATGAGCCTTCTTGAGGGAAGCTCCAGTTTGCAAGAAGGTTACAGCAAAGCTTGTGCCAATTCGGCCAAAAAAATTACCGCGGCATGTTGGTGCCATGTCATGACACCATGCCATGTTCATGATCTTCAGGCATGTTTTGGATTTACATGAATTAAAAATCCAAGTTTCTCAATATTTTCGGTCAAGACACGATGCCCAGATGTTTGAATTTAATTCCCATTTCTTGGATGGGACCTAGACAGTCACCCAAGGACACACATGTGATTTTTGAACAAAATTTGGTGCACTGGAGCATGTACTTGTAGTTCAAATTTGAATTATGCACATAAAATGCGGAGAAACTCAATTAATGTATAAAAAAATGACAAACTAACTCGTAATAATTCCAAAATTTATCACGATACTTCTACTTGGTTTAATCTGCCTGTGTAAAAAAATTAAGGCGGGAGATGGCAGTGTAGGTATGTCGTTTCGCACAAGGAGGTGACACGTTCCTCTCCGAACCACGAGCCTTCTTGAGGGAAGCTCCGTTTTGCAAGGAGCTTACACCAAAGCTTGTCCCAATTCGGCCAAAAAATTTACCACAACGTCTTGGTGCGATGTCATGACACCAAGCCAAGTTTCATGATTTTCAGGCGTGTTTTGAATTTACATGAATAAAAAACCAAGTATCTCAATCTTTCTGGCCGAGCCATGCCGCATAGATGTTTGAATTTCATTCCCATTTCTTGCACGGCACCCAGACAGTCACCCAAGGACACACATGTGATTTTCCAACCAACTTTGGTGCACTGGAGCATGTGCTTGTAGTTCAAATTTGAATTATGCACGTTAAATGCGCAGAAACTCAATTAATGTATAAAAAAGGCTAAACGAACACGGAATAATTCCAAAATTTATCACGATATTTTATTTGGTCTAATTTGTCCGTGTAAGAAGAATAAGGCGGCAGAAGGCAGTGTACGTAGGTCGTTTCGCACACGGAGGAGACACGTTCCTCTCCGAAGCACGAGCCTTCTTGAGGGAAGCTCCGGTTTGCAACAAGCTTCCACCAAAGCTTGTCCCAATTCGGCCAAAAAAATTACCTCATCATGTTGGTGCTATGTCATGACACCATTCCAAGTTTCATGATTTTCAGGTGTGTTTTGGATTTACGGGAATTAAAAAACCAAGTTTCTCAAATTTTCCGGCCAAAGCCACGACGTCCATATGTTTGAATTTCATTCCCATTTCTTGCATAGGACCTATAAATTCACCCAAGGACACTCATGTGATATTTCAACAAAGTTTGCTACACTAGAGTATGTGCTTCCTTTTCAAATTTGAATTGTGCACATTAAGTGCGCATAAACTCAATTAATGTACAAAAATGGCCAAACAAACCCGGAATAATTCCAAAATTTAGCACAATACTTCTATTTGGTCCAATACGCACATGTAAAAAAATTAAGGCGGGAGAAGGCAGTGTATGTATGTCATTTCGCACACGGAGGTGACATGTTCCCTCTGGGAACCATGAGCCTTCTTGAGGGAAGCTCCGGTTTGCAACAAGCTTACACCAAAGCTTGTCCCAATTCGGCCAAAAAATTTACTGCAGCATGTTGGTGCCATGTCATGACATGATGCCACGTTTCATGATTTTCAAGCGTGTTTTGGAATTACAAGAATTAAAAAACCAAGTTTTCTCAATCTTTCTAGTCGAGCCATGATGCACAGATGTTTGAATTTCATTCCCATTTCTTGCATGGGACCTAGAAAGTCACCCAAGGACACACATGTGATTTTCAACCAACTTTGGTGCACTGGAGCATGTGCTTGTACTTCAAATTTGCATTATAGACATTAAATGCGTAGAAACTCAACTAATGTTTAAAAAAGGCCAAACGAACCCGGAATAATTCCAAAATTTAGCACAAAACTTCTATTTGGTCTAATCTTCCTGTGTAAAAAAATTAAGGCGGGAGAGGGCAGTGTACGTATGTCGTTTCGCACAGGGAGGTGACACATTCCCTCTCGGAACAACGAGCCTTCTTGAGGGAAGCTCCGGTTTGCAAGAAGCTTACACCAAAGCTTGTCCCAATTCGCACAAAATTTTTACTGCAACATGTTGGTGCCATGTCATGACAGCAAGTCAAGTTTCATGATTTTCAGGCGTGTTTTGGATTTACATGAATTAAAAAAGCAGGTTTCTCAATCTTTCCGGTCGAGCCACGACGCCCAGATGTTTGAATTTCAATCCCATTTCTTGCATCGGACCTAGACAGTCACCCAAGGGCACAAATGTAATTTTCCAACCAACTTTGGTGCACTGGAGCATGTGCTCATAGTTCAAATTTGAATTATGCACATTAAATGCGTAGAAACTCCATTAATGTATAAAAAGGCCAAACGAACTCAGAATAGTTCTAAAATCTATCAAGATACTTCTATTTGGTCTGATCTGCCTATGTAAAAAAATTTAGGTGGGAGAAGGCAGTGTAAGTATGTCATTTCGCACACGGTGGTGACATGTTCCTCTCTGAACCACGAGCCTTCTTGAGGAAAGCTCCGGTTTGCAAGAAGCTTATACCAAAGCTTGTCCCAATTCGGCCAAAAAATTTACCGCAGCATCTTGGCGCCATGTCATGACACCATGCCATGTTTCATGATTTCCAGGCATGTTTTCGATTTAAGGGAATTAAAAAACCAAGTTTCTCAATCTTTCTGGCAAGCCATGACGCCAAGATGTTTGAATTTCATTCCCATTTCTTGCATGGGACCTATAAATTCACCCAAGGACATTCATGTGATTTTTCAACCAAGTTAATTGCACTGGAGCATGTGCTCGTAGTTCAAATTTGATTTATGCACATTTAATACGCAGAAATAGAATTAATGTATAAAATTTAGCATAATACTTCTGTTTCGTCTAATCTTCCCGTGTAAAAAAATTAAGGTGGGAGAAGGTAGTGTATGTATGTCGTTCCGCACACGGAGGTGACACGTTCCTCTCCGAACCACGAGCCTTCTCGAGGGAAGCTCCGGTTTGCAAGAAGCTTATAGCAATGCTTGTCCGAATTCGGCCAGTAAATTTACCGTAGCATGTTGGTGCTATGTCATGACACCATGCCATGTTTCATGATTTTCAGGCGTGTTTTGGATTTACAGGAATTAAAAAACCAAGTTTCTCAATCTTTCTAGCCAAGCCATGATGCCAAGATGTTTGAATTTCATTCTCATTTCTTCCATGGGACCTATAAATTCACCCAAAGACACTCATGTGATTTTTCAACCAACTTTGGTGCACTGGAGCACGTTGATCTGCCTGTGTAAAAAAATTAAGGCGGGAGAAGGCAGTGTAAGTATGCCATTTCGCACAAGGCGGTGACACGTTCCTCTCTGAACCACGAGCCTTCTTAAGGGAAGCTCCGGTTTGCAAGAAGCTTATACCAAAGCTTGTCCCAATTCGGCCAAAAAAATTACCGCAGCATGTTGGTGCTATGTCATGACACCATGCCACATTTCATGATTTTCAGGCGTGTTTTGGATTTACAGGAATTAAAAAACCAAGTTTCTCAATCTTTCCGTTCAAGCCATGACGCCAAGATGTTTGAATTTCATTCCCATTTCTTGCATGGGACCTATAAATTCACCCAAGGACACTCATGTGATTTTTCAACCAACTTTGGTGCACTGGAGCATGTGCACATAGTTCAAATTTGAATTATGCACATTAAATACGCAAAAACGCAATTAATGTATAAAAAAGGCCAAACGAACCCGGAATAATTCCAAAATTTAGCACAATACTTCTATTTCGTATAATCTGCCCGTGTAAAAAAACTAAGGCGGGAGAAGGCAGTGTACGTATGTCGTTTTGCACACGGAGGTGACACGTTCCCTCTCCGAACCACGAGCTTTCTTGAGGGACGCTCCGGTTTGCAAGAAGCCTACACCAAAGCTTGTCCCAATTCGGCCAAAAAAATTAACGCAGCATGTTGGTGCCATGTTATGACACCATGCCAAGTTTCATGATTTTTAGGTGTGCTTCGGATTTACATGAATTAAAAAACCAAGTTTCTCAATCTTTCCGGCCGATCCACGCCACCTAGATGTTTGAATTTCATTCACATTCTTGCATGGGACCTAGAAAGTCACGCAAGACACACATGTGATTTTTGAACCAACCTTGGTGCACTGGAGCATGTGCTTGTAATTCAAATTTGAATTATGCACATTAAATGCGGAGAAACTCAATTAATGTATAAAAAAGGCCAAACAAACCCAGAATAATTCCAAAATTTAGCACGATACTTCTACTTGGTCTAATCTGCCCGTGCAAAAAAATTAAGGTGGAAGAAGGCAGTGTACGTATGTCGTTTCGCACACGGAGGTGATATGTTCCCTCTCAGAACCATGAGCCTTCTTGAGGGAAGCTCCAGTTTGCAAGAAGGTTACAGCAAAGCTTGTGCCAATTCGGCCAAAAAAATTACCGCAGCATGTTCGTGCCATGTCATGACACCATGCCATGTTCATGATTTTCAGGCATGTTTTGGATTTACAGGAATTAAAAAACCAAGTTTCTCAATCTTTCCATCTTAGCCACGACGCCCAGATGTTTGAATTTCATTCCCATTTCTTGCATGGGACCTAGACACCATGAGCCTTCTTGAGGGAAGCTCCAGTTTGGAAGAAGGTTACAGCAAAGCTTGTGCCAATTCGGCCAAAAAAATTACCGCAGCATGTTGGTGCCATGTCATGACACCATGCCATGTTCATGATTTTCAGGCGTGTTTTGGATTTACAAGAATTAAAAAAACCAAGTTTCTCAATCTTTCCGTCTTAGCCACGATGCCCAGATGTTTGAATTAAAAAACCAAGTTTCTCAATCTTTCTGGCCGATCCACGCCACCTAGATGTTTGAATTTCATTCACATTCTTGAGGGAAGCTCCGGTTTCCAAGAAGCTTACACCAAAGCTTGTCCCAGTTCGGCCAAAAAGTTTACCGCAGCATGTTGGTGCTATATCATGACACCATGCCAAGTTTCATGACTTTCATGCGTGTTTTCAATTTATAGGAATAAAAAAACAAAGTTTCTCAATATTTCTGGCTCACCTCCATGTGCTTGTTGTTTAAATTTGAATTATGCAAATTAAATGCGCAGAAACTCAAGTAATACATAAAAAAGGCCAAATGAACCCGGAATAATTCCAAAATTTAGCACAACACTTCTATTTGGTCTAATCTGCCCGTGTACAAAAATTAAGGCGGGAGAAGGCTGTGTACGGATGTCATTTCGCACATGGAGGTGATACGTTGCCGCTCGGAACCACGAGCATTATGGAGGGAAGCTCTGGTTTGCAAGAAGCTTACACCAAAGCTTGTCCCAATTCGGCAAAAAAAATTACAGCAGCATGTTGGTGCCATGTGATGACACCATGCCAAGTTTCATGATTTTCAGGCTTGTTTTGGAATTACAGAAATTAAAAAATCAAGTTTCCCAATCTTTCCGGCCGAGCCCCGAGACCCAGATGTTTGAATTTCATTCCCATTTCTTGCATGGGACCTATAAATTCACCCAAGGATACTCTTGTGATTTTTCAACCAACTTTGGTGCACTCGAGCATGAGCTTGTAGTTCAAATTTGAATTATGCACATTAAATGCATAGAAACCCAATTAATGTATAAAAAAGGCCAAACGAACTTGAAATAATTCCAAAATTTAGCACAATACTTCTATTTGGACTAATCTGCACGTGTAAAAAAATTAAGGTGTGAGAAGGCAGTGTACGTATGTCGTTTCACACACGGAGGTGACACGTTCCCTCTCGGAACCATGAGCCTTCTTGAGGGAAGCTCCAGTTTGCAAAAAGCTTACACCAAAGCTTGTCCCCATTCGGCCAAAAACTTTACCGCAGCATATTGGTGCCATGTCATGACACCATGCCAAGTTTCATGATTTTCAGGCATGTTTTGGATTTACATGAATTAAAAAAACCAAGTTTCTCAATATTTTTGATCAAGGCACGATGCCCAGATGATTGAATTTAATTCCCATTTCTTGGATGGGACCTGGACAGTCATCCAAGGACACACATGTGATTTTTCAACCAACTTTGGTGCACTAGAGCATGTACTTGTAGTTCAAATTTGAATTATGCACATAAAATGCAGAGAAACTCAATTAAGGCGGGAGAAGGCAGTGTACGTATGTCGTTTCGCACAGAGGTGACACGTTCCCTCTAGGAACCACGAGCCTTCTTGAGGGAAGCTCCGGTTTGCAAGAAGCTTACACCAAATCTTGTCCCAATTCGGCCAAAAAATTTATCGTAGAATGTTGGTGCCATGTCATGACACGATGCCAAGTTTCATAATTTCCAGGCGTGTCAGTGTACTAGAATAGGGGTACCCTAGTAACCCGAACTTGTGCACGGGCAGTTGCAGCACCCCGCGGCAAGGCTTGCCGGTCGAACGCCAAGATCCTCCATGGTTCTCTTGGAGCCATTCAAGAACAAAGTATAAGCTCAGGAGACAAGGCCCCGGCAAGAGGAGCTTGCCGGGAAGGCCAGCCAGGACATTCCAAGGAACTTGCCGCGACACGCCTCGCGCTCCGGCAAGGCAACAAGGCCCCAGCAAGAGGAGCTTGCCGGGAAGACCAACCAAGGTACCTCGAGGCCCGGTAAGCGACAAGCCTCCGGACCAACAGCAGCGGCAAGGCGCTTGCCGCGGCAGGCGGCCACTCTGTGCCCACGCTCCAGCGCATCCACCAACGTGTCGCCCTGGGGGCTTCTCCAGGCGCGCGTGGCAGGAGGCTGTGCAGCCAGCGGTGCGCAGGGGCATGCGAAGCTGACAAGATCGCCATCGTGGCGAACGGTGGCACCCCTAGCGGTCCTTTTCTGCACTGTTTGGGCGATGCAGACGGGCACTTAATGCCCTTGTCCCCTGCCGTCAGGGTTAGGTAGGGTGCACTGTACAAGTAGTTGTACCAACCACCTCACTTTTTACATTTGTACCCTTCTCTGCGTTGCCACCTGTCGGTGACCCCTTTGGCGTATAAAAGGAGGCCCATGCGCAACCTAGAGGGGATTGGGGGTGGGGTTCGGTTCGGTTCGACGCATTCATAACCCAGAAAGACACTACGCTCTCTCTCTAGACCAAGAACAGAATAGAACCAGACAAGCAGCAGTAGGAGTGTTATCTCTCCGGAGAGCTCCGAAGCTGGGTAAACTGCTCGTGTGCTTCGCCTCGATCTGCTCTTCGTACGATCTCCGCCCCCCGCCGAACCGAAAGGGGCCCGGTCCGCCGGCCCCATAGGTGTTCGAGGATCAGTTTCCCCGACATCTTTGGCGCGCCAGGTAGGGGGCGTCGAGATTGTGTGAACCTGATCCGGCCTTCACACGAGCTTGATCTTCGTTCCCTTCATCAACATGCCACCGAAGAAGAAGACTTCGGCGGCAGCCGCTCCATCCACGTCACTTCCGCCACCGTTGGAGCAAACGGGTGGTGGAGTGGACGCCGGCGGAAGAATGGACGTCGACGAGGAAGCTCATGATGCCGCCAGGTCCAAGAACAAGGCTGCACAAACCTCGGCGACTGTACATGTTCCACGCCACTCTTAGGAGGCGCAAGACCAACAGCGTCATGGCACTAGCAGTGCCATACGCATGATAGGCCAAGACTAAGCTGGTGGATCTCGGGGCGCTCTAGACCAGCATGCATGCCAGCGTGGTGGCACGAGCGGGGCACGGTCGCCTGGACGGGATACTGCTCCTTCCAACATAGTTAGAAGTTCGAGCACGTCCCGCTCCTCGCGCCGTCCGCCACTGCCACCCACCACTCCAGCAGAAGCTTTGGCGCGAGCTCAACTTCTCCTAGATTACCCTCCGACGTCGGACAAGATCGACGAATGGAGGGCCACAATTCAGAGTCTCATTGGCTACGCCAACGGCGACACTCCACAGCGGCCGAACGCGTCACCGCCGCGGCAGGGTTGCCAGGCGCGAGCCGGTGGCGACGAAATGGGTGGAGGTGCAACTACCATGCAATCACCGCCCCGAAGGACAAGATCGCCGACTCGCCAGATCCACCTCGACAGGGACTCCACTGCATCGTCGGATCCACGAGCTCGTCGAGATCAGCGCCAAGTCCTTCATGATCGGCAACAAGAAGACGCTCGAACTCGCATCGAGTGCCGAAGAGAAGCGCGACGTCAATCCAACAAGCGCGCTGGGCCCTCTGTTGACATGCATGCGCCAGGGGAACCAGGCGATCTGCCGTACGCGGTAGGTTGCCCTGCGTTCACTCGTGAGCTGCAGCAAGTCCAGTGGCCCAACACGAAAAACTTCAAGCCAGACGTACCGGCGAAGTACGATGGCAAGACGCATCCGTCAGAGTTCCTCAGCATCTACACCATCGCGGTGCAGGCTACTGGGGGACGGGATGACAAGATCCTTGCCAACTACTTCCCGCTGGTGCTCAAGCCCAACGTCAGATCTTGGCTCATGCACTTGCCGGACAACTCAATATCCTCTTGGGCTGATCTGTTCCATCAATTCGTTGGCGCCTTCACAGGCGGACACAAGCCTCATGGCCAGGAGAGTGATCTTCATCTGCTCGCCCAGAAGGAAGGAGAGCCCCTGCGCAAGTACATTCAGAGATTCAGCAGTGTGCAGCACAACATCCCATCAGAACGTGCGGAACCGCAGGATGCGGGAGGAAATGGCGATGTGCAAGATCAGGGACGTCAGTGAGTTATATGCACAGGCCGACAAGTGTGCACGTGCTGAGGAAGGGAGGAGACTCCCTGGAGAGAATGTAGGAGCGGGAGGATCTGACAGTGAAGATGCTACCCCATCAAGGAAAAACCGGCGGCGGAACAACAGAAGGAGGAAAGGCAAAGAGGTGCTAGTTGTTGAGCAGTCCGGCAACGATGGTGGCGCCAAGGAAGCCAAAGCTGGTGACTCCGGCAAGGAGGTTGCCGCGAAGGTGGCAGTCGCCGACAAGCAGGACGGCACCAACAAGCAGTATTGCAAGATCCACCACACCAAGGGCCATGATCTCCAGAACTATAAGAAAGTCGAGCAGCTTGTTGAGCAACAGAAAGCTGAATACGAGCGGCGCGACAAGGAAAAGGCCCAGGAAGGTGCTGGGGGATCCGGCAAGAAACGTCCCGGCCGAGGGGGACGCCGCGGCAAGGAGACAGACCTCCCCGCGGCCGCGACAAGGATGAAGATGACAACGACGATGAAGACATGGATGACGAGGAGACTGATGAGCAGGAGTTCCAGAAAGCCACAGAGGTCCTGTGCATTGACGGTGGTGCTTCTCTGCATACCTCGCACCGTCAGCTCAAGCAGTGGGAGCGGGAAGTTAATGCAGCAGAACCACCCGTCGAGTCACGCAAGTCTCTTAAATGGTCCGGCACGCCTATCATCTTTGATATTGAGGACCACCCGGATCGCATAACTGCGGTCGGGTGCTTGCCGATGTTGGTTTCACCAACAATCCGCAACCTCAAGGTCACTAAGATGCTAGTTGATGGCGGGGCCGGCTTGAACCTGATCTCCTCCGCGGTGCTCCAGAAACTCCAGATCCCGGACAGCGAGCTCGAAGAGACCGGTACATTTCAAGGAATCAACCCGGGAAGGAGCAAGCCGAAGGGAAAGATCACGTTGCCGGTAACATTTGGCAGCGAACTGAACTTTAGGACTGAGAGGGTCACATTTGATGTTGCTGACTTTCCGTTACCTTACAATGGAATCCTTGGCCGTCCGGCACTCGCCAAGTTCATGGCAGCCTCTCACTATGCGTACAACGTACTGAAAATGCCAGGCCCAATAAGTGTCATCTCTGTCCCTGGCGACAAGAAGGATGCTCTTATCTGTGCCGACAAGATTTACCGAGAAGCAGCAGCCGCAGCAGAACGCAAGACACTTGCCGCTGAAGCTCCCGGGGGGAAGAAGAAGACCAAGTCCGGCAAGAGCTCTGATGCCCACTCCGGCAAGCACACCTCTTCGGAGTGCTACGCTACCATCGAGGACGCACCATCGAGCTCCACCGGCAAGTGTAAGAAGGCAATGGAAGCTCCACCTGAGACCAAGAAGGTGTCCGCCAAGGATGATGGCGCTGGTGGTACTTTCACCATCAGCGCCAGTCTTCACCCCAAATAGGAAAGCGCGCTCGTTGCTTTCCTCCGGGAGAATGTCAATGTGTTTGCATGGCAACCGTCTGATATCCCCGGTGTTCCCAGGAAAGTAATTGAGCACCACCTTGCCGTCTGTCCTCATGCGCGGCCCGTCAAGCAGAGAGTCAGGAAGCATGCAGTGGAGCGCCAAGAATTCAACACAGAAGAAATCAAGAAGTTGGAAGCAGCAGGCCTTGTCAGAGGAGTGCTCCATCCCACGTGGTTGGCCAATCCCGTTGTTGTGTGCAAGGCTAACGGGAAATGGAGACTTTGTATTGACTTCACTGATGTTAATAAAGCTTGTCCCAAAGACCCATTTCCCTTGCCGCGCATTGACCAAATTGTTGACTCCACAGCCGGATGTGATCTGCTTTCATTTCTTGATGCATACTCAGGATACCATCAGATCTTCATGGCAAAAGAGGATGAAGAGAAAACCGCATTTATCACCCCGTGTGTCACCTACTGCTTCGTACGGATGCCTTTCGGTTTGAAGAATGCTGGTTCAACATTCGCAAGGGTAGTCCACCACTCTTTTGAGCCACAAATGCACAGAAATGTGGAAGCTTACATGGATGACATAGTGGTCAAGAGCAAGAACAGGGCGACCCTGATTCAAGATTTAGACGAGACATTTGCAAATCTGCGCAAGATCAACCTCAAGCTTAACCCCGAGAAGTGCGTGTTTGGAGTCCCTTCCGGCAAGCTTCTCGGGTTCTTCGTGTCTCAGCGGGGAATTGAAGCCAATCCTGACAAGATCAAGGCCATTGAGCAGATCGAAGCACCAAAGCGCGTCAAGGATGTACGAAGGCTTGCCGGTTGCGTGGCTGCTCTCAGTAGGTTTATCTCTAGATCTGCTGAGCGCACCCTGCCATTTTTCAAAATTTTGAAAAAGGCAGGTCCAATGAAATGGACTCCGGAGGCGGAGGCTACGCTGCAGGACTTGAAGAGATACCTGTCCTCCACTCCAACACTTGTCGCACCTAAGCCACAAGAGAAGTTGCTGCTGTATATAGCGGCAACCAATCAAGTGGTTAGTGCTGCGTTAGTGGCAGAGAGAGAGGCAGATGATGAGCCAGCAACCACGGCAAATACATCCAGCGACAAGCAGGGGGCTTCGCTGACAAGCTCTGGTCCCAACAAAGATGGATCTGCGCAGGAGCATGATAAGATGCAGAAGAGAATGGTGCAGCGTCTAGTTTACTTTGTCAGTTCCCTTCTGCAGGGGGCTAGATCAAGGTACTCTGGTGTGCAGAAGTTGCTTTTCGGCCTCCTCATGGCCTCGAGAAAGCTGCGCCATTACTTCCAAGCACATGAAATCACAGTCGTCACTCGCTTTCCGCTGAAGAGGATACTGCAAAATCCAGAAGCAACAGGCAGGATTGTCGAGTGGGCGCTGGAACTGTCAAGCTTTGGCCTCAAGTTGAGAGCACTTCAACTATCCAAAGCAGAGCATTGGCAGAGTTCATAGCAGAGTGGACGTCAACCCTAGATGAAGAAAATCCAGAGACGAGCATCCCCGTCAAAGAGGCAAGCAGAGAGTGGCTGATGTACTTTGATGGTGCCTTCTCGCTGCAAGGCGCTGGTGCGGGCGTGCTACTTGTCGCACCCACCGGAGAGCACCTCAAATACGTAGTCCAGATGCACTTTCCCAAGGAGCAAGCAACCAACAATACTGCAGAGTATGAAGGATTTCTTGCCGGACTCAGAATCGCAGCAGACCTTGGGATCAAGAAGCTCATTGTCAGGGGTGACTCACAGCTTCTCGTCCGCCAAGTGAACAAGAACTACCAGAGTCCATTGGTGGAAGCATATGTTGATGAAGTGAGGAAGCTAGAAGAGCACTTTGACGGCCTACAGATGGAACATATCCCGAGAGCTCAGAATGACATTGCTGATGGCCTGTCAAAGTGCGCCGCATTAAAGTTACCTGTGGAACCAGGGATCTTTGTGCTCAAGTTGACTCAGCCATCCGTAGCACCCTCAACTGGACAAAGCAAGAAGAGGAAGTTGGTTTCTGGCGACTACTTTCCGGCAGAGCTCCCCGAAGCCGCCGCCAAGAAAGTCCCCAAGATCAACACCCAGAATGCTGAGGGGCAGTCTACTCCGGCAAACCTTATGGTTTGTTCCATTGAAGCAGACGCTCCCGACAAATTTTGCTCCGGCAAGCTTGCCGGGGAACATCAAGCTCCGGCAGGGCCGCAAGTCCTTGCCGTAGAAGCGGATGTTCCCGCAGCAGCAGATGTGCCTTTAGTCCTTGTTGTCGAGCCACAAGCTCCAGCATGGGCACAGCAGATTGTCCATTTCCTTTAGACAAGAGAACTTCCCGAAGAGCAAGAAGAAGCGGAAAGAGTAGCCCAGAAGTCAAGTATGTACCAGTTTGTCGATAACATACTGTACAGAAGAAGACTCAACGGTGTGAAATTGAAGTGTATTTGCCGGGAAGATGGACAAAAGCTGTTGGCAGAGATACATGGAGGCATATGTGGCCACCACATAGGCGTAAGGGCACTTGCCGGCAAAGCTTTCCGGCAAGGCTTATTTTGGCCGACAGCCCTCCAGGATGCAACTGCACAAGTAACCAAGTGTGAAGCGTGCCAGTTCCACTCCAAACAGATACACCAGCCAGCTCAAACTCTCCAGACGATCCCTTTATCCTGGCCATTTTCGGTCTGGGGGCTCGATATCCTCGGCCCTTTCCCCCGAGCTGTCGGGGGCTTTGAGTACTTGTACGTCGCAATCGACAAGTTCACAAAGTGGCCGGAAGTGCAGCCAGTGAGGAAGGTGACAGCACAGTCAGCAGTCAAGTTCTTCAGGTCAATTGTTTGCCATTTCGGGATCCCTAACAGGATCATCACCGACAACGGCACGCAATTTACGAGCCGCACCTTCATGCAGTATGTCCAAGACCTTGGCACCAAGGTCTGATTCGCTTCTGTTGCTCATCCGAGAAGCAACGGTCAAGCAGAGAGGGCAAATGTTGAAGTGCTGCGTGGGCTCAAGACCAGAACTTTCGACAGGCCGCGCAAGTGCGGAAGAAACTAGATCGAGGAGCTGCCGGTGGTTCTTTGGTCGATCAGAACGACGCCAAATCGAGCCACTGGCCAGACACCTTTCGCTCTAGTCTACGGAGCAGAGGCAGTTCTCCCCACGGAACTCGTATACGGATCGCCTCGAGTGCTCGCTTATGATGAGTTTGAGCAAGAACAGCTGCGACAAGACGACGCGCTGCTCCTTGAGGAAGATCGTCTTCAGGCTGCTGTACGAGCTGCTCGATACCAGCAAGCTTTGCGCCGCTACCATAGCCGCAAAGTTAAGGCCAGAAGCTTCGAGGAAGGCGACCTTGTTCTTCGGCGCGTTCAGTCCGCCAAGAATTCCAACAAGTTGACGCCAAAGTGGGAAGGCCCTTATCGGGTGAGACGAGTCACAAGGCCCGGCGCTGTCCGCCTTGAGACCGAAGATGGCATTCCGGTGAGCAACTCCTGGAACATAGAACATCTTCATAAGTTTTTCCCGTAGGGTGCGGTTGCCGGAACCCCGTTCCGGCAACCACCTTTTGTACAAGTCTTGCCGCAGTTGCATGTAATCCTTTGTACAAAGCCGGGCACAGATCCCGTGCATAAAAAGAACCCCATGTGCTCCGCACAACTTGTCCATTTCATGCATTAGTTTCTTTCTCACATGCGTTATCTGACACTTTGTGCAGCACCTACATCCGGTGAGCAGTAACGAGCCGAAGGGCTCCATATCGTTATTTTCTCTTCTTTCTTCTTTTTCGACAAAGGAAAAGGAGGTTCCCTCGCACGCATGTTTGCCGGGGGGGGGGGAGGAGAAGATTGTGGTATGGACCAGGCGTCGTTCAAGCGAAGTCTTGCCTTGCCGGGAAGCAAACGACAGAAAAGCTAAGTTGCCAAAGTTTGAGCAATCAGTTTTTAAATTTTTGAGTTATCTTCCTCGAATGACCCTGCTTTGTATGGAAAACCTGTGCGCGGAGGAACCAACTCGTGGCTAGTTGCGCCCTTACTTTGTTTCGAGACCGGTCAACAGCTTAAGTGTGTTGCATCTAGTCGCGACAAGGTTTCTTGTCGGAAGCAGCGCCGCCAGCAGGCTGCTGATGTTCCGCACTCAGCGCTCGCGGCTCGGGTGCCTACGCCGACAAGTTCCCTAGAAGCGTAGGGTAAAAACATACAAAGGAAGGAATCTAGTAGAGGAAATAACATAGCAATTGATAACAGAAATAAAGTTATATTACAAGATAACTTGTCGCAGCTCTAACAGAATGTTTTCATAACATGATTAGCAGCGGCAAGGGAAAAGAAGAAATGGACGGCCTAGTCTACGCGTTCGCCCTCGACCCTCTTGATCTCGCTCACCTTGTCCACAATGGGTGCGACAAGGGCCTTGAGTGCATCCAGATCGGCGTCAGGCGGCAAGGACCTGAGGACGTTGGTGAAGCTGAGGCCTGGATTGCGGAAGGCCACCTTCATCAGCACGTTCTGCAGAACCCCGACGCAGATTTTGTGCGACTCGTCGGCCAGCTGCTTCGGGATCCTCTCCCGGAGCCGCTGGAGTGCCGTCGCCACGCCCTTGAAGAACAGGCTAAGCTTGGCGCTGGGTTGAAGACTCTCGTCAGAAGGATACCCAAAGTCCTCCATCCCCAGCTGCACCAGCTCCTCGTTGATGACTGCGGCAATGTTCACCAGACCCTCGGTCCAGTGCTCCACAGTGTCTCTGAACGAGTTCTGGGTAACTGCAATGCTCTCCAGCAGCGCCGCGTCAGCCTTGACCTTCTCCGACAAGGTCTTCTCCCGCTCCTTGGCGGCCTCCAGCGTCTGCGTCAGCGTGGACAGCTTCAGCTCCAGGTCTGCTTTGGAATCCTTGGCGGCGCTGAGCTCCTTGCCCCTCTCAGCGAGAAGACCTTGCAGCTCACCATGGGCGGCAGCATCCTTCTCACGCTCACGCTTGAGCGCGGCAAGCTCCTCGCCGCTCTTCCCAATGTTGGCCTCCAGCTGCGCCACCTTCTCCTCCAGCTCTTTCTTGGTGGCCTCTGCAATTGCCGCAGCGTCCTTTGCCTCCTTGAGCGCCCCGCCAAGTGCTTGCTCGCGCTCGGCGAGCTCTTCCTCGTAGCTATCGAGGTTGGCCTTCCGCTGCACTAGTTCACCTTCCCGCGCGGACTGCTTCTCGGCGGCCAGCCTTTGCTCCTCCTCAGCTTCGGCCTTCTCGAGAAGGAAGGCCGTGCGCTCCTCGTCGAGTCGCTCCCGCTCCTGCGCCAGGGACCGGAGAGCTTCTTGATTGTGGCCCCAGAGCTCCTCCGCGCGCTTCTCCATGTCAATTCCCGCCTTTGCGACAAGCGCTTCCCGGGTAGAGTGACAGCAGCTTCCGCAGCAGCTGCTCTTCCTCAGGCTCGCCGCTGCTGCTGCTGGGCGCGTCGACCAACGACACTCCAGCACAGGTGAGCACCTCCCCGTCGAAAGTTTCCCCCTCGACCGGTGCCCTGGAGCTCGATGCCCAGGGTAGCTTGATGAAGATATTGTCGCCGGCCTTCAAGTAGGCGCCGGGCTGGGGCTCCTCAGAGCCCGGCTCCGCAGAAGCGGCAGAGGGATCAGCGGTCGGCGCAGCGCCTGGCGCTCCTGCGGCCTCAGGGTCGTCAGTGCAATCGCCCGACCCCTCGCCGGCTTCTACAGCAGCAGACCTGGCGACCTCCTCGCCGGCGGTCTCATCAGCACCGGCCCCTTCCTCGTCGGCGCCCTCTGTCTCCATTGGCTCAGTAGCAGAGGGGTCTGAAAAACGAAGAAGGGAGAAAAATCAATCAAAAATCCAAGAGAAGAAAATCAGAAGAAGAAGAAGCCAAGGGAAAGTTTTTGGACAAGTGAATTACCTGCGCCAATATCTGCAGTTGCGGTCTCGGTCGCCGCAGGATCGACAGTGCTGTCCCTTGCCGGAGAGCGCTCCCTTACCGGGAACCCCTCCCTTGGCGGCGTAGTCGAAGCAGATGGCACTTCGGGACCAGCTTCCGGGCGCTCCTGATGTGGCGGCTCTGCTCCTACACAAATCAACAAGTAAGATATCAACAAAGGAAAAAGCACTCAAGCGCGCCCGGCAGCAGAAGGCTAAACTATGAACTTACGCTGGGGACTACGTTGGGTGCTGCTTTGAGGAGTGATTGCCGGGTCCGTCAAGGTGGTCTTGGACCCACCTCCTGCTAACACGATGGGGTCATCCTCGATGACAATCACCGCGGCCTTGGCCCTCTTCGCCGCTCTCTGGGCCAGCGTCCTGAAAAGAAAGGAGTCCAGATTGGAGCAAGTCAGATACAAGATATAAACAGCAAGATTGAAGAACTACAAGAGCACCAAAGAAACTTACTCTTCTTCCTCCTTGTCGGAGCTGAGCGCGGAAAGATCGAAGTCCGGCCCTCCTCCGGTACGGTGAGGCGGAGGAGTAGGATCCCTTGCCCGCTTGGCGGGGGCGGTGGCGGTGGCCCGGGAAGATCCCGCTCCAGTTGCCGCTGTTGCATGGGGCGCTCCCATGGCAACATTGCTTGCCGCGGTAGAGCGCGTCGCACGGCTCGGCGGCTGTTGACCCGGCTGCCGCCCCGCTGCGTCCCCGGCCCTGCGAAGGTGCCTTCTTGGCGGGGCAGGGGGCTCCGCCTGCGGCAAGTTTTCTGAAGGCTCGGGCTCCTCCTCGCCGGCCTCGCTCGGCTCGGCTTCGGAACCGGCAGGCTCCTCCTCGCCAATGAACTCCGCACGCTCGGCAAGGTTTGCCGCCTCTGCAGCCTCCGCCTCCTCCACAGTGAACCCAAACATGCCCGCGGCAGCTGCGGCCGCAACCTCTTCCGCCCTAGTGGCGATGCGCTGTAGCTCCTCGTCGGTGGTGTCACGGGTGAGGCTCTTCTGCTCGTCAGCGCGGACCGGCACTTCTTCCAAGTTGTCAAAGAACGCTTACACGACGTCATCCGCAGGCTCTTGCCAAGTTGGAACGATTCCGTGTGAATCACACAACGGCATCATGGCGCGGATCCGGTCAAGCGAAGAATTGTTGCATAATGGGACAACGCCCCTCGGCAGCGTGAATGGGTGCTGGGGGTCGCGTTTGAACAACTCCAAGAGCATTGCATCCAGCTCCAAGACGGTGAAGTTGTAGTTGAGGCCCGGCCGCAGCCTCATGATGTCCGCCGAGTTCTTGAATTCCCAGGCGGGCCTCCCCCTCTCCTGCAGGGGGGCGATGCGGCGGCGAAGGAAATCTGCGCCTACAGCGCCTAAAGTGAGCCCAGCAAGCCTGAGGCGAAGGATCCTAGTAATGGTGATCTTCAGCCTCTCGTCTTCCGGGGCCACGTTTCTCCAGTCATTGCCGCGCACTATTGGATTTTGGCGCACAGCGGTGAAGGGCTGCGGATTCTCCTCGACAATCCAGCACCACTCCGCTCTCCACTCATCCCACTTGCTGCGGAGCTCACCCTCCAAGTACGCCTCCTTCTTGCCGACTCTCGAGATCCAGGCAATCCCTCCGGCAAGGGCTCTCCTCTCTCTACCCGAGGTATGAAGTAGTGGCGGAAAAGGGCAACACTGGGGTGGACTCCGACAAAGTTTTCACACAAATGTGCGAAAACTGCCATGGTCAGAACGGCGTTGGGGGTGAAGTCAAGGCGGCGGAAGCCGTATGTGTTCATGATATCACAGAAGAATTCCGAGAAGGGTGGGCAGAGCCCGCAATAGAAGAAAAGCGCGAAGAATGGGTACCCGTTTGGAGCCAGCTCCGAAGCAGCGGCCGGGAGTACCCTCGTGCGCGGATGCGCACGCATCTCCGTCGCCCAAAAGAGGTAGAAGTACTCCCTCAGCTCCTGCACGCCGAGCTGAGGGGAGAAGATCGCCCGCTCCTTCCGCAGCGCCGTGAGCCGCTGCGCCTCGGCCGACTTCACGCCCTTTCCCTTGTCGGCTTTCGGGGCCATGGCGGAGGTGGTGAGGGAGGTCGACGGTGTGGTGATGCTGGTGGCAATGGGGGGCGGAGCGCTGCTCTCTCGGCTTCGAGAAGAAGGGGGGAGCGGCGGAGGTTCGTGAAGATGAAGTAGTAGCAACCACCGAGGGGGAACGAACTGCCCCTGTTTCCTCTGCTTATAAAGAGGGACGGGGCGGACGTTTCGCCCTTCCGAATAAACAACCACCCACGATCTCTCCCATGATGCCGCATTCAACGCGTGCCGTTATGGGAGAGCGCGGTGGATACGGAGCGAGATTCGGTGTGGCCCAGTCCGCGTGTGCCCGTGCCCTGTCTTGGGCCTGGCCCAACAGCGCTCGGCACAGTGTCTGGCCCAGGCCCGGGGGCTCCTGTCGGTGTACTAGAATAGGGGTACCCTAGTACCCCGAACTTGTGCACGGGCAGTTGCAGCACCCCGCGGCAAGGCTTGCTGGGCGAACACCAAGATCCTCCATGGTTCCCTTGGAGCCATTCAAGAACAAAATATTTAAGCTCAGGAGACAAGGCCCCGGCAAGAGGAGCTTGCCGGGAAGGCTAGCCAGGACACTCCAAGGAACTTGCCGCAACGCGCCTCGCGCTCCGGCAAGGCAACAAGGCCCCCACAAGAGGAGCTTGCCGGGAAGACCAACCAAGGTACCTCGAGGCCCGGTCAGCGACAAGCCTCCGGACCCGACAAGATAACAGCAGCGGCAAGGCGCTTGCCGCGGCAGGCGGCCACTCTGTGCCCACGCTCCAGCGCATCCACCAACGTGTCGCCCTGGGGGCTTCTCCAGGCGCGCGTGGCGGGAGGCTGTGCAGCCAGCGGTGCGCAGGGGCATGCGAAGCTGACAAGATCGCCATCGTGGCGAACGGTGGCGCCCCTAACGGTCCTTTTCTGCACTATTTGGGCGATGCAGACGGGCACTTAATGCCCTTGTCCCCTGCCGTCAGGGTTAGGTAGGGTGCACTGTACAAGTAGCTGTACCAACCACCTCACTTTTTACATTTGTACCCTTCTCTGCGTTGCCACCTGTCGGTGACCCCTTTGGCGTATAAAAGGAGGCCCATGCGCAATGTAGAGGGGGTTGGGGGGTGGGGTTCGGTTCGGTTCGACGCATTCGTAACCCAGAAAGACACTACACTCTCTCTCTAGAGCAAGAACAGAATAGAACCAGACAAGCAGCAGTAGGAGTGTTATCTCTCCGGAGAGCTCCGAAGCTGGGTAAACTGCTCGTGTGCTTCGCCTCGATCTGCTTTTCGTACGATCTCCGCCCCCCGCCGAACCGAAAGGGGCCCGGTCTGCCGGCCCCATAGGTGTTCGAGGATCAGTTTCCCCGACAAGGCGTGTTTTGGAATTACAAGAATTAAAAAACCAAGTTTCTCAGTCTTTCCGGTCGAGCCACGACACCCAGATGTTTGAATTTCATTCCCATTTCTTGCATGGGACCTAGAAAGTCACCCAACGACACACATGTGATTTTTCAACCAACTTTGTTGCACTGGAGCATGTTCTTGTATTTCAAATTTGAATTATAGACATTAAATGCGTAGAAACTCAATTAATGTTTAAAAAAGGCCAAACGAAATCGGAATAATTCCAAAATTTAGCACAAAACTTCTAGTTGTTCTAATCATCCTGTGTAAAAAAATTAAGGCGGGAAAAGGCAGTGTACGTATGTCATTTCACACAGGGAGGTGACACATTCCCTCTCGGAAAGACGAGCCTTCTAGAGGGACGCTCCGGTTTGCAAGAAGCTTACACCAATGCTTGTCCCAATTCGGCCGAAAAATTTACCTCAACATGTTGGTGCCATGTCATGACACCATGCCAAGTTTCATGATTTTCAGGCATGTTTTGGATTTACATGAATTAAAAAACTAGGTTTCTCAATCTTTTCGGTCGAGCCATGACGCCCCGATGTTTGAATTTCATTCCCATTTATTGCATGGGACCTGGACAGTCACCCAAGGACACAAATGTAATTTTTCAACCAACTTTGGTGCACTAGAGCATGTCCTTGTAGTTCAAATTTGAATTATGCACATTAAATGCGCACAAACTCAATTAATGTATTAAAAAGGGTAAAAGAACTCAGAATAATTCTAAAATTTATCAAGATATTTCTATTTGTTCTGATCTGCCTGTGTAAAAAAATTAAGGCGGGAGAAGGCAATGTACGTATGTCATTTTGCACACAGCGATGACACGTTCCTCTCCGAACCACGAGCCTTCTTGACTGATGCTCCGGTTTGCAAGAAGCTTATACCAAAGCTTGTCCTAATTCGGCCAAAAAATTTACCGCAGCATGTTGGTGCTATGTCATGAGACCATGCCACATTTCATGATTTTCAGGCGTGTTTTGGATTTACAGGAATTAAAAATCCAAGTTTCTCAATCTTTCCGGCCAAGCCATGATGCTAAGATGTTTTAATTTCATTCCCATTTGTTGCATGGGACCTATAAATTCACACAAGGACACTCATGTGATTTTTCAACCAACTTTGGTGCACTGGAGCATGTGCTCGTAGTTCAAATTTGAGTTATGCACATTAAATACGCAGAAACACAATTAATGTATAAAAAAGGCCAAACGAACCAGAATAATTCCAAAATTTAGCACAATACTTCTATTTCGTCTAATCTGCTCGTGTAAAAAAATTAACGCGGGAGAAGGCAATGTACGTATGTCATTTCGCACATGGAGGTGACACGTTCCCTCTCAGAACCATGAGCCTTCTTGAGGGAAGCTCCGGTTTTTAAGAAGCCTAGACCAAAGCTTGACCCAATTTGGCCAAATAATTTAACACAACATGTTGGTGCCATGTTATGACACCATGCCAAGTTTCATGATTTTCAGGTGTGCTTTGTATTTCATGAAGTAAAAAACCAAGTTTCTAAATCTTTCTGGCCGAGCCACGCCGCTAGATGTTTGAATATCATTCCCATTTCTTGCATGGGACCTAGAAAGTCACCCAAGGAAACACGTGTGATTTTTGAACCAACTTTGGTGCACTGGAGCAAGTGCTTGTAGTTCAAATTTGAATTATGCACATTAAATTCATAGAAAATCAATTAATGTATAAAAATGGCCAAACGAACCCGGAATAACTCCAAAATTTAGTATGATACTTCCATTTGGTCTAATTTGTCTGTGTAAAAAAATTAAGGCGGGAGAAGGCAGTGTACGTATGTCGTTTCACACATGGAGGTGACACGTTCCTCTCGGAAGCACGAACCTTCTTGAGGGAAGCTCCGGTTTGCAAGAAGCTTATACCAAAGCTTGTCCCATTTCGGCAAAAAAATATACCGCAACATGTTGGTGCTATAACATGACACCATGCCAAGTTTCATGACTTTCAGGCCTGTTTTGGATTTATAGGAATTAAAAAACTAAGTTTCTCAATCTTTCCCGCTTAGCCACGACACCTAGTTGTTTGAATTTCATTCCCATTTATTGCACGGGACCATTAAATTCACCCAAGGACGCTCATGTGTTTTCTCAACCAACTTCCGTGCACTGGAGCATGTGCTTGTAGTTCAAATTTGAATTATGCACATTAAATGCCAAACGAACCCAGAATAATTCCAAAATTTAGAACAATACTTCTATTTGGTCTAATCCGCCCGTGCAAAAAAATTAAGGCGGGAGGAGGCAGCGTACGTTTGTCGTTTCGCACATGGAGGTGACATGTTCCCTCTCGGAGCCACGAGCCTTCTTGAGGGAAGCTCCAGTTTGCAAGAAGCTTACACCAAAGCTTGTCCCAATTCGGCTAAAAAATTTACTGCAGCATGTTGGTGCCATGTCATGACACCATGCCAATCTTCATGATTTATAGGCATGTTTTGGAATTATAGGAATTAAAAAACGAAGTTTCCCAATCTTTCCGGCCAAGCCACGACGCCCGGATGTTTGAATTTCATTCGCATTTCTTGCATGGGACCTATAAATTCACCCAAGGACACTCTTGTGATTTTTCAACCAACTTTAGTGCACTTGAGCATGTGCTTATAGTTCAAATTTGAATTATGCACATTAAATGCACAGAAAATCAATTAATGTATAAAAAAGGCCAAACGAACTCGGAATAATTCCAAAATTTAGGACAATACTTCTATTTGGACTAATCTGCCATTGTAAAAAAATTAAGGCGGGAGAAGGCAGTGTACGTATGTCGTTTCGCACATGGAGGAGCCTTCTTGAGGGAAGCTCCGGTTTGCCAGAAGCTTACACCAAAGCTTGTCCCAATTCGGCCAAAAAAATTACTGCAGCATGTTGGTGCCATGTCATGACATGATGCCAAGTTTCATGATTTTCAGTCATGTTTTGGATTTACATGAATTAAAAACAAAGAAGTTTCTCAATATTTTCGGTCAAGCCACGACGCCCAGATATTTGAATTTAATTCCCGTTTCTTGGATGGGACCTAGACAGTCACCCAAGGACACACATGTGATTTTTCACCCAACTTTGGTGCACTGGAGCATGCACGTGTAGTTCAAATTTGAATTATGCACATTAAATGCGTAGAAACTCAGTTAATGTATAGAATGGCCAAACGAACATGGAATAATTCCAAAATTTATCACAATACTTTTATTTTGTCTAATCTGTCTGTGTAAAAAAATTAAGGTGGGAGAAGGCAGTGTACGTGTGTCGTTTCGCACACGGAGGTGACACTTCCTCTCCAAACCAGGAGCCTTCTAGAGGGAAGTTCCGGTTTGCAACAAGCTTCCACCAAAGCTTGTACCAATTCGGCCAAAAAAATACTGCAACATGTTGGTTCTATGCCATGACACCATGCCAACTTTCATGATTTTCAGGCGTGTTTTGGATTTACAGGAATTATAAAACAAAGTTTCTCAATTTTTCCGGCCAAAGCCACAACGCCCAGATGTTTGAATTTCCTTCCCATTTCTTGCATGGGACCTATAAATTCACCCAAGGACACTCATGTGATATTTCAACCAACTTTGGTGCACTGGAGCATGTGCTTCTTGTCAAAATCTGAATTATGCACATTAAGTGCGCAGAAATTCAATTAATGTATAAAAAAGGCCAAACGAACCCGGAATAATTCCAAAATTTAGCACAATACTTCTATTTGGTCTAATATGCCCGTGTAAAACAATTAAAGTAGGAGAAGGCAGTGTACGTATGTCGTTTCGCACACGGAGGTGACACGTTCCCTCTCGGAACCACGAGCCTTCTTGAGGGAAGCTCCGATTTGCACGAAGCTTACACCAAAGCTTGTCCCAATTCGGCCAAAAAATTTACCGCTGCATGTTGGTGCCATGTCATGAAACAATGCCAATTTTCATGATTTTCAGGCGTGTTTTGGAATTAAAAGAATTAAAAAACCAAGTATCTCAATCTTTCGTGTCTAGCCACAACGCCCAGATGTTTTAATTTCATTCCCATTTCTTGCATGGGACCTAGAAAGTCACCCAAGGACACACATGTGATTTTTCAACAAACTTTGGTGCACTGGAGCATGTGCTTGTAGTTCAAATTTGAATTATAGACATTAAATGCGTAGAAACTCAATTAATGTATAAAAAGGCCAAACAAACTCAGAATAATTCTAAAATTTATCAAGGTACTTCTATTTGGTCTAATCTTCCTGTTTAAAAAAATTAAGGCGGGAGAAGGCAGTGTACGTAAGTTAGTTCGCACACGGAGGTGACACGTTCCTCTCCGAACCATGAGCCTTCTTGAGGGAAGCTCCGGTTTGCAAGAAGCTTATACCAAAGCTTGTCCCAATTTGGCCAAAAAATTTACCGCAACATGTTGGTTCTATGTCATGACACCATGCCACGTTTCATGATTTCCAGGCGTGTTTTGGATTTACAGGAATCTAAAAACCAAGTTTCTCAATCTTTCCGGCGAAGCCATGACGCCTAGATGTTTGAATTTCATTCCCATTTTTTGCATAGGACCTATAAATTCACCCAAGGACACTCATGTGATTTTCAACCAACTTTGGTGCACTAGAGCATGTGCTCGTAATTCGAATTTGAATTATGCACATTAAATACGCAGAAACACAATTAATGTATAAAAAAGGCCAAACGAACCGGGAATAATTCCAAAATTTAGCACAATACTTCTATTTCGTCTAATCTGCTCGTGTAAAAAATTAAGGCGGGATAAGGCAGTGTACGTATGTCGTTTCGCACACGGAGGTGACACGTTCCCTCTTGGAACCACGAGCCTTCTTGAGGGAACCTCCGATTTGACAAAAGCTTAGACCAAAGCTTGCCCCAATTCGTCCAAAAAATTTACTGCAGCATGTTGGTGCCATGTCATGACACTATGCCAGGTTTCATGATTTTCAGTCATGTTTTGGATTTACTTGAATTAAAAACCAAGTTTCTCAATCTTTCCGGCCGAGTAACGACACCCAGATGTTTGAATTTCATTTCCATTTCTTCCATGGGACCTAGAAAGTCACCCAAGGACACACATGTGATTTTTCAACCAACTTCGGTGCAATGGAGCATGTGCTTGTAGTTCAAATTTGAATTATGCACATTAAATGCGTAGAAACTCAATTAAAGTATAAAAAAGGCCAAATGAATCCGGAATAATTCCAAAATTTAGAACAAAACTTCTACTTGGTCTAATCTGCCTGTGTAAAAAAATTAAGGCGGGAGAAGGCAGTGTACGTATGCCATTTCGCACACGGAGATGACACGTTCCCTCTCCGAACCACGAGCCTTCTTGAGGGAAGCTCGGGTTTCAAGAAGCTTACATGAAAGCTCGTCCCAATTCGGCCAAAAAAATTACCGTAGCATGTTGGTGCCATGTCATCACACCATGCCAAGTTTCATTATTTTCAGGCATGTTTTGGATTTACAGGAATTAAAAAACCAAGTTTCTCAATCTTTCTGGCCAAGCCACGTCGCAAGATGCTTGAATTTCATTCTCATTTCTTGCATGGGACCTATAAATTCACCCGAGGACACACATGTGATTTTGCAACCAACTTTGGTGCACTGGAGCATGTGCTTGTATTTCAATTTGAATAATGCACATTAAATGCGCAGAAACTCAATTAATGTATAAAAATTCCAAACGAACCCGACATAATTCCAAAATTTAGCACGATACATCTATTTGGTCTAGTATGCCTGTGTAAAAAAATTTAGGCGGGAGAAGGCAGTGTACGTATGCCGTTTCGCACATGGAGGTGACATGTTCCCTCTCGGAACGATGAGCCTTCTTGAGGGAAGCTCCAGTTTACAAGAGGCTTACACCAAAGCTTATCCCAATTCAGCCAAAAAATTTACCACAGCATGTTGGTGCCATGTCATCACTCCATGCCAAGTTTCATTATTTTCAGGCAAGTTTTGGATTTACAGGAATTAAAAAACCAAGTTTCTCAATCTTTCCGGCCAAGCCACGTCGCCCAGATGCTTGAATTTCATTCTCATTTCTTGCATGGGACCTATAAATTCACCGGAGGACACACATGTGATTTTGCAACCAACTTTGGTGCACTGGAGGATGTTCTTGTAGTTCAAATTTGAATTATGCACATCAAATGCGCAGAAATTTAATTAATGTATCAAAAAGGCCAAACGAACCTGGAATAATTCCAAAATTTAGCACGATACTTCTATTTGGTCTAATATGCCTGTGAAAAAAAATTATGGCGGGAGAAGGCAGTGTACATATGTCGTTTCGCACAGGAAGGTGACACGTTCGCTCTCAGAACCACGAGCCTTCTTGAGGGAAGCTCTGGTTTGCAAGAAGCTTAGACAAAAGCTTGTCCCAATTCGGGCAAAAAATTTACCGCAAGATGTTGGTGCCATGTCATCACACCATGCCAAGTTTCATTATTTTCAGGCGTGTTTTGGATTTACAAGAATTAAAACATGAAGTTTCTCAATCTTTCAGGCCAAGCCACGACGCCCAGATGTTTGAATTTTATTCCCATTTCTTGCATGGGATCTATAAATTCACCCAAGGACACACATGTGATTTTTCAACCAACTTTGGTGCGCTGGAGCATGCGCTTGTAGTTAAAATTTGAATTATGCACATTAAATGCGTAGAAACTCAATTAATTTTAAAAAAGGCCAAACGAACCGGACATAATTCCCAAATTTAGCATGATACTTTTATTTGGTGTAATCTTCCTGTGTTAAAATATTAAGGCGAGAGAAGGCAGTGTCTGTATGTCGTTTCGCACACAGAGGTGACACGTTCCCTCTCGGAACCATGAGCCTTCTTGAGGGAAGCTCTGATTTACAAGAAGCTTACACCACAGCTTGTCCCAATTCAGCCAAAAAATTTACCTCAGCATGTTGGTGCCATGTTACGACACCATGCCAAGTTTCATGATATTCAGGCGTGTTTTTGATTTACAAGAATTTAAAAGCAAAGTTTCTCAATCTTTCCGGCCAAGCCACGACGCCCAGATATTTGAATTTCATTCCCATTTCTTGCATGGGACATAGAAAGTCACCCAAGGACAAACATGTGATTTTTCAACCAACTTTGGTGCACTAGAGCATGTGATTGTAGTTCAAATTTGAATTTTACACACTAATGCGTAGAAACTCAATTAATGTATGAAAAGGCCAAAAAACCCAGAATAATTCCAAAATTTAGCACAAAACTTCTATTTGGTCTAATCTGCCTGTGTAAAAAAATTAAGGAGGGAGAAGGCAGTGTACGTATGTCGTTTCGCACATGGAGGTGACATATTCCCTCTCGGAACCACGAGCCTTCTTGAGGGAAGCCGTGGTTTGCAAGAAGCTTACACCAAAGCTTGTCCCAATCCGGGCAAAAAATTTACCCCAGCATGTTGGTGCCATGTCATGACACCATCCCAAGTTTCATGATTTTCATGCGTGTTTTGGTTTACATGAATTAAAAAACCAAGTTTCTCAATCTTTCCGGTCGAGCCACGACGCCCAGATGTTTGAATTTCATTCCCATTTCTTGCATGGGACCTAGATAGTCACCCAAGTGCACACATGTGATTTTTCAACCAACTTTCATGCACTAGAGCATGTGCTTGTAGTTGAAATTTGAATTATGCACATTAAATACGTAGAAGCTCAATTAATGTATAACAAAGGCCAAACGAACCCAGAATAATTCAAAAATTTATCACGATACTTCTATTTGGTCTAATCTGCCTATGTAAAAAAATTAAGGTGGGAGAAGACAGTGTACATATGTCGTTTCGCACACGGAGGTGACACGTTCCTCTCCGAACCACGAGCCTTCTTGAGGGAAGCTCCGGTTTGCAAGAAGCTTACACAAAAGCTTGTCCCAATTCGGCCAAAAAATTTACCGCAGCATGTTGGTGCCATGTGATGACACCGTGCCAAGTTTCATGATTTTTAGGCGTGTTTTGGACTTATAGGAATTAAAAAACCAAGTTTCTTAATCTTTCCGGCCAAGCCACGACGCCCAGTTGTTTGAATTTCATTCTCATTTCTTGCATGGGCCCTATAAATTCACCTGCGGACACACATGCGATTTTTCAACCAACTTTGGTGCACTGGAGCATGTGCTTGTAGTTCAAATTTGAATTATACACATTAAATGCGCAGAAACTCAATTAATGTATAAAAAAGGCCAAAATAACCCGGAATAATTCCAAAATATGGCATGATACTTCTATTTGGTCTAATCTGCCTACGTAAAAAAATTAAGGTGGGAGAAGGCAGCGTATGTAGCTCGTTTCGCACATGGAGGTGACATGTTCCCTCTCGGAACCACGAGCCTCCTTGAGGGAAGCTCCGGTTTGCAAGAAGCTTACACCAAAGCTTGTCCCTATTCGGCCAAACAATTTACCGCATCATGTTGGTGCCATGTCATGACACCATGCCAAGTTTCATGATTTTAGGCGTGTTTTGGATTTAGAAGAATTAAAAAACCAAGTTTCTCAATCTTTCCGGCGGAGCCACCATGCCTAGATGTTTGAATTTCATTCCCATTTCTTGCATGGGACCTATAAATTCACCCAAGGACACACACTAGTGCGCATCGGTTCTAAACAATCAATTTTTTACCCCTTTTCGTGATGGATTTGGAACCGTTGCCAAGTAAGTGTGTGCGATAGGGTATCCTTCCCACACGACCCAGAAATCTTCGGGGATAGGCCCTCCTGGGACATAGGCTGGGGCCGTGTGCGATCGGATCAGGCATCGAAATCCAATCATTTTCGTAGGTATGTACATCCCACACGGTGAATCCCACAAATAATTTCCGTAGGTATGTACATCCCACACGGTGAATCCCGGAAATCATTTCCGTAGGTATGTACATCCCACACGGTGAATCCTAGAAATCATTTCCATACGTATGTACGTCCCATACGGTAATCCGAGAAAATAATTTCCATAGGTATGTACATCCCACATGGTGAATCCTAGAAAATCATTTCCGTTCGTATGCATATCACACACAGTCAATCCAAGGAATACCTTTTCGTTATTATGTACATCCCACACAGTCAATCCAAGGAAAATGTTTTTGTTCGGACGTAAATCCCACACAGTTTTATGTGTAGGCTCATGTGTGAAAGTTGTAACTGTCTCATAGGGTCTTCCTTGGTTAACTGTTTACTTTTATCAACTATATCACACATGATTTGATGGAGAAAACTGTGTGGCATTGGGCTATCCATCACAACCGCTTTTACTGCTAGAACCGTTTGCAAAGGTCCATGACATATTTAGCAGGTTTATTCGTTTACAATTAATAATTCCACTAGTATGCAAATTCATATGTCATATCGAACAACTGTTTGCCAATTTCATATCAGGCAGATAATATATTGTAACATCACAGTACGGTAGCTACATGAAAACAGCACAGTACAACATATAGCTAGTTCAACTTGATGAGAACAGTATATTCATTTCCCTAATCGAGATCATCCCGGCTCATCTTACCCACCTCTGCTTTCAGTTCAGTAAGAACCCATTTTGCACGGGCCAACTGGGAAAGTGCCTCCTCCTTCGCCGACGCCATCTTAGCAAAGTCTTTTTTTAAATCTGAGCTCATTCTCCACCTTCAACTTTTTATCCCGCATCTTGAAATATGCTTCAGCATTGACAAGACTTTCTCTAAGCCTAGTTGTGTTCACTTCCTCATACATGCTCCATAGCTTCGTTAGGCACATCTTCAAATACTGTTGACACTCTTGATCAACCCACTCCAAGTAAGAACAGTTCCGTTCATCCTATAATATTTAAAACTAGATTAGTAACAATTGTAGGGGAAATCGGTTTATAGCAACATAGAAAATCACCAATTCTTATTTTGAAAAATGGAAGAAACATGTTAATTATGACATATCTTCTCAAAAAGATCAATGTACAAATGAAATAATTGGTATTGAGACAACAACCAAATTCTAGAACATCAGAAGCTATAATTAACTACAACAACGCTACAAGTTCTTACTCATGTACAATAAATAACAAATTGAACATTTTATGAGGAAGGTAAATATAACTGCAACAACATAGCGATAGTGTTTGGATGACAGCAAATTGATACTAACAGGTGTGTACATGCACAAATTTAGTAACATAGAACTAATAGCACTAAGGCCGTCCACTATTTATGCCAAAACTGGTGTAAAGACAACTGTTGCTACATCTCACACCGGTGCCTTGAACTGGCGAGCCGATGCAGTGGAAAAAAAATCAAGCACCCGGACTCCGGAGCACGTAGTTGCTCCGATGCCTATTTCCTTCGTGCCATAAAGATTTAGTATTTTACTGCTTCGCTGCTCGGATGTGTGGACCAAAGTTGGCTGCACAAACTGCTGAAGTGGTGCCAAATAATTTTCTAATGGCACCGCTGATGAGATGGCAACAATTTAAGGTACTAGGTACAAACTGTGACACCGTCTTAGGATGCGTTTGGTTGAAGGTGTGGTATGAATGGGTTGAGACCGTGATAGTGTCTGAATCACATCTAACAAATGATTTCTAACAATGGAAGAGGGCCTAACCTTCTCTACACATGCCAGAAACTTCCTCCCAATGTCCACAGAATCAAACGCAAGTAGCTTCACGCATGGAGATTGATGGTGACAACGAGCAGATAGAACTTCAGCCACCCCGCTCCATTCGTTGCCACTAATAGTCTTAAGGAGCTACAAGAGGAAGAAACGACTCAAATCAACCTCTGGGTAAAAATCCTTCATTCCAAGTCATAGCCCGAGGGTGAGAAGAGAGGCATACCCGGGTGGTGAAGGACTAGTCGCCGGAGGAGGAACCGCTGGAGATGTCTTTGAAGAAGACCATGGCGACCCCAGCGGTATGATGCGAGACGGCGAGAGCGAGGAAGTGACTATAGCTAAGCATGGAAGGAATGAAGGAGGAAACAGGGGAAATGTGACTTGTGGTCGGGGAGAAAAGGGGTGGCGAAGGGGGCGGGGGTAGATATTTTGCCGGTAGGCCAAAATTTTGGAAATGTGGAGGGAAGCTTTGCGCGTGGTGCCGCCGGACCATTCACTTTGAACGATTGTGTGCATCGCAAACGATTCTTCTGCTTTACGCGCATCGGATGAGTTTGATAATTCAAATTTTGGTGGAAAGTTCCCCGGGTATGTCATTGCATAATTTAACATCGCTTGGTAATTTGGGCACACAAAAGAGCATACAGCGGACAGACCACAATTACTGAATCAAGCAATTTTAGTAATTACACAGAGCCAGTTGACCTGAACATTACTCTAACAAAAGACCAGCATTAGAAACAAAGCCTAAGTATGCATAATTAAAAATATGAGACGAGACGTCGATGGCTTGTCCTAGTGACATGCCGCCGTTGGTGGACTCCACGCCCCCCTGCTGAAGTCGACCGCGTCCTCGTCCTCGGCGCCGCCCTCAAGGTTGTAGTACTCGTAGTAGTGGCTGCGCCAGAGCTCACGTTGGTACTCCACCGCCGGTTTCTCAACGGACAGACTCTTCTCTACCTCGATCTCGGCGACACGCAAACTCCACCTCCCGGCGCTCCTCGATCTCCGCCGCCTCCTGCATCTCCAGCTCCCGCTCAGCGACATCATGAGGAAGCAGGTGCTCCATGGCCACCGCCGCCTTCTCAAACGTGGGTTGCATGCTAGAGTCCAGCGTGGCCTGGAATATCTTGGTGTGTGCAACCTTGATCTTGGCATGGATGGCGTCGACCAGGGCCAGGGCGACATCAGCGGCACAGACGGCAGCTCGAGCACTCTTGGCGTTTGCAGCCGCCATCACAGCAGCAGCTGCAACCGTCTCGGCTGCTGCAGCTGCCTTGTTGGCTGCCGCAGACACCCTCTTGGAGGAAGAGGCCGCTCTCAAAGCGGATGTGGCGGCGCTCTCAGCGTAGGCGGCCGCGCTCAAAGCGGATGTGGCGGCGCTCTCAGCGTAGGCAGCCGCGCTCTAGGCGCAGGCGGCTGCACTCGGGGGGAGGGGGGCGGCCATCGTACGGGCCTTCACGAAGCGTTTCCACGGTGTCATCTTTGCAAGAAGGGGTGCGAGAATGGGGATCAGGATTCATGGATTCGAGGGTTACCGGCACTAGAGCAGACAAGTCGGCAAAGCTTAAGGTGGGAAACTTAAATAGACCCAGATATTTTGATCGCAAACGGTTCCTAGAAAACAACTGTGTGTGATGTTGTAGATATTTTTTATTAGCTATGAAAGACGGATTTGGAATAAGTGCTAACAGATGGCGTTTTAAATGAACGGGAAATTTTGTAGTACTAATACAACTGTCATGTCAAATTTTGGAAAATTTCAGGGGTCATTGGACCTTCTAAGACATTTAAGTGATTTTCTAGCCATTTAATGACCGTATTTGAAATTTGAACTACATGTACATGCAATAGCTAACCATAATGGTTTGAAAACTCATATTTCGTGTACTTGTGTGCGATTTAATCCATGTGCAGTAAATTCAAAGGAATTTTCAAACATGTTGGTTTAACGGCTATGACACAATTAAGCATGGAGTGACATGGCATTTTAATTCCAAGAAATTAAAAAAATCAGAAACACATGAAACCTTGGTTGATGTAATGTCATTCCACCAAGATGATGTGGTAAAAAAATTGCCATGTTTGACCAAAGTTCGGACACACACCCCTCACAAACCCGAGCAACTCACTAGAAGGCTCGTGGTTCCGAGAGGGAACAATGCATGTTTGATGATGAACCGGAGATAGCTTCCTCTTATAGCCTTCAAATTTTTTCTACGTCTAACGTGCACTACTACAACAATATTGTGATTTTTTTTGTGAAAATTCTGGGGGTCATTTGACCTTTAAAGACATTTAAGTGATTTTCTTGCCATTTAATGACCGTAATTCAAATTTGAACTACATCTACATGCAACACGTAACCGAAACGGTTTGAAACATCATATTTGTGTACTTGTGTGCGAGTTAATTCCAAGTGCAGTAAACTAGAAGGATTTTTCAAATATATTTGTATCACGACATCGACACATATGCATGAATACATATGCATGGAGTGGCATGACATTTTAATTCCAAAAAAAATCAGAAACACATGAAACCTTGGTTGATGTAATGTCATGCCACCAAGAGGATGTGGTAAAGAAATTGGCATGTTTGACGAAAGTTTGGACACACACCCCTCACAAAAACCGGAGCAACTCGTTAGAAGGTTAGTGGTTCCGAGAGGAACAATGCATGTTTGATGACGAACGGGAGATAGCTTCCTCTTACGGCCTTCAATTTTTTTCTACGTCTAACATGCACTATTACAACTGTAATGTGAAATTTTGGAAAATTCTAGTGGTCATTTGACCTTTTGAAGACATTTAAGTGATTTTATAACTATTTAATGACTGTAATTCAAATTTGAACTACATCTACATGCAACGCCTAACCAAACCGTTTTGAAAAATCATATACGTGTACTTGTGTGCGAGTTAATTCCATGTGCAGTAAATTAGAAAGTATTTTCAAACATATTGGTCTCACGACACGGACACATGCATATGTATGCATGGAGTGGCATGCCATTTTAATCCAAAAAATAGAAAAATGTTGAGAAACACATGAAACCTTGGTTCATGTAATGTCATGCCACCAAGATGATGTGGTAAAGAAATTGGCATTTTGAACGAGCGTTTGGACACTCACCCCTCACAAACCGGAGCAACTCGCTAGAAGGTTCGTGGTTTCGAGAGGGAACAATGCATGTTTGATGATGAACGGGAGATAGCTTCCTCTTACGGCCTTCAATATTTTTCCTACGTTTAACATGCACTAATACAACTGTCATGTGAAAATTTGGTAAATTTCAGGGGTCATTTGACCTTTTAAAGACATTTAAGTGATTTTCTAACCATTTAATGACTGCAATTCAAATTTGAACTACATCTAAATGCAACGCCTAACCATAACGGTTTGAGAAATCATATTTTTGTATACTTGTGTGCGAGTTAATTCCATGTGTTGTAAGTTTGGAGGAATTTTCAAACATATTGGAGTCAAGGAATGGGCACATGCATGGAGTACATGCCATGGCATTTTAATTCCAAAAAATTAAAAAAATGATCAAAAAAACATGAAACCTTGCTTGATTTAATATCATGCCTCCAAGATGATGTGGTAAAGAAATTGGAATGTTTGACGAAATTTTGGATACACACCCCTCACAAACCGGAGCAACTCACTAGCAGGTTCGTGGTTCTCAGAGGGAACAATGCATGTTTGATGATGAACGGGACATAGCTTCCTCTTAGGGCCTTCAAATTTTTTCCTACGTTTAACATGCACTAATACAACTGTCATGTGAAAATTTGGTAAATTTCATGGGTCATTTGACCTTTTAAAGGCATTTAAGTGATTTTCTAACCATTTAATGACTGTAATCCAAATTTGAATTACATCTACATGCAACCCCTAATGATAATGGTTTGAAAAATCATATTTTTGTGTACTTGTGTGCGAGTTAATTCTATGTGCAGTAAATTCAAAGGAATTTTCAAACATATTGGTCAAGGCATGGTCACATGCATGGAGTACATGCCATGGCATTTTAATTCCAAAAAATTTAAAAAATGATCAAAAAAACATGAAACCTTGCTTGATTTGATGTCATGCCACCAAGATGATGTGGTAAAGAAATTGGCATGTTTGACGAAATTTGGGACACACACCCCTCACAAACCGGAACAACTTGCTAGGAGGTTAGTGGTTCTTAGAGGGAACAATGCATGTTTGATGAGGAACGGGAGATAGCTTTCTCTTACTGCCTTGAAATTTTTTCAATGTCTAACGTGCACTACTACAACTGTAATGTGAAATTTTGGAAAATTCTAGGGGTCATTTGACCTTTTAAAGACATTTAAGTGATTTTCTAAGCATTTAATGACCATAACTCAAATTTGAACTACATCTACATGCAACGCCTAACCAAAACCATTTTGAAAAATCATATATGTGTACTTGTGTGCAAGTTAATTCCATGTGGAGTAAATTAGAAGGTATTATCAAACATATTGGTCTCACGACACAGATACATGCATTCGTATGCATGGAGTGACATGGCATTTTAATTCAAAAAATAGAAAATGATGAGAAACACATGAAACCTTGGTTGATGTAATGTGATGCCACCAAGATGATGTGGTAAAGAAATTGGCATGTTTGATGAACATTTGCACAAGCACCCCTCACAAACCGGAGCAACTCGCTTGAAGGTTCGTGGTTCCGAGAGAGAATAATGCATATTTGATGAAGAACGGGAGATAGCTTCCTCTTATGCCCTTCAAATTTTGTCCTACGCTTAACGTGCACTAATACAACTGCCATGTGAAAAATTGGTAAATTTCATGGGTCATCAGACCTTTTAAAGACATTTAAGTGATTTTATAACCATTTAATAACCGTAATTCAAATTTGAACTACATTTACATGCAACGCCTAACCATAATGGTTTGAAAAATCATATATTTGTACTTGTGTGCAAGTTAATTCCATGTGGAGTAAATTCGAAGGAATTTTCAAACATATTGGTGTCAAGGCATGGGCACATGCATGGATTACATGCCATGGCATTTTAATTCCAAAATATCAAAAAATGATCAGAAAAACATGAAACCTTGCTTGATTTAATGGCATGTTTGAACCAAGATGACGTGGAAAAGAAATTGGCATGTTTGACGAAAGTTTGGACACACACCCCTCACAAACTGGAGCAACTCGCTAGAAGGTTCGTTGTTCCGAGACGGAACAATGCATGTGTGATGACGAACGGGAGATAGAATCCTCTTAAGGCCTTGAAATTTTTTAAACGTGTAACGTGCACTACTACAACTGTAATGTGAAATTTTGGAAAAATCTAGGGGTCATTTGACCTTTTAAAGACATTTAAGTGATTTTCCAACCATTTAATGACCGTAATTCAAATTTGAACTACATCTACATTCAACGCCTAACTAAAACATTTTGAAAAATCATATATGCGTACTTGTGTGCGAGTTAATTCCATGTGCAGTAAATTAGAAGGTATTTTCAAACATATTGGTCTCACGACACGGACACATGCATACGTATGCATGGACTGACATGGCATTCTAATTCCAAAAATAGAAAAATGATGAGAAACACATGAAACCTTGGTTGATGTAATGTAGGGCCACCAAGATGATGTGGTAAAGAAATTGGCATGATTGACGAATGTTTTGACACGCACCCCCACAAACTAGAGCAACTCGCTAGAAGGTTCGTGGTTCCGAGACGAAATAATGCATGTTTGATGACGAATGGGAGATAGCTTCCTCTTACGGCGTTCAAATTTTTTCCTATGTTTAACGTACACTAACACAACTGTCATGTGAAAATTTGGTAAATTTCAGGGGTCATTTGACCTTTTAAAGACATTTAAGTGATTTTCTAACCATTTAATGACCGTAATTCAAATTTGAACTACATCTACATGCAACACCTAACCTTAACAGTTTGAAAAATCATATTTTTGTGTACTTGTGTGCAAGTTAATTCCATGTGCAGTAAATTCGAAGTAATCTTCAAACATATTGGTGTCAAGGCATGGGCACATGCTGGGAGTACATGCCATGGCATTTTAATTCCAAAAAAATAAAAAATGATCAGAAAAATATGAAACCTTACTTGATTTAATGTCATGCCACCAAGATGATGTGGTAAGGAAATTGGCATGTTTGATGAAAGTTTGGACACACACCCCTCACAAACCGGAGCAACTCGCTAGAAGGTTCGTGGTTCCGAGAGGGAACAATGCATGTTTGATGACAAACGGGAGATAGATTCCTCTTAAGGCCTTGAAATTTTTTCAACGTGTAACATGCACTACTACAACTGTAATGTGAAATTTTGGAAAAATCTAGGGGTCATTTAACATTTTAAAGACATTTAAGTGATTTTCTAACCATTTAATGACCGTAATTCAAATTTGAACTACATCTACATGCAACGCCTAACCAAAACGTTTTGAAAAACCATATATGTGTACTTGTGTGCGAGTTAATTCCATGTGTAGTAAATTAGAAGTAATTTTCAAACATATTGGTCTCACGACACGGACACATGCGTACATATGCATGGAGTGACATGGCATTTTAATTCAAAAGATAGAAAAATGATGAGAAACACATGAAACCTTGGTTGATGTAATGTCATGCCACCAAGATGATGTCGTAAAGAAATTGGCATGTTTGACGAACGTTTGGACACGCACCCCTCACAAACCGGAGCAACTCGCTAGAAGGTTCGTGGTTCCGAGAGGGAACAATGCATGTTTGATGACGAACGGGAGATAGCTTCCTCTTACGGCCTTCAATTTTTTTCCTACATTTAACATGCACTAATACAACTGCCATCTCAAAATTTGGTAAATTTCAGGGGTCATTTAACCTTTTCAAGACATTTAAGTGATTTTCTAACCATTTAATAACTGTAATTCAAATTTGAACTACATCTACATGCAACACCTAACCATAACGGTTTGAGAAATCATATTTTTGTGTACTTGTGTGCGAGTTAATTCCATGTGCAGTAAATTCAAAGGAATTTTCAAATATATTGGTGTCAAGGCATGGGCACATGCATGGAGTACATGCCATGGCATTTTAATTCCAAAATATTAAAAAATGACAAGAAAAACATGAAACCTTGCTTGATTTAATGTCATGCCACCAAGATGATGTGGTAAAGAAATTGGCATGTTTGACGAAAGTTTGGACACACACCCCTCACAAACCGGAGCAACTGGCTAGAAGGTTCATGGTTCCGAGATGGAACAATACATGTTTGATGATGAACGGGAGATAGCTTCCTCTTACAGCCTTGAACTTTTTTCAAGGTGTAACGTGCACTACTACAACTTCAATATGAAATTTTGGAAAATTCTAGGGGTCATTTGACCTTTTAAAGACATTTAAGTGATTTTCTAACCATTTAATGACTGTAATTCAAATTGAACTACATTGTCGGGGAGAACTGATCCACGAACACCTATGGGGCCGGCGGACCGGGCCCCTTTTGGTTCGGCGGGGGGCGGCGATCGCACGAAGAGCAGATCGAGGCGAGGCACACGAGCAGTTTACCCAGCTTCGGAGCTCTCCGGAGAGATAACACTCCTACTGCTGCTTGTCTGGTTGTATTATCTGGTGTTCTTGCTCTCGAGCGAGAGAGTGTGATGTATTCTGGGCTACGAATGAATCGAAGCAAACTGTCCGATCCTCCGAGCCGAAACTCCCATCCCTTCTACGTTGCGCATGGGCCTCCTTTTATACGCTAAAGGGGTCGCCGACAGGTGGCAACGCAGAGGAGGGTAAAAACGTAAAAAGCGAGGTAGTTGATACAGTTGCTTGTACAGTGCACCCTACCTAACCCTGACGGCAGGGGACAAGGGCATTAAATGCCCGTCTGAGTCGCCCGAACAGTGTAGAAAAGGACCGTTAGGGGCGCCACCGTTCTCCATGATGGTGATCTTGTCAGCTTCGCATGCCACTGCGCACCGCTGGCTGCACAGCCTCCCGCCACGCGCGCCCGGAGAGGCCCCCAGAGCGACACGTTGGTGGATGCGCTGGAGCGTGGACGCAGAGTGGCCGCCTGCCGCGGCAAGCACCTTGCCGCTGTCGTTATCTTCGCTGGGCCCAGAAGCTCGTCGCTCACCGGGCCTCGGTGTACCTTGTTTAGTCTTCCCGGCAAGCTCCTCTTGCCAGGCCCTTGCTGCCTTGCCGGAGCGCGTGGCGCGTCGCGGCAAGTTCCTTCGAGCGCCTTGGTTGGCCTTCCCGGCAAGCTCCTCTTGCCGGGGTCTTGTCTCCTTAGCTTAAATACTTTGTTCTTGGATGGCTCCAAGGGAACCTTGGGGGATCTTGGCGTTCGCCCGGCAAGCCTTTGCCGCGGCGTGCTGCAACTGCCCGTGCACAAGTTCGGGGTACTAGAGTACCCCTATTCTAGTACACCGACAGGAGCCCCCGGGCCTGGGCCAGACACGGTGCCGAGCGCTGTTGGGCCAGGCCCAAGACAGGGCACGGGCACACGCGGGCTGGGCCACGCCAAATCTTGTTCCGTATCCACCGCACTCCCCCATTACGACACGCGTTGAATGCGGCATCGTGGGAGAGATCGTGGGTGGTTGTTTATTTGGAAGGCCGAAACGTCCGCCCCGTCCCTCTTTATAAGCAGAGGAAACAGGGGCAGTTCGTTCCCCCTTGCTGGTTGCTGCTACTCTTTCTTCACAAACTCCGCCGCTCCCCCCTTCTTCTCGAAGCCGAGAGAGCAGCATTCCGCCCCCCCCCACTGCCACCAGCATCATCACGCCGTCGACCTTCTCCACCACCTCCGCCATGGCCCCGAAAGCCGACAAGGGAAAGGGCGTGAAGTCGGCTGAGGCGCAGTGGCTCGCGGCGCTGCGGAAGGAGCGGGCGATCTTCACCCCCCAGCTCGGCGTGCAGGAGCTGAGGGAGTACTTCTACCTCTTTTAGGTGACGGAGACGCGTGCGCATCCGCGCACGAGGGTACTCCCGGCCGCTGCCTCGGAGTCGGCTCCAAATGGGTACCCGCTCTTCCCGCTATTCTTCTATTGCGGGCTCTGCCCGCCCTTCTCGGAGTTCTTTTGTGACATTATGAACACATATGGCTTCCGCCTCCTTGACTTCACCCCCAATGCTGTCCTGACCATGGCAGTTTTCGCACACTTGTGCGAAAACTTTGTCGGAGTCCACCCTAGCGTAGCCCTTTTCCGCCATTACTTCATGCCTCGGGTAGAGAGAGGAGAGCCGCTTGCCGGAGGGATTGCTTGGATCTCGAGAGTCGGCAAGAAGGATGCGTACTTGGAGGGTGAGCTCCGCAGCAAGTGGGAGGAGTGGAGAGCAGAGTGGTGTTGGATCGTCGAGGAGGATCCGCAGCCCTTCACCGCCGTGCGCCAAACTCCAATAGTGCGCGGCAATGACTGGAGCAACGTGGCCCCGGAAGACGAGAGGCTGAAGATCGCCATCACTAGGATTCTTCGCCTCAGGCTTGCCGGGCTCACCGTAGGTGCTGTCGGGGTAGATTTCCTCCGCCGCCGCATTGCCCCCCTGCAGGAGAGGGGGAGGCCTGCCTGGGAATTCAAGAATTCGGCGGACATCATGAGGCTGCGGCCGGGCCTCAACTACAACTTCACCGTCTTGGAGTTGGATTCAATGCTCTTGGAATTATTCAAACGCGACCCCCAGCACCCATTCACACTGCCGAGGGGCGTAGTTCCTTTGTGCAATAACTCTTCGCTTAACTGGATCCGCGCCATGATGCCGTTGTGCGATTCACACGACATCGTCCCAACTTGGCAAGAGCCTGCGGATGACGTTGTGCGAGCGTTCTTCGACACCTTGGAGGAAGTGCCGGTCCGCGCCGACGAGCAGAAGAGCCTCACCCGTGACACCACCGACGAGGAGCTGCAGCTCATCGCTACTAGGGCGGAAGAGGCTGCGGCCGCGGCTGCTGCGGGTGTGTTTGGGTTTACTATGGAGGAGGCGGAGGCTGCAGAGGCGGCAAGCCTTGCCGAACGCGCGGAGTTCATGGGCGAGGAGGAGCCTACCGGTTCCGAAGCCGAGTCGAGCGAGGCCGGCGAGGAGGAGGCTGAGCCTTCAGAGAGCTTGCCGCAGGCGGAGCCCCCGGACCCGCCAAGGAGGCGCCTTCGCAGGGCTGGGGACGCATCGGGGCGGCAGCCGACTCCACAGCCACCGAGCCGCGCGACGCGCTCTACCGCGGCAAGCAATGTTGCCGCGGGAGCGCCTCACGTAACAGCGGCAATTGGAGCGGGATCTTCCCGGGCCACTGCCATTGCCCCCGCCAAGCGGGCGCGCCAGGTAGGGGGCGTCGAGATTGTGTGAACCTGATCCGGCATTCACACGAGCTAGATCCTTATTTCCTTCATCAACATGCCACCGAAGAAGAAGACTTCGGCGGCGGCCGCTCCATCCACGTCTTTTCCGCCACCGTTGGAGCAAACGAGTGGTGGGATGGACGCCGGCGAAACAAAGGACGTCGACGAGGAAGCCCATGATGCCGCCAGGTCCAAGAACAAGGCTGCACAAACCTCGGCGACTGTACATGTTCCACGCCACTCTCAGGAGGCGCAAGATCAACAACGTCATGGCACTAGCAGTGCCATACGCATGATAGCCCAAGACCAAGCTGGTGGATCTCGAGGCGCCCAAGACCAGCATGCACGCCAGCGTGCTGGCACGAGCGGGGCACGGTCGCCTGGACGGGATACTGCTCCTTCTAACATAGTTAGAAGTTCGAGCACGTCCCGCTCCTCGCGCCGTCCACCACTGCCAACCACCACTCCAGCAGAAGCTTTGGCGCGAGCTCAACTTCTCCTAGATTACCCTCCGACGTCGGATAAGATCGACGAATGGAGAGCCACCATTCAGAGTCTCATCGGCTACGCCAACGGCGACACTCCACAGCGGCCGAGCGCGTCGCCGCCGCGGCAGGAACGCCGGGCGCGCGCCGGTGGCGACGAAACAGGCGGAGGTGCAACTACCATGCAATCACCGCCCCGAAGGCCAAGATCGCCAGCTCGCCGGATCCACCTCGACAGCGACTCCATTGCATCGTCGGATCCACGAGCTCGTCGCGATCAGCACCAAGTTCTTCATGATCGACAATAAGAAGACGCTCGAACCCGCATCGAGCGCCGAAGAGAAGCGCGACATCAATCCGACAAGCGCGTTGGGCCCTCTGTTGACATGCATGTGCCACGGGAACCAGGCGATCTGCCGTACGCGGTAGGTTGTCCTGCGTTCACTCGTGAGCTGCGGCAAGTCCAGTGGCCCAGTACAAAGAACTTCAAGCCAGACGTACCAGAGAAGTACGACGGCAAGACGCATCCGTCAGAGTTCCTCAGCATTTACACCATTGCGGTGCAAGCTGCCGGGGGACGAGATGATAAGATCCTTGCCAACTACTTCCCGCTGGTGCTCAAGCCCAACGTCAGATCCTGGCTCATGCACTTGCCGGACAACTCCATATTCTCTTGGGCTGATTTGTGCCATCAGTTTGTCGGCGCCTTTACCGGCGGACACAAGCCTCATGGCCAGGAGAGTGATCTTCACCTGCTCGCTCAGAAGGAAGGAGAGCCCCTGCGCAAGTACATTCAGAGATTCAGTAGTGTGCAGCACAACATCCCAGACGTCCACCCTGTCGCGGTGATCAGCGCGTTCCATCAGAACGTGCGGAACCGCAGGATGCGGGAGGAAATGGCGATGTGCAAGATCAGGGACGTCAGTGAGTTATATGCACTGGCCAACAAGTGCGCGCATGCTGAGGAAGGGAGGAGACTGCCAGGAGAAAATATAGGAGCAGGGGGATCTGACAGTGAAGATGCTGCCCCGACAAGGAAAAACCGGCGGCGGAACAACAGAAGGAGGAAAGGCAAAGAAGTGCTAGTTGTTGAGCAGTCCGGCAACGGTGGCGGCGCCAAGGAAGCTAAAGATGGTAACTCCGGCAAGGAGGTTGCCGCGGAGGTGGCGGTCGCCGACAAGCAGGATGGCACCAACAAGCAGTATTGCAAGATTCACCGCACCAAGGGCCATGATCTTCAGAACTGTAAGAGAGTCGAGCAGCTTGTTGAGCAACAGAAAGCTGAATACGAGCGGCGCGACAAGGAGAAGGCCCAGGAAGGAGCTGGTGGGTCCGGCAAGAAACGTCCCGGCCGAGGAGGACGCCACGGCAAGGCCAAGCAGCGGCAAGGAGACAGACCTCCTCGCGGCCACGACAAGGATGAAGATGACGGCGACGATGAAGATATGGATGATGAGGAGACTGATGAGCAGGAGTTCTAGAAAGCCACAGAGGTCCTGTGCATTGACGGTGGTGCTTCTCTGCATGCCTCGCACCGCCAGCTCAAGCAGTGGGTGCGGGAAGTTAATGCAGCAGAACCACCCGTCGAGTCACGCAAGCCTCTGAAATGGTCCAGCACGCCTATCATCTTTGATATTGAGGACCACCCGGATCGCATAACTGCGGTCGGGTGCTTGCCGATGTTGGTTTCACCAACAATCCGCAACCTCAAGGTCACTAAGATGCTAGTTGACGGCGGGGCCGGCTTGAATCTGATCTCCTCCGCGGTGCTCCAGAAGCTCCAGATCCCTGACAGCGAGCTCGAAGAGACCGGCACATTTCAAGGAATCAACCCGGGAAGGAGCAAGCCAAAGGGAAAGATCACGTTGCCGGTAACATTTGGCAGTGAGCTAAACTTCAGGACTGAGAGGGTCACGTTTGACGTTGCCGACTTTCCATTACCTTACAATGGAATCCTTGGCCGTCCAGCACTCGCCAAGTTCATGGCAGCCTCTCACTATGCGTACAACGTACTGAAAATGCCAGGCCCAATAAGTGTCATCTCTGTCCCTGGCGACAAGAAGGATGCTCTTATCTGTGCCGACAAGATCTACCGGGAAGCAGCAGCTGCAGCAGAACGGAGGACACTTGCCGCTGAAGCTCCCGGGGGGAAGAAGAAGACCAAGTCTGGCAAGAGCTCTGATGCCTACTCCGGCAAGCGCACCTCTTCGGAGTGCTGCGCTACCGTCGAGGACGCACCATCGAGCTCCACCGGCAAGTGTAAGAAGGCAATGGCAGCTCCACCTGAGACTAAGAAGGTGTCCGCCAAGGAGGATGGCACTGGTGGTACCTTCACCATCAGCGCCACTCTTGACCCCAAATAGGAAAGCGCGCTCGTTGCTTTCCTGCGGGCGAATGTCGACGTGTTTGCATGGCAACCGTCTGATATCCCCGGTGTTCCCAGGAAAGTAATTGAGCACCACCTTGCCGTGTGTCCTCATGCGCGGCCCATCAAGCAGAGAGTCAGGAAGCAGGCAGTGGAGCGCCAAGAATTCATCGCAGAAGAAATCAAGAAGTTGGAAGCAGCAGGCCTTGTCAGAGGAGTACTCCATCCCACATGGTTGGCCAATCCTGTTGTTGTGCGCAAGGCTAACGGGAAGTGGAGACTTTGTATTGACTTCACTGATGTTAATAAAGCTTGTCCCAAAGACCCATTTCCCTTGCCGCGTATTGACCAGATTGTTGACTCCACAGCCGGATGTGATTTGCTTTCATTTCTTGATGCATACTCAGGATACCATCAGATCTTCATGGCAGAAGAAGATGAAGAGAAAACCACATTTATCACCCCATGTGGCACGTACTGCTTCGTACGGATGCCTTTCGGTTTGAAGAATGCTGGTTCAACATTCGCAAGGGTAGTCCACCATGCTTTTGAGCCACAAATACACAGAAATGTGGAAGCTTACATGGATGACATAGTGGTCAAGAGCAAGAACTAGGCGACCCTGATTCAAGATTTAGACGAAACATTTGCAAACCTGCGCAAAATCAACCTCAAGCTTAACCCCGAGAAGTGGAAGCTTACATGGATGACATAGTGGTCAAGAGCAAGAACTAGGCGGGGAATTGAAGCCAATCCCGACAAGATCAAAGCCATCGAGCAGATCGAAGCACCAAAGCGCGTCAAGGATGTACGAAGGCTTGCCGGTTGCGTAGCTGCTCTCAGCAGGTTTATCTCTAGATCTGCTGAGCACGCCCTGCCATTTTTCAAAATTTTGAAAAAGGCAGGTCCAATGAAATGGACTCCGGAAGCGGAGGCTGCGCTGCAGGACTTGAAGAGATACCTGTCCTCCACTCCAACGCTTGTCGCACCTAAGCCGCAAGAGAAGTTGCTGCTGTATATAGCGGCAACCAATCAAGTGGTTAGTGCTGCGTTAGTGGTGGAGAGGGAGGCGGATGATGAGCCAGCAACCACGGCAGATCCATCCAGCGACAAGCAGGGGGCTTCGTCGACAAGCTCTAGTCCCGACAAACATGGGTTTGAGCAGGAACATGATGAGATGCCAAGGAGAATGGTGTAGCGCCTAGTTTACTTTGTCAGTTCTCTTTTGCAGGGGGCTAGATAAAGGTACTCTGGTGTGCAGAAGTTGCTTTTCGGCCTCCTCATGGCCTCAAGGAAGCTGCGCCATTACTTCCAAGCACATGAGATCACAGTCGTCACTCGCTTTCCGCTGAAGAGGATACTGCAAAATCCAGAAGCAACAGGCAGGATTGTCGAGTGGGCGCTGGAACTGTCAAGCTTTGGCCTCAAGTTTGAGAGCACCTCAACTATCCAAAGCATGGCAGAGTTCATAGCAGAGTGGATGCCAACCCCAGATGAAGAAATTCCAGAAACGAGCATCCCCGTCAAAGAGGCAAGCAAAGAGTGGCTGATGTACTTTGATGGTGCCTTCTCGCTGCAAGGCGCCGGTGCAGGCGTGCTTCTTGTCGCACCCACCGGAGAGCACCTCAAGTACGTAGTCTAGATGCATTTTCCCAAAGAGCAAGCAACCAACAATACAGCAGAGTATGAAGGATTGCTTGCCGGTCTCAGAATCGTAGCAGACCTTGGGATCAAGAAGCTCATTGTCAGGGGTGACTCACAGCTTGTTGTCCGACAAGTGAACAAGAACTACCAGAGTCCGTTGATGGAAGCGTATGTTGATGAAGTGAGGAAGCTAGAAGAGCACTTTGACGGCCTACAAATGGAGCATATCCCAAGAGCTCAGAATGATATTGCTGACGGCCTGTCAAAGTGCGCCGCACTAAAGTTACCTGTGGAACCAGTGATCTTTGTGCTTAAGTTGACTCAACCATCCGTAACACCATCAACTGTACAAAGCAAGAAGAGGAAGTTGGTTTCCGGTGACTACTTTCCGGCAGAGCTCCCCGAAGCTGCCGCCAAGAAAGTCCCCAAGATCAACACCAAGAAGGCTGAGGGGCAGTCTGCTCCGGCAAGCCTAATGGATTGTTCCGTTGAAGCAGACGCTCCCGACAAGTTTTGCTCTGGCAAGCTTGTCGGGGAACATCAAGCTCCGACAGGGCCGCAAGTCCTTGCCGTAGAAGCATATGTTCCCGCAGCAGCAGATGTGCCTTTAGTCCTTGTTGTCGAGCCACAAGCTCCAGCATGGGCACAGCAGATTGTCCACTTCCTTCAGACAGGAGAACTTCCTGAAGAACAAGAAGAAGCGGAAAGAGTAGCCCGGCAGTCAAGTATGTACCAGTTTGTCGATAGCATACTGTACAGAAGAAGACTCAACGGTGTGAAATTGAAGTGTATTCGCCGGGAAGATGGACAAAAGATGTTGGCGGAGATATATGGAGGCATATGTGGACACCACATTGGCGCAAGAGCACTTGCCGGCAAAGCTTTCCGGCAAGGTTTCTTTTGGCCGACAGCCCTCCACGATGCAACTGCACAAGTAACCAAGTGTGAAGCGTGCCAGTTCCACTCCAAACAGATACACCAGCCAGCTCAAGCTCTCCAGACGATCCCTTTATCCTGGCCATTTTCGGTCTGGGGGCTCGATATCCTCGGCCCCTTCCCCCGAGCTGTCGGGGGCTTTGAGTACTTGTACGTCGCAATCGATAAGTTCACAAAGTGGCCAGAAGTGCAGCCAGTGAGGAAGGTGACAGCACAGTCAGCAGTCAAGTTCTTCAGGTCGATTGTTTGCCGTTTCGGGATCCCCAACAGGATCATCACCGACAATGGCACGCAATTCACGAGCCGCACCTTCATGCAGTACGTCCAAGACCTTGGCGCCAAGGTCTGCTTCGCTTCTGTTGCTCATCCGAGAAGCAACGGTCAAGCAGAGAGGGCAAATGCTGAAGTGCTGCGCGGGCTCAAGACCAGAACTTTCGACAGGCTGCACAGGTGCGGAAGGAACTGGATCGAGGAGCTGCCGGTGGTTCTTTGGTCGATCAGAACGACGCCAAATCGAGCCACTGGCCAGACACCTTTCGCTCTAGTCTATGGAGCAGAGGCAGTTCTCCCCACGGAACTCGTATACGGATCACCTCGAGTGCTCGCTTATGATGAGCTTGAGCAAGAACAGCTGCGGCAAGACGACGCGCTGCTCCTTGAGGAAGATCGTCTTCAGGCTGCTGTACGAGCTGCTCGATACCAGCAAGCTTTGCACCGCTATCATAGCCGCAAAGTTAAAGCCAGAAGCTTCGAGGAAGGCGACCTTGTTCTTCGGCGCATTCAGTCCGCCAAGAATTCCAACTAGTTGACGCCGAAGTGGGAAGGCCCTTATCGGGTGAGACGAGTCACAAGGCCTGGCGTTGTCCGCCTTGAGACCGAAGATGGCATTCTAGTGAGCAACTCCTGGAACATAGAACATCTTCGTAAGTTTTTCCCATAAGGCGCGGTTGCCGGAACCCGTTCCGGCAACCACCTTTTGTACAAGTCTTGCCGTTGTAGCATGTAATCCTTTGTACAAAGCCGGGCGCAGAACCCGTGCATAAGTAAAACCCATGTGCTCCACAGAGCTTCTCCATTTCATGCGTTAGTTCCTTTCTTGCATGCGATTATCTGACACTTTGTGCAGCACCTACATCCGGTAAGTAGTAACGAGCCGAAGAGCTCCATATTATTATTTTCTCTTCTTTCTTTTTCTTTTAAAGGAAAAGAAGGTTCTCTCGCACACAAGTTTGCCGGGGGGAAGGAGAAGATTGTGGTATGGGCCAGGCGTCGTTCAAGCAAAGACTTGCCTTACCGGGAAGCAAATGACAGAAAAGCTAAGTTGCCAAAGTTTGAGCGATCACTTTTTAAAAATTTTGAGTTATCTTCCTCGAACGACCCTGCTTTGTATGGAAAACCTGTGCGCGGAGGAACCAACTCGTGGCTAGTTGCGCCCTTACTTTGTTTCGAGTCCGCTCAACAGCTTAAGCGTGTTGCATCTAGTCGTGACAAGGTTTCTTGTCGGAAGCGGCGCCGCCAGCAGGCTGCTGAAGTTCCGCACTCAGCGCTCGCGGCTCGGGCGCCTGCGCCGACAAGTTCCCTAGAAGCGTAGGGTAATAACATACAAAGGAAGGAATCTAGTAGAGGAAATAACGTTGCAATTGATAGACAGAAATAAAGTTAGATTACAAGATAACTTGTCGCAGCTCTAACAGACTGTTTTTATAACATGATTAGCAGCGACAAAGAAAAAGAAGAAATGGGCGGCCTAATCTACGCGTCCGCCCTCGACTCTCTTGATCTCGCTCACCTTGTCCACAATGGGTGCAACAAGGGCCTTGAGTGCATCCAGATCGGCGTCAGGCGGCAAGGACCTGAGGACGTTGGTGAAGCTGAGGCCTGGATTGCGGAAGGCTACCTTCATCAGCACCTTCTGGAGAACCCCGGCGCAGATTTTGCGCGACTCGTCGGCCAGCTGCTTCGGGATCCTCTCCCGGAGCCGCTGGAGTGCCGTCGCCACGCCCTTGAAGAACAGGCTGAGCTTGGCGCTGGGTTGAAGACTCTCGTCGGAAGGATAGCCAAAATCCTCCATCCCTAGCTGCGCCAGCTCCTCGTTGATGACTGCGACAGTGTTCACCAGACCCTCAGTCCAGTGCTCCACTGTGTCTCTGAACGAGTTCTGGGTAACTGCAATGCTCTCCAGCAGCGCCGCGTCAGCCTTGACCTTCTCCGCCAAGGTCTTCTCCCGCTCCTTGGCGGCCTCCAGCGTCTGCGTCAGCGTGGCCAGCTTCAGCTCCAGGTCTGCTTTGGAATCCTTGGCGGCGCTGAGCTCCTTGCCCCTCTCAGCGAGAAGACCTTGCAGCTCACCGTGGGCGGCAGCATCCTTCTCGCGCTCACGCTTGAGCGCGGCAACCTCCTCGCCGCTCTTCCCAATGTCGGCCTCCAGCTGCGCCACCTTCTCCTCTAGCTCTTTCTTGGCGGCCTCTGCAGTTGCCGCGGCGTCCTTTGCCTCCTTGAGCGCCCCGCCAAGTGCTCGCTCGCGCTCGGCAAGCTCTTCCTCGTAGCTGTCGAGGTTGGCCTTCCGCTGCACTAGTTCACCTTCCCGCGCAGACTGCTTCTCGGCAGCAAGTCTTTGTTCCTCCTCAGCCTCGGCCTTCTCAAGAAGAAAGGCCGTGCGCTCCTCGTCGACTCGCTCCCGCTCCTGCGCCAGGGACCGGAGAGCTTCTTGATTTTGGACCCAGAGCTCCTCCGTGCGCTTTTCCATGTCAACTCCCGCCTTCGCGACAAGCGCTTCCCGGGAAGCCAGCTTGGCTTGCCGGGTGCGATAGAGTGACAGCAGCTTCCGCAGCAGCTGCTCCTCCTCAGGCTCGCCGCTGCTGCTGCCGGGCGCGTCGACCAATGACAGGCCAGCAGAGGCGAGCACCTCCCCGTCAAAAGTCTCCCCCTCGACCGGCGCCCTGGAGCTCGACGCCCAGGGCAGCTTGATGAAGATATTGTCACCGGCCTGCAAGTAGGCGCCGGGCTGGGGCTCCTCGGAGCCCGGCTCCGCAGAAGCGGCAGAGGGTTCGGCGGTCGGCGCAGCGCCCGGCGCTCCTGCGGCCTCAGGGTCGTCAGTGCGATCGCCCGACCCCTCGCCAGCCTCCGCAGCAGCAGCCCCGGCGGCCTCCTCACCGACGGTCTCATCAGCATCAGCACCTTCCTCGCCGGCGCCCTCTGTCTCCATTGGCTCAGCCGTAGATGGGTCTGAAGAACGAAGAAGGGAGGAAAATCAATCAAAAATCCAAGAAAGAAAAAAACGGAAGAAGCAGAACCCAAGGGAAAGTTTCTGGGCAAGTGGATTACCTGCGCCAAGATCTTCAGTTGCGGCCTCGGTTGCCACAGGATCAGCAGTGCCGTCCCTTGCCGGAGAGTCCCCCCTTGCCGGAGAGCCCTCCCTTGCCGGGGACTCCTCCCTTGGCGGCGCAGTCGAAGCAGGTGGCACTTCGGGACCGGCCTCCGGGCGCTCCTGATGAGGCTGCTCTGCTCCTGCACAAGTCAACAAGCAAGATATCAACAAAGGAAAAAGCACTCAAGCGCGCCCGGCAGCAAAAGGCTAAACTATAAACTTACACTGGGGGCTGCGCTGGGGGCTTCTCTGAGGGGTGATTGCCGGGTCCGTCAAAGTGGTCTCGGACCCACCTCCTGCCTACACGATGGGGTCATCCTCGATGATGATCACCGCGGCCTTGGCCCTCTTCGCCGCTCTCTGGGCCAGTGTTCTGAAAAGAAAGGAGTCCAGATTGGAGCAAGTCAGATACAAAATATAAACAGCAAGATTGAAGGATTATAAGAGCACCAAAGGAACTCACTCTTCTTCCTCCTCGTCGGAGCTGAGCGCGGAGAGATCGAAGTCCGGCCCTCCTCCGGTGCGGCGAGGTGGAGGAGTAGGATCCCTTGCCCGCTTGGTGGGGGCAGTGGCAGTGGCCCGGGAAGATCCCGCTCCAGTTGCCGCTGTTGCGTGAGGCGCTCCCGTGGCAACATTGCTTGCCGCGGTAGAGCGTGTCGCGCGGCTCGGTGGCTGTGGAGCCGGCTGCCGCCCCAATGCGTCCCTGGCCCTGCGAAGGCGCCTCCTTGGCGGGGCCGGGGGCTCCGCCTGCGGCAAGCTCTCTGAAGGCTCAGCCTCCTCCTCGCCGGCCTCGCTCGACTCGGCTTCAGAACTGGCAGGATCCTCCTCGCCCATGAACTCCGTGCGTTCGGCAAGGTTTGCCGCCTCTGCAGCCTCCGCCTCCTCCACAGTAAACCCAAACACACCCGCAGCAGCTGCGGCCGCAGCCTCTTCCGCCCTAGTAGCGATGAGCTCCAGCTCCTCGTCAGTGGTGTCACGGGTGAGGCTCTTCTGCTCGTCGGCGCGGACCGGCACTTCCTCCAAGGTGTCGAAGAACGCTCGCACAACGTCATCCGCAGGCTCTTGCCAAGTTGGGACGATGCCGTGTGAATCGCACAACGGCATCATGGCGCGGATCCGGTCAAGCGAAGAGTTATTGCACAAAGGAACTACGCCCCTCGGCAGTGTGAATGGGTGCTGGGGGTCGCGTTTGAATAATTCCAAGAGCATTGCATCCAACTCCAAGACAGTGAAGTTGTAGTTGAGGCCCGGCCGCAGCCTCATGATGTCCGCCGAATTCTTGAATTCCCAGGCAGGCCTCCCCCTCTCCTGCAGGGGGGCAATGCGGCGGCGGAGGAAATCTGCCCCGACAGCACCTACGGTGAGCCCGGCAAGCCTGAGGCGAAGAATCCTAGTGATGGCGATCTTCAGCCTCTCGTCTTCCGGGGCCACGTTGCTCCAGTCATTGCCGCGCACTATTGGAGTTTGGCGCACGGCGGTGAAGGGCTGCGGATCCTCCTCGACGATCCAACACCACTCCGCTCTCCACTCCTCCCACTTGCTGCGGAGCTCACCCTCCAAGTACGCATCCTTCTTGCGGACTGTCGAGATCCAAGCAATCCCTCCGGCAAGCGGCTCTCCTCTCTCTACCCGAGGCATGAAGTAATGGCGGAAAAGGGCTACGCTAGGGTGGACTCCGACAAAGTTTTCGCACAAGTGTGCGAAAACTGCCATGGTTAGGACAACATTGGGGGTGAAGTCAAGGAGGCGGAAGCCATATGTGTTCATAATGTCACAAAAGAACTCCGAGAAGGGCGGGCAGAGCCCGCAATAGAAGAATAGCGAGAAGAACGGGTACCCATTTGGAGCCAACTCCGAGGCAGCGGCCGGGAGTACCCTCGTGCGTGGATGCGCACGCGTCTCCGTCGCCCAAAAGAGGTAGAAGTACTCCCTCAGCTCCTGCACGCCGAGCTGGGGGGTGAAAATCACCCGCTCCTTCCGCAGCGCCGCGAGCTGCTGCGCCTCGGCCGACTTCACGCCCTTTCCCTTGTCGGCTTTCGGGGCCATGGCGGAGGTGGTGGAGAAGGTCGACGGCGTGATGATGCTGGTGGCAGTGGGGGGGGGGAATGCTGCTCTCTCGGCTTCGAGAAGAAGGGGGGAGCGGCGGAGTTTGTGAAGAAAGAGTAGCAGCAACCAGCGAGGGGGAACAAACTGCCCCTGTTTCCTCTGCTTATAAAGAGGGACGGGGCGGACGTTTCGGCCTTCCAAATAAACAGCCACCCACGATCTCTCCCACGATACTGCATTCAACGCGTGCCGTTATGGGAGAGTGCGGTGGATACGGAACAAGATTTGGCGTGGCCCAGCCCGCGTGTGCCCGTGCCCTGTCTTGGGCTTGGCCCAACAGCGCTCGGCACCGTGTCTGGCCCAGGCCCGGGGGCTCCTGTCGGTGTACTAGAATAGGGGTACCCTAGTACCCCGAACTTGTGCACGGGCAGTTGCAGCACCCCGCGGCAAAGGCTTGCCGGGCGAATGCCAAGATCCCCCAAGGTTCCCTTGGAGCCATCCAAGAACAAAGTATTTAAGCTAAGGAGACAAGACCCCGGCAAGAGGAGCTTGCCGGGAAGGCCAACCAAGGCGCTCCAAGGAACTTGCCGCGACGCGCCACGCGCTCTGGCAAGGCAGCAAGGCCCCGGCAAGAGGAGCTTGCCGGGAAGACTAAACAAGGTACACCGAGGCCCGGTGAGCGACGAGCTTCTGGGCCCAGCGAAGATAACGACAGCAGCAAGGTGCTTGCCGCGGTAGGCGGCCACTCTACGTACACGCTCCAGCGCATCCACCAACGTGTCGCTCTGGGGGCCTCTCCGGGTCCGCGTGGCGGGAGGCTATGCAGCCAGCAGTGCGCAGTGGCATGCGAAGCTGACAAGATCACCATTGTGGCGAACGGTGGCGCCCCTAACGGTCCTTTTCTACACTGTTCGGGCGACTCAAACGATCAGTGCACCCTACCTAACCCTGACGGCAGGGGACAAGGGCATTAAATGCCCGTCTGAGTCGCCCGAACAGTGTAGAAAAGGACCGTTAGGGGCGCCACTGTTCGCCATGATGGTGATCTTGTCAGCTTCGCATGCCACTGCGCACCGCTGGCTGCACAGCCTCCCGCCACGCGCGCCCGGAGAGGCCCCCAGAGCGACCCGTTGGTGGTTGCGCTGGAGTGTGGACGCAGAGTGGCCGCCTGCCGCGGCAAGCACCTTGCCGCTGTCGTTATCTTCGCTGGGCCCAGAAGCTCGTCGCTCAGCAGGCCTCAGTGTACCTTGTTTAGTCTTCCCGGCAAGCTCCTCTTGCCGGGGCCTTGCTGCCTTGCCGGAGCGCGTGGCGCGTCACGGCAAGTTCCTTGGAGCACCTTGGTTGGCCTTCCCGGCAAGCTCCTCTTGCCGGGGTCTTGTCTCCTTAGCTTAAATACTTTGTTCTTGGATGGCTCCAAGGGAACCTTGGGGGATCTTGGCGTTCGCCCGGCAAGCCTTTGCCGCGGGGTGCTGCAACTGCCCGTGCACAAGTTCGGGGTACTAGGGTACCCCTATTCTAGTACACCGACAGGAGCCCCCGGGCCTGGGCCAGACACGGTGCCGAGCGCTGTTGGGCCAGGCCCAAGACAGGGCACGGGCACACGCGGGCTGGGCCACGCCAAATCTTGTTCCGTATCCACCGCACTCTCCCATAACGGCACGCGTTGAATGCGGCATCGTGGGAGAGATCGTGGGTGGTTGTTTATTTGGAAGGCCGAAACGTCCGCCCCATCCCTCTTTATAAGCAGAGGAAACAGGGGCAGTTTGTTCCCCCTCGCTGGTTGCTGCTACTCTTTCTTCACAAACTCCGCCGCTCCCCCCTTCTTCTCGAAGCCAAGAGAGCAGCGTTCCGCCCCCCCACTGCCAGCAGCATCATCACGCCGTCGACCTTCTGCACCACCTCCGCCATGGCCCCGAAAGCCGACAAGGGAAAGGGCGTGAAGTCGGCCGAGGCGCAGCGGCTTGCGGCGCTGCGGAAGGAGCGGGCGATCTTCACCCCCCAGCTCGGCGTGCAAGAGCTGAGGGAGTAGTTCTACCTCTTTTGGGCGACGGAGACGCCTGCGCATCCGCGCACGAGGGTACTCCCGGCCGCTGCCTCGGAGTCAGCTCCAAATGGGTACCCGTTCTTCCCGCTATTCTTCTATTGCGGGCTCTGCCCGCCCTTCTCGGAGTTCTTTTGTGACATTATGAACACATATGGCTTCCGCCTCCTTGACTTCACCCCCAATGCTGTCCTGACCATGGCAGTTTTTGCACACTTGTGCAAAAACTTTGTCGGAGTCCACCCTAGCGTAGCCCTTTTCCGCCATTACTTCATGCCTCGGGTAGAGAGAGGAGAGCCGCTTGCCGGAGGGATTGCTTGGATCTCGAGAGTCGGCAAGAAGGATGCGTACTTGGAGGGTGAGCTCCGCAGCAAGTGGGAGGAGTGGAGAGCGGAGTGGTGTTGGATCGTCGAGGAGGATCCGCAGCCCTTCACCGCCATGCGCCAAACTCCAATAGTGCGCGGCAATGACTGGAGCAACGTGGCCCCGGAAGACGAGAGGCTGAAGATCGCCATCACTAGGATTCTTTGCCTCAGGCTTGCCGGGCTCACCATAGGTGCTGTCGGGGCTGATTTCCTCCGCCGCCGCATTGCCCCCCTGCAGGAGAGGGGGAGGCCCGCCTGGGAATTCAAGAATTCGGCAGACATCATGAGGCTGCGGCCGGGCCTCAACTACAACTTCACCGTCTTGGAGTTGGATGCAATGCTCTTGGAATTATTCAAACACGACCCCCAACACCCATTCACACTGCCGAGGGGCGTAGTTCCTTTGTGCAATAACTCTTCGCTTGACCGGATCCGCGCCGTGATGCCGTTGTGCGATTCACACGGCATCGTCCCAACTTGGCAAAAGCCTGCGGATGACGTTGTGCGAGCGTTCTTCGACACCTTGGAGGAAGTGCCGGTCCGCGCCGACGAGCAGAAGAGCCTCACCCGTGACACCACCGACTAGGAGCTGCAGCTCATCACTACTAGGGCGGAAGAGGCTGCGGCCGCAGCTGCTGCGGGTGTGTTTGGGTTTACTATGGAGGAGGCGGAGGCTGCAGAGGCGACAAACCTTGCCGAACGCGCGGAGTTCATGGGCGAGGAGGAGCCTGCCGGTTCCGAAGCCGAGTCGAGCGAGGCCGGCGAGGAGGAGGCTGAGCCTTCAGAGAGCTTGCCGCAGGCGGAGCCCCCGGCCCCGCCAAGGAGGCGCCTTCGCAGGGCCGGGGACGCATCAGGGAGGCAGCCGGCTCCACAGCCACCGAGCCGCGCGACGCGCTCTACCGCGGCAAGCAATGTTGCCGCGGGAGCGCCTCACGCAACAGCGGCAACTGGAGCGGGATCTTCCCGGGCCACTGCCACTGCCCCTGCCAATCGGGCAAGGGATCCTACTCCTCCACCTCGCCGCACCGGAGGAGGGCCGGACTTCGATCTCTCCGCGCTCAGCTCCGACGAGGAGGAAGAAGAGTGAGTTTCTTTGGTGCTCTTATAATCCTTCAATCTTGCTGTTTATATTTTGTACCTGACTTGCTCCAATCTGGACTCCTTTCTTTTCAGAACACTGGCCTAGAGAGCGGCGAAGAGGGCCAAGGCCGCGGTGATCGTCATCGAGGATGACCCCATCGTGTCGGCAGGAGGTTGGTCCGAGACCACTTTGACGGACCCGGCAATCACCCCTCAGAGAAGCCCCCAGCGTAGCCCCCAGTCTAAGTTTATAGTTTAGCCTTTTGCCGCCGGGCGCGCTTGAGTGCTTTTTCCTTTGTTGATATCTTGCTTGTTGACTTGTGCAGGAGCAGAGCAGCCTCATCAGGAGCGTCCGGAGGCCGGTCCCGAAGTGCCACCTGCTTCGACTGCGCCGCCAAGGGAGGAGTCCCCGGCAAGGGAGCGCTCTCCGGCAAGGGGGGGCTCTCCGGCAAGGGATGGCACTACTGATCCTGCAACGACCGAGGTCGCAACTGAAGATCTTGGCGCAGGTAATCCACTTGCCCAGAAACTTTCCCTTGGGTTCTGCTTCTTCCGTTTTTTTCTTTCTTGGATTTTTGATTGATTTTCCTCCCTTCTTCGTTCTTCAGACCCATCTACGGCTGAGCCAATGGAGACAGAGGTCGCCGGCGAGGAAGGTGCCGGTGCTGATGAGACCGTCGGCGAGGAGGCCGCCGGGGCTGCTGCTGCGGAGGCTGACGAGGGGTCGGGGGATCGCACTGACGACCCTGAGGCCGCAGGAGCGCCGGGCGCTGCGCCGACCGCTGAACCCTCTACCGCTTCTGCGAAGCCGGGCTCCGAGGAGCCCCAGCCCGGCGCCTACTTGCAAGCCAGTGACAATATCTTCATCAAGCTGCCCTGGGCGTCGAGCTCCAGGGCGCCGGTCGAGGGGGAGACTTTTGACGGGGAGGTTCTCGCCTCTGCTGGGCTGTCATTGGTCGACGCGCCCGGCAGCAGCAGCAGCGAGCCTGAGGAGGAGCAGCTGCTGCGGAAGCTGCTGTCACTCTATCGCACCCGGGAAGCACTTGTTGCGAAGGCGGGAGTTGACATGGAAAAGCGCGTGGAGGAGCTCCGGGTCCAAAATCAAGAAGCTCTCCGGTCCCTGGCGCAGGAGCGGGAGCGAGTCGACAAGGAGCGCACGGCCTTTCTTCGCGAGAAGGCCGAGGCTGAGGAGGAACAAAGACTTGCTGCCGAGAAGCAGTCCGCGCGGGAAGGTGAACTAGTGCAGCGGAAGGCCAACCTCGACAGCTACGAGGAAGAGCTCGTCGAGCGCGAGCGAGCACTTGGCGGGGCGCTCAAGGAGGCAAAGGACGCCGCGGCAACTATAGAGGCCGCCAAGAAAGAGCTAGAGGAGAAGGTGGCGCAGCTGGAGGCCGACATTGGGAAGAGCGACGAGGAGGTTGCCGCGCTCAAGCGTGAGCGCGAGAAGGATGCTGCCGCCCACGGTGAGCTGCAAGGTCTTCTCGCTGAGAGGGGCAAGGAGCTCAGCGCTGCCAAGGATTCCAAAGCAGGCCTGGAGCTGAAGCTGGCCACGCTGACGCAGACGCTGGAGGCCGCCAAGGAGCGGGAGAAGACCTTGGCGGAGAAGGTCAAGGCTGACACGGCGCTGCTAGAGAGCATTGCAGTTACCCAGAACTCGTTCAGAGACACAGTGGAGCACTGGACTGATGGTCTGGTGAACACTGCCGCAGTCATCAACGAGGAGCTGGCGCAGCTGGGGATGGAGGATTTTGGGTATCCTTCCGACGAGAGTCTTCAACCCAGCGCCAAGCTCAGCCTGTTCTTCAAGGGCATGGCGATGGCACTCCAGCGGCTCCGGGAGGGGATCCTGAAGCAGCTGGCCGACGAGTCGCGCAAAATCTGGGCCGGGGTTCTCCAGAAGGTGCTGATGAAGGTAGCCTTCCGCAATCCAGGCCTCAGCTTCACCAACGTCCTCAGGTCCTTGCCGCCTGACGCCGATCTGGATGCACTCAAGGCCCTTATCGCACCCATTTTGGACAAGGTGAGAGAGATCAAGAGAGTCGAGGGCGGACACGTAGATTAGGCCGCCCATTTCTTCTTTTCCCTTGTCGTTGCTAATCATGTTATAAAACAGTCTGTTAGAGCTGGGACAAGTTATCTTGTAATCTAACTTTATTTCTGTCTATCAATTGCAACGTTATTTCCTCTACTAGATTCCTTCCTTTGTATGTTATTACCCTACGCTTCTAGGGAACTTGTCGGCGCAGGCGCCCGAGCCGCGAGCGCTGAGTGCGGAACTTCAGCAGCCTGCTGGCGGCGCCGCTTCCGACAAGAAACCTTGTCACGACTAGATGCAACACGCTTAAGCTGTTGAGCGGACTCGAAACAAAGTAAGGGCGCAACTAGCCACGAGTTGGTTCCTCCGCGCACAGGTTTTCCATACAAAGCAGGGTCGTTCGAGGAAGATAACTCAAAAATTTAAAAAAGTGATCGCTCAAACTTTGGCAACTTAGCTTTTCTGTCATTTGCTTCCCGGTAAGGCAAGTCTTTGCTTGAACGACGCCTGGCCCATACCACAATCTTCTCCTTCCCCCCGGCAAACTTGTGTGCGAGAGAACCTTCTTTTCCTTTAAAAGAAAAAGAAAGAAGAGAAAATAATAATATGGAGCTCTTCGGCTCGTTACTACTTACCGGATGTAGGTGCTGCACAAAGTGTCAGATAATCGCATGCAAGAAAGGAACTAAAGCATGAAATGGACAAGCTGTGCGGAGCACATGGGTTTTACTTATGCACGGGTTCTGCGCCCGGCTTTGTACAAAGGATTACATGCAACAGCGGCAAGACTTGTACAAAAGGTGGTTGCCGGAACGGGTTCCGGCAACCGCGCCTTCTGGGAAAAACTTACGAAGATGTTCTATGTTCCAGGAGTTGCTCACTGGAATGCCATCTTCGGTCTCAAGGCGGACAGCGCCAGGCCTTGTGACTCGTCTCACCCGATAAGGGCCTTCCCACTTCGGCGTCAACTTGTTGGAATTCTTGGCGGACTGAACGCGCCGAAGAACAAGGTCGCCTTCCTCGAAGCTTCTGGCTTTAACTTTGCGGCTATGATAGCGGCGCAAAGCTTGCTGGTATCGAGCAGCTCGTACAGCAGCCTGAAGACGATCTTCCTCAAGGAGCAGCGCGTCATCTTGCCGCAGCTGTTCTTGCTCAAGCTCATCATAAGCGAGCACTCGAGGTGATTCGTATACGAGTTCCATGGGGAGAACTGCCTCTGCTCCATAGACTAGAGCGAAAGGTGTCTGGCCAGTGGCTCGATTTGGCGTCGTTCTGATCGACCAAAGAACCACCGACAGCTCCTCGATCCAGTTCCTTCCGCACCTGTGCAGCCTATCGAAAGTTCTGGTCTTGAGCCCGCGCAGCACTTCAGCATTTGCCCTCTCTGCTTGACCGTTGCTTCTCGGATGAGCAACAGAAGCGAAGCAGACCTTGGCGCCAAGGTCTTGGACGTACTGCATGAAGGTGCGGCTCGTAAATTGCATGCCGTTGTCGGTGATGATCCTGTTGGGGATCCCGAAATGGCAAACAATCGACCTGAAGAACTTGACTGCTGACTGTGCTGTCACCTTCCTCACTGGCTGCACTTCCGGCCACTTTGTGAACTTGTCACATCCCTAGCTTCTGGTAATGCACTAGGCTAGACCTCTTGCTGCATCATGTTTAAATTCAAATGAAATTTGAATTGAGGAATTTTCAAAGCCTCAGAAACCTCTAAAAATAACCAACAATTAAATCTTCTCAAATGTGTCCAAGAAAATGTTCCTGTTATCCTCTGGAAATATTGGCAAGAGGTAAAATCCAAACCAATATTTTTGGTGTCTCAGAAACATTTAATTTGGGCATTTGAATTAAATCAATAATTATTTGAATTGGATTTATATCTACTATTAAATAAATATAGGTCCAATAATTCTGAAATATTTTGTGGAGCATTGTTTTAATTCTTTTAGCTCCTAAAAATATTGTCAGAAGCAAAATAAATTGAATTGGTTTCAAAACCAAATTCAAAACAAACCTGCAAAATAGAAAACTGAAATAATTAGAAAAAGGAGAGAGAGTCTTACCTGGCTCCTTACCTGGCTGGCCCAGTGGACAGCCCAGCCCACTGGCCTGGTGCCAGTCGTCCTCTACCTCTGCCAGTAGGCAGAGGAGGGAGACAGCGCACGTGCGCGCCGTGGCGACACGCCACCTCCCTGCCTGCCTGCGTCCCTCGCCACCGCAACGCCTCGGGCCTTCTCTTCGGTGCCGCCTCGAACCCCTGGACCCCCTCACTCGTCCCCTTCGTCTTTCCTTCGCCTCTCCCTCTCGCACACCCGAACGCCTCCGCCGCCGCCGCTCGCCACCACCGCGGACACCGCCATCCCGGCGACACCCTGAGGTTCCCAAGAGCTCCGACTAGTACCCCTATTCCTCCTCGTCGAGCTGTGCAACGCCGGACGCCCCCGAGCATCTCCACGCCGTCATCTTCAACCTCCCGACGCCGGAGATCTCCATCGCCGCCCCGACTGCTCCGGCCTCTCCCCGAGCCCACTGACCAACCCTGCGGAACCGCTGTGAGCTCCTCTGCCGTTCGCCCCTTTTTCCCGTCGCTCCGCACGTTTCCTAGCGCTAGCGCTGCCGTGCCCGAAGCTCGCCGCCGCCGTGCCTCATCGCCGGCGTGGCTAGAGCCACCACAGCTCGAATCCGAGCACACCGCTGTGCTCAGAGAACTCCCAGGAGCCCGTAGCGCCCACCAGCCCCTCCTCCCATGCTCCATAGCGTCAACCCCGCACTCACCCAAACTCCGGCGCCGCCGCGAGCGCACTTCCGGCGAGCTCCGGCGCCCCCGCCACCACCCTCCTGCTCCTTTGGATACGGGAGAGCACGGGCTACGCCCCGGTGGTCTCCGCGAGTCCAGCCGCCGCCTGTAGCTCAAGTCCGGCGAGCCTCCGTCGTTGTTTAGGTCGCCGGCGGGTTAACTCCGGCCGTGCCGACGTGGCACCGTAATTAGTGGCTAATGATGCCACTAACTAACCCCCCCCCTCTCACTGACTACTGGGGCCACGCCCCTAACTAACACTAGTTTAATTTCAGTTTAATATTATCTAATCACTGTGGACCCACACGTCAGAGTTGACCATGATGACGTGGATGTTGACCTGACCCCACCTGTCAGTGAGCTAATAGCCCTGTGTCACTGACGTGTGGCCCCCACACGTCAGGTTTGACCTGGAGGCACCCAGTTGACCTGCTGACGTCATGATGACGTCAGGCTGGCGCATTAATTAAATTACTGGATTTATTAATATTCAGGAAATTTCAGAAAATGCCCTAAACTTCAATAAATCATAGAAAATTAACCGTAACTCCAAATTAAATAATTTATATATGAAAAATTATCAGAAAAATTCAAGGAATCCATCTGTACCATTTTCATGCATGTTAGAACAACTTATAGATGCTTTTTAGCACAAATCATATAAATGGCATTTGAATAATCACATATGGAGTTTGAATTTGAATTTTATATTCAAACCAACTTCATTTAATCTGTTGCTAGTTGCATTAGCCCAAAACACATTCATTTTGCCATGTCATGATCATGCATCATATTGTGCATTGCATTGATTGTGTTCCTTTCTGTGTTGCCGGTATTTGTCCCCTCTCGATAGACGTGATACCGATGATGTGATCGTTGACACTGATGAAGACTCAATGTTATCTTCAGAAGTGCCAGGCAAGCAAAACCCCCTTGTTCATTCCGATACAATCCTACTCTCTCGCTCCTGCTCTCTTTTACTGCATTAGGACAACACTGATTCATCTGTTACTTGCTGCGGTAGCTGAACCCCTTTATCCTTTGCATGACCTGTCATTGCCACAGTAAATAGATGAAACCCACTAGCATGAGGAGGAGTTGTTTGAGCCCTGATGTGCCTACTCATTCATGCTTGTTTGTCATGCCTGCTACTGCTTAGAGTTGAGTCAGGTCTGATTCATCGGGGATGAATCAGAGGTGTGTGAACATGTCCTACTGTGTGTGAGCTAAGTGTGTGAACACGATTTGGTAAAGGTAGCGGTGAGAGGCCATGTAGGAGTACATGGTGGGTTGTCTCATTGCAGCCGTCCTCAGGAACTGAGTTCTGCGTTTGTGATCCATGATTCAGCTACTACCATACATTGGGCCCTGAAATATGACCCCGCTCGACTTCTTATTCACCCTCGTCCTCTGTCCAGGAGTTGCAAGTAGTTTCTGGTGTTTGTAGTATGCTGGAGGCCATGGACAGCGCTGACCGTAGGGGTGGGCTGTGATGCGGTAGGCACGTGGCCGGGTATACCGGGCGCCCGTTTGGTGTCACGGAACCCTGTTCACATCGTTTGGGGCTTTGAGCGAAACTCCGGCCGGATCTCCTCATGGATGGAACCCGAATAGGCGATAAACCTGGACTAGAGACTTGAGTGTTTAGGTAGGTCGTGGTCTACACCCACGTCGGCTTTCGCTTGAAGTCTTCCGAGCACATGTCGTGTGCAGACGCTAAGTGGTGGAAACATGTATGAAGAAGTACACCCCTGCAGGGTTAACATCATCTATTCGAATAGCCGTGTCCGCGGAAAAGGACTTCTGGGTTGCTTATATCAGTTCATAGACAAGTGAAAGTGGATACTTTAAAATGCGCAAGATAAGCGTGAGTGCTATGGATGGCGTTCTCGTAGGGAGACGGGAGCGGATCCATAGTGGTGTATTGATATGGTGAATATGTGGACTCGTGTGCGCCACCTCAAAAGAGTCGCTTGCAGTCATAGTTTAGGATAGCCACCGAGTCAAAGCTGGCTTGCTGCAGTTAAACCCCACCATCCCCTTGTTGAAAATGATGCATATGTAGTTAGTTCTGATGTAAGTCTTGCTGGGTACATTTGTACTCACGTTTGCCTATTTTATGTTTTGCAGAGAGACTTCAGTCTCACTAGTAGTTCCGCTTGGACTTCGACGTTTAGCTTGATACCTCAGCTACGATCTTGTGCCCTCGGCAGGATCTGATAGATAGTCAGGCTTCTCAGCCTTTTTCATTTATAGATGTCTGTACTCAGACATGATAGCTTCCGCTTGTGCTTTGACTTGTATGCTCTGATTGTTGGGTCATGAGACCCATGTTTGTAATGTCTCGCTCCTCGGAGCCTATTGAATAAACTACTTGAGTCGTAGAGTCATTTTGTGATGCCATGTTGTATTGCACATATCGAGCATATTGTGTGTATGTTATTGAAATGCTTGGTACGTGTGGGATCTGACCATCTAGTTGTTTATCTTTAGTAGCCTCTCTTACCGGGAAATGTCTCCTAGTGTTTCACTGAGCCATGGTAGCTTGCTACTGCTCCGGAACACTTAGGCTGGCCGGCATGTGTCCTTCTTCGTTCCTGTGTCTGTCCCTTCGGGGAAATGTCACGCGATGAATACTGGAGTCCTGTTAGCCCGCTACAGCCCGGTTCACCGGAGTCCTGCTAGCCCAGTGCTACAGCCTGGATTCACTCGCTGATGACCGACACGTTCGATGCTGGGTCATGGATGCCTGTCCCTGTAAGTCTGTGCCACTTTGGGTTTACGACTAGCCATGCCAGCCCGGGCTCCTTATCATATGGATGCTAGCGACACTGTCATATACGTGTGCCAAAAGGCGCAAACGGTCCCGGGCAAAGGTAAGGCGACACCCGTGGGAATACCGTGCGTGAGGCCGCAAAGTGATATGAGGTGTTACATGCTAGATCGATGTGGCATTGAGTCGGGGTCCTGACAGCGTTGGTATCAGAGCTTGACTGCCTGTAGGATTACCAAGCCAAACTGGTCGAAGTTGAGTCTAGAAATTCTTTAGTTATATGTAAGGGAATTTATTGTGGGATGGAACGTAAGGCTCTTTTTACTCCTTATACCTTATGCCTTCTGATCTGAGTCATCTTATCTTTCCTGCGGGGATTAAGAACTAGGCTATCTTTTCTTTCTATCAGGATCACGTGTTACTAATCAGTGGACTTATAGATTGTTGGATTTAAGCTTGAGTTCAGTTCCTACGACTTCTGTATGTTAACTGTTGATCTCGAGATCTTGATATTGTGCTTCTGAGTGGTTATGCCACCATTTTTGTGAATGTCTCAAGTCTTTCCGAGCATTTACAGCCGTTATGCTGTCCGAGTCATTCCAGGTTTCTAAATAGTCTGATGCATTTGTAAAATCCTTTCCCTCTGGTTTCGATGCTCCTTTATGCCAGCTCAATCACACTAATTGTTGAGTTGAGGTATTCTACTGCCTCGACCTTTATGTTGGAGATATTATTATGACCCTAGGTGTCTTAGGGGATCATCTAGTAATTTAGCCATGATTTGTGTTCCCAGTGTGATGATTTTGGCCATCATTCTCGAAAGCATCCTGTGATGCTACTTAGTAATAGGTATTCTGTTCCTGGGTTCTTGGACCCGAGATTCACTCTACTTACTTCATGTTGATAGGGTTTGCTAGTTCCTTTAGGATATTAGTAAACTTTGCGATAGTCCTCGAGGTTCGTGGTACATCCTTCTTCCAAATACCATGAACTACTTATGGTAGAAGTTCCTCGTTGAACTGAACGATCACAACCAGAGTGCTCTTGATGAGTTCTCCATTATATGCTATGGCTCTGCCAGTTCTACTTTTCTGCATGGGTTATCCGGAAGAAATATGTTGAACTTGGTTCGACATACTAATCTATGCATCCACAACTCAGAAAAATTATATGTTCCTTTGAGATGTTCTCTTTAGTTGCATTCTGACCCTCGTCTATCAATTGATAGTCAAGAGTATGCGTGCGTTCGTCTATCGATGCCTATTACTCTTGTGGTCCGTCAAGCCATTCTATCGCGGAATCACTAGGAGAAACAAACTCCAGTACCTCTTCCATATCTAGGATTGGGTCAAAACAATTGTACTCCGCAGATCAAAATGCCAATCCAGCTTTTGCTCTGTTCTGCCTTGGAGTATTACCCCCTTTATGTCAGAATTGTCATGAGAACTGCACCAACTCTCATGAATTTTGACGTAGTGATACTTCTCACCATCATTAGTCATTCCTCGGCCCTCGTGTTGATGCAACCAGAATACCGACAAATGAATGGTGATGTGTGAAATCAATACTCCCAGCAACCTCGTTGCTTGGTAGTTAAAGGACAATAATTTCATTCTTAGCGTGTTGGTTTTGAATCATCATTCTAAGGTTGATCATGCTACCTAGTCCATTCTCCTGGTTCACTCCTCGATCGATGAGTTAGGATTATTTCAAATCCTTGCTCTATTGATCATATCGTCTTGCCCTGAAAAGCAAGATTGTTCTCGAGCTTAGTAACATACCGGTGGTTCGTGATTTTCCGAAGATCTTCTCGGAAGTACTACTAGGTTGTCACCTGACCGCTATGTTGAGTTTGTGATCAAGTTGGTTTATTCCTGTAAACCACCCCTTCTCCAAGAATCCGTGTTGGATACCCTGAGCTAGTTGGATAAGCTAAACAACAACTTGGAGAGTTGGAGGATAAAAGCTTGCCTAACTTAGTTCGTTCCAAAGGGATAATCTTGTGTAGTGTGTGTTGAAGAAAGATGATATCTTCATCAATTGGTCCTTATGAACAATTGTTGGACCTATTATCTTACCCAAACCTTTGATTGAGTATGGGCTATCATCCAATCAGACCAGAACCAACGATATTCGTAATGTTGTCTTACTCGTGGTTGATCCCTCGAGCATACACCATTATATCTTTTGGGTCTGACCAATGCTATCACTTGTTCACTTAACTATGGAATTCCTTTTAAAAGGAAACCCAGATGAATTGTTGTTGTGCCCATTGACAACATCCTTGTCTTCTTCATAATTTTGCTGAACATTAAGCTAGTGTTGGAAACTTTTGAAAGCATTTGTTCATGCTAGCTCATGAAGCATATGTTCGGATGTAAGAAGTGACTTCCTCTAGTTCATGTGCATTTGATGCAAGTTGCCGCCGTGGACTCGAGAAAGTCAATGTTGCTTCCTCTGAAATCATCGCAAGTCAGTCATGCACATGTGCGAAGTATTCTGTGGTCTGGAGACTTGCAACCTTCATTCCATATGTGTTCCGAGCACACCAAGCCACTGATCGATTTGTTCAAGGAGAAGAAGTTCCTTCTTAAGAGCATGCCTTATGCAAGGACTTCAATGTCCTCGATTATGGTTCCCCACCTGAACTCGGTAGTGTTTTGTTGTAAGACTACCATGTGATAATGTTTTGTCTAGGACAACGTGTTCACATGTTTGTAGCAGAACCAGCTCATGTTTTGGAGCTTGCTATCGTAGTTCATCTCCCGAGAATCCCGCAACGTCATCTCGTCGATTTGTGTTGCAAACTTTCATTTTTCTTCCTAGACTCGATGAGTCTGGAATATCCTGACACCAACCAGATCTGAATCTCAGGCAGATATGATGGTTGGAACATTTCCCAAGAACTATAATATCGGTCCCTCGGAAACCGGTAATGTGGATGTCGTGGTCAACACACCCAGCCGGAAGACCTGTTATTATAATATCTTGATTGAAGAAGTTGGCCACCTCCCTTAAGGATTTCGTAGGATTTACTCCCTAGTTGCCCCTATGGATTTTTGTGTTCCCGAAGTCCGACCTTTTACTTGATGTTTTAGATATCAAACCATATCTATGAATGGGTTATACGAGCACATCAAGGAGAACATTAGAAGCGGAGTGCTAAATGTCTCTCGGTCGATCATCCAGATTTTATTTGCTTGGCCTCGCTAAGGTGAAATCTGAGAAAGTGTTATCCTCCTTCGCATCTGCATCGTCCATCGCTATTCATCATGGTAGTATGTTGTGTTGTCAGCACCCTTGACGCGGTTGTTGATAAAACCTTGATGATTGTGGAAATGCTCAAGTTCTTGAGAGCACGCACAAGCGCTACGTGTTATCATCGGCTCTAATTGGGATGCTCTCAGTTCCCTCGGCAATGCTGTGACCTTCTCAAACAGTGAATTCACTCCCTATTGTTGGGTTCTTCCCCAGTTACCAGAATCATTCCCAGCATTTGCATTTTGTTCCCAGCTTGCACCGCCAATGTGCCATTCTACCATGGGTCTCTTCCATTTCCGGTGATAAGCAAATTCATCCATTACGTTGTCTTCAACAAGGTAATCCACATCATCCAAGTCCGAGTATGCCATTCTACCGACCCCCTCCAAATGATCGCTCGTGATTGCCTTAGGCTGGTATAAAGAGTTTCAATGATCTTTGAATCAAAGGTAATTCTTTTTGCCACTTAAGGGGATATCTCTACGAGTCACCCTCCCTAAGGTGCATCGTTATGGTATCATGGCAAGTCAACTCCTTGCTACGTTGGCAATCATTTACCACCTTCTTAAGTGTGGAATTATTGTCTACCTAGTGAACCTTCATCATCCGTTTCTTTCCACCCCTCTTGATGTGTATCTCGTGTCTCAACCCGAGAGATGGTCCTATGTCTCATTCCGTGAGTTGTTCGATCTTCAAGAAGATCGACCCTTCTAGAGTCTCCTTCTTCCCTCCATGTCATGTTGGCAGGATTTCTCAGAGCAAGACATCAAGACAATGATGGTGAATGAATCAACGTTCAACTGAAGTGCACCCTGGATCGTGAAGATTATACTAGTTGCGTTTCCCCTTCACCTTACCCTACGCTTGAATCTCGAGACGAGATTCTTGTTTAGTGGGGGTGAGTTGTCACATCCCTAGCTTCTGGTAATGCACTAGGCTAGACCTCTTGCTGCATCATGTTTAAATTCAAATGAAATTTGAATTGAGGAATTTTCAAAGCCTCAGAAACCTCTAAAAATAACCAACAATTAAATCTTCTCAAACGTGTCCAAGAAAATGTTCCTGTTATCCTCTGGAAATATTGGCAAGAGGTAAAATCCAAACCAATATTTTTGGTGTCTCAGAAACATTTAATTTGGGCATTTGAATTAAATCAATAATTATTTGAATTGGATTTATATCTACTATTAAATAAATATAGGTCCAATAATTCTGAAATATTTTGTGGAGCATTGTTTTAATTCTTTTAGCTCCTAAAAATATTGTCAGAAGCAAAATAAATTGAATTGGTTTCAAAACCAAATTCAAAACAAACCTGCAAAATAGAAAACTGAAATAATTAGAAAAAGGAGAGAGAGTCTTACCTGGCTCCTTACCTGGCTGGCCCAGTGGACAGCCCAGCCCACTGGCCTGGTGCCAGTCGTCCTCTACCTCTGCCAGTAGGCAGAGGAGGGAGACAGCGCACGCGCGCGCCGTGGCGACACGCCACCTCCCTGCCTGCCTGCGTCCCTCGCCACCGCGACGCCTCGGGCCTTCTCTTCGGCGCCGCCTCGATCCCCTGGACCCCCTCACTCGTCCCCTTCGTCTCTCCTTCGCCTCTCCCTCTCGCACACCCGAACGTCTCCGCCGCCGCCGCTCGCCACCACCGCGGACACCGCCATCCCGGCGACACCCTGAGGTTCCCAAGAGCTCCGACTAGTACCCCTATTCCTCCTCGTCGAGCTGTGCAACGCCGGACGCCCCCGAGCATCTCCACGCCGTCATCTTCAACCTCCCAACGCCGGAGATCTCCATCGCCGCCCCGACTGCTCCGGCCTCTCCCCGAGCCCACTGACCAACCCTGCGGAACCGCTGTGAGCTCCTCTGCCGTTCGCCCCTTTTTCCCGTCGCTCCGCACGTTCCCTAGCGCTAGCGCTGCCGTGCCCGAAGCTCACCGCCGCCGTGCCTCATCGCCGGCGTGGCTAGAGCCACCACAGCTCGAATCCGGGCACACCGCTGTGCTCAGAGAACTCCCAGGAGCCCGTAGCGCCCACCAGCCCCTCCTCCCATGCACCATAGCGTCAACCCCGCACTCACCCGAACTCCGGCGCCGCCGCGAGCGCACTTCCGGCGAGCTCCGGCGCCCCCGCCACCACCCTCCTGCTCCTTTGGATACGGGAGAGCACGGGCTACGCCCCGGTGGTCTCCGCGAGTCCAGCCGCCGCCTGTAGCTCAAGTCCGGCGAGCCTCCGTCGTTGTTTAGGTCGCCGGCGGGTTAACTCCGGCCGTGCCGACGTGGCACCGTAATTAGTGGCTAATGATGCCACTAACTAACCCCCCCTCTCACTGACTACTGGGGCCACGCCCCCTAACTAACACTAGTTTAATTTCTGTTTAATATTATCTAATCACTGTGGACCCACACATCAGAGTTGACCATGATGACGTGGATGTTGACCTGACCCCACCTGTCAGTGAGCTAACAGCCCTGTGTCACTGACGTGTGGCCCCCACACGTCAGGTTTGACCTGGAGGCGCCCAGTTGACCTGCTGACGTCATGATGACGTCAGGCTGGCGCATTAATTCAATTACTGGATTTATTAATATTCAGGAAATTTCAGAAAATGCCCTAAACTTCAATAAATCATAGAAAATTAACCGTAACTCCAAATTAAATAATTTATATATGAAAAATTATCAGAAAAATTCAAGGAATCCATCTGTACCATTTTCATGCATGTTAGAACAACTTATAGATGCTGTTTAGCACAAATCATATAAATGGCATTTGAATAATCACATATGGAGTTTGAATTTGAATTTTACATTCAAACCAACTTCATTTAATCTGTTGCTAGTTGCATTAGCCCAAAACACATTCATTTTGCCATGTCATGATCATGCATCATATTGTGCATTGCATTGATTGTGTTCCTTTCTGTGTTGCCGGTATTTGTCCCCTCTCGATAGACGTGATACCGATGATGTGATCGTTGACACTGATGAAGACTCAATGTTATCTTCAGAAGTGCCAGGCAAGCAAAACCCCCTTGTTCATTCCGATACAATCCTACTCTCTCGCTCCTGCTCTCTTTTACTGCATTAGGACAACACCGATTCATCTGTTACTTGCTGCGGTAGCTGAACCCCTTTATCCTTTGCATGACCTGTCATTGCCACAGTAAATAGATGAAACCCACTAGCATGAGTAGGAGTTGTTTGAGCCCTGATGTGCCTACTCATTCATGCTTGTTTGTCATGCCTGCTACTGCTTAGAGTTGAGTCAGGTCTGATTCATCGGGGATGAATCAGAGGTGTGTGAACATGTCCTACTGTGTGTGAGCTAAGTGTGTGAACACGATTTGGTAAAGGTAGCGGTGAGAGGCCATGTAGGAGTACATGGTGGGTTGTCTCATTGCAGCCGTCCTCAGGAACTGAGTTCTGCGTTTGTGATCCATGATTCAGCTACTACCATACATTGGGCCCTGAAATATGACCCCGCTCGACTTCTTATTCACCCTCGTCCTCTGTCCAGGAGTTGCAAGTAGTTTCTGGTGTTTGTAGTATGCTGAAGGCCGTGGACAGCGCTGACCGTAGGGGTGGGCTATGATGCGGTAGGCTAGTGGCCGGGTATACCGGGCGCCCGTTTGGTGTCACGGAACCCTGTTCACATCGTTTGGGGCTGTGAGCGAAACTCCGGCCGGATCTCCTCATGGATGGAACCCGAATAGGCGATAAACCTGGACTAGAGACTTGAGTGTTTAGGTAGGTCGTGGTCTACACCCACGTCGGCTTTCGCTTGAAGTCTGCCGAGCACATGTCGTGTGCAGACGCTAAGTGGTGGAAACATGTATGAAGAAGTACACCCCTGCAGGGTTAACATCATCTATTCGAATAGCCGTGTCCGCGGAAAAGGACTTCTGGGTTGCTTATATCAGTTCATAGACAAGTGAAAGTGGATACTTTAAAATGCGCAAGATAAGCGTGAGTGCTATGGATGGCGTTCTCGTAGGGAGACGGGAGCGGATCCATAGTGGTGTATTGATATGGTGAATATGTGGACTCGTGTGCGCCACCTCAAAAGAGTCGCTTGCAGTCATAGTTTAGGATAGCCACCGAGTCAAAGCTGGCTTGCTGCAGTTAAACCCCACCATCCCCTTGTTGAAAATGATGCATATGTAGTTAGTTCTGATGTAAGTCTTGCTGGGTACATTTGTACTCACGTTTGCCTATTTTATGTTTTGCAGAGAGACTTCAGTCTCACTAGTAGTTCCGCTTGGACTTCGACGTTTAGCTTGATACCTCAGCTACGATCTTGTGCCCTCGGCAGGATCTGATAGATAGTCAGGCTTCTCAGCCTTTTTCATTTATAGATGTCTGTACTCAGACATGATAGCTTCCGCTTGTGCTTTGACTTGTATGCTCTGATTGTTGGGTCATGAGACCCATGTTTGTAATGTCTCGCTCCTCGGAGCCTATTGAATAAACTACTTGAGTCGTAGAGTCATTTTGTGATGCCATGTTGTATTGCACATATCGAGCATATTGTGTGTATGTTATTGAAATGCTTGGTACGTGTGGGATCTGACCATCTAGTTGTTTATCTTTAGTAGCCTCTCTTACCGGGAAATGTCTCCTAGTGTTTCACTGAGCCATGGTAGCTTGCTACTGCTCCGGAACACTTAGGCTGGCCGGCATGTGTCCTTCTTCGTTCCTGTGTCTGTCCCTTCGGGGAAATGTCACGCGATGAATACCGGAGTCCTGTTAGCCCGCTACAGCCCGGTTCACCGGAGTCCTGCTAGCCCAGTGCTACAGCCTGGATTCACTCGCTGATGACCGACACGTTCGATGCTGGGTCATGGATGCCTGTCCCTGTAAGTCTGTGCCACTTTGGGTTTACGACTAGCCATGTCAGCCCGGGCTCCTTATCATATGGATGCTAGCGACACTGTCATATACGTGTGCCAAAAGGCGCAAACGGTCCCGGGCAAAGGTAAGGCGACACCCGTGGGAATACCGTGCGTGAGGCCGCAAAGTGATATGAGGTGTTACATGCTAGATCGATGTGGCATTGAGTCGGGGTCCTGACAGAACTTGTCGATTGCGACGTACAAGTACTCAAAGCCCCCGACAGCTCGGGGGAAGGGGCCGAGGATATCGAGCCCCCAGACCGAAAATGGCCAGGATAAAGGGATCGTCTGGAGAGCTTGAGCTGGCTGGTGTATCTGTTTGGAGTGGAACTGGCACGCTTCACACTTGGTTACTTGTGCAGTTGCATCCTGGAGGGCTGTCGGCCAAAAGAAACCTTGCCGGATAGCTTTGCCGGCAAGTGCTCTTGCGCCAATGTGGTGTCCACATATGCCTCAAGGTATCTCCGCCAACAGCTTTTGTCCATCTTCCCGGCGAATACACTTCAATTTCACATTGTTGAGTCTTCTTCTGTACAGTATGCTATCGACAAACTGGTACATACTTGACTGTCGGGCTACTCTTTCCGCTTCTTCTTGTTCTTCGGGAAGTTCTCCTGTCTGAAGGAAGTGGACAATCTGCTGTGCCCATGCTGGAGCTTGTGGCTCGACAACAAGGACTAAAGGCACATCTGTTGCTGCGGGAACATCTGCTTCTACGGCAAGGACTTGCGGCCCTGCCGGAGCTTGATGTTCCCCGGCAAGCTTGCCGGAGCAAAACTTGTCGGGAGCGTCTGCTTCAACGGAACAATCCATTAGGCTTGCCGGAGCAGACTGCCCCTCAGCCTTCTTGGTGTTTATCTTGGGGACTTTCTTGGCGGCGGCTTCGGGGAGCTCTGCCGGAAAGTAGTCGCCGGAAACCAACTTCCTCTTCTTGCTTTGTCCAGTTGATGGTGTTATGGATGGTTGAGTCAACTTAAGCACAAAGATCCCTGGTTCCACAGGTAACTTTAGTGCGGCGCACTTTGACAGGCCGTCAGCAATATCATTCTGAGCTCTTGGGATATGCTCCATTTGTAGGCCGTCAAAGTGCTCTTCTAGCTTCCTCACTTCATCAACATACGCTTCCATCAACGGACTCTGGTAGTTCTTGTTCACTTGTCGGACGACAAGCTGTGAGTCACCCCTGACAATGAGCTTCTTGATCCCAAGGTCTGCTGCGATTCTGAGACCGGCAAGCAATCCTTCATACTCTGCTGTATTGTTGGCTACTTGCTCTTTGGGAAAATGCATCTGGACTACGTACTTGAGGTGCTCTCCGGTGGGTGCGACAAGTAGCACGCCTGCACCGGCGCCTTGCAGCGAGAAGGCACCATCAAAGTACATCAGCCACTCTTTGCTTGCCTCTTTGACGGGTATGCTCGTTTTTGGAATTTCTTCATCTGGGGTTGGCGTCCACTCTGCTATGAACTCTGCCAATGCTCTGCTTTGGATAGTTGAGGTGCTCTCAAACTTGAGGCCAAAGCTTGACAGTTCCAGCGCCCACTCGACAATCCTGCCTGTTGCTTCTGGATTTTGCAGTATCCTCTTCAGCGGAAAGCGAGTGACGACTGTGATCTCATGTGCTTGGAAGTAATGGCGCAGCTTTCTCGAGGCCATGAGGAGGCCGAAAAGCAACTTCTGCACACCAGAGTACCTTGATCTAGCCCCCTGCAGAAGAGAACTGACAAAGTAAACTGGGCGCTGCACCATTCTCCTTGGCATCTCATCATGTTCCTGCTCAAACCCATGTTTGTCGGGACTAGAGCTTGTCGACGAAGCCCCCTGCTTGTCGCTGGATGGATCTGCCGTGGTTGCTGGCTCATCATCCGCCTCCCTCTCCGCCACTAACGCAGCACTAACCACTTGATTGGTTGCCGCTATATACAGCAGTAACTTCTCTTGCGGCTTAGGTGCGACAAGCGTTGGAGTGGAGGACAGGTATCTCTTCAAGTCCTGCAGCGCAGCCTCCGCTTCCGGAGTCCATTTCATTGGACCTGCCTTTTTCAAAATTTTGAAAAATGGCAGGGCGCGCTCAGCAGATCTAGAGATAAACCTGCTGAGAGCAGCTACGCAACCGGCAAGCCTTCGTACATCCTTGACGCGCTTTGGTGCTTCGATCTGCTCGATGGCTTTGATCTTGTCGGGATTGGCTTCAATTCCCCGCTGAGACACGAAGAACCCGAGAAGCTTGCCGGAAGGGACTCCAAACACGCACTTCTCGGGGTTAAGCTTGAGGTTGATTTTGCGCAGGTTTGCAAATGTTTTGTCAAAATCTTGAATCAGGGTCGCCTTGTTCTTGCTCTTGACCACTATGTCATCCATGTAAGCTTCCACATTTCTGTGTATTTGTGGCTCAAAAGCATGGTGGACTACCCTTGCGAATGTTGAACCAGCATTCTTCAAACCGAAAGGCATCCGTACGAAGCAGTACGTGCCACACGGGGTGATAAATGCGGTTTTCTCTTCATCTTCTTCTGCCATGAAGATCTGATGGTATCCTGAGTATGCATCAAGAAATGAAAGCAAATCACATCCGGCTGTGGAGTCAACAATCTGGTCAATACGCGGCAAGGGAAATGGGTCTTTGGGACAAGCTTTATTAACATCAGTGAAGTCAATACAAAGTCTCCACTTCCCGTTAGCCTTGCGCACAACAACAGGATTGGCCAACCACGTGGGATGGAGTACTCCTCTGACAAGGCCTGCTGCTTCCAACTTCTTGATTTCTTCTGCGATGAATTCTTGGCGCTCCACTGCCTGCTTCCTGACTCTCTGCTTGATGGGCCGCGCATGAGGACACACGGCAAGGTGGTGCTCAATTACTTTCCTGGGAACACCGGGGATATCAGACGGTTGCCATGCAAACACGTCGACATTCGCCCGCAGGAAAGCAACGAGCGTGCTTTCCTATTTGGGGTCAAGAGTGGCGCTGATGGTGAAGGTACCACCAGTGCCATCCTCCTTGGCGGACACCTTCTTAGTCTCAGGTGGAGCTGCCATTGCCTTCTTACACTTGCCGGTGGAGCTCGATGGTGCGTCCTCGACGGTAGCGCAGCACTCCGAAGAGGTGCGCTTGCCGGAGTAGGCATCAGAGCTCTTGCCAGACTTGGTCTTCTTCTTCCCCCCGGGAGCTTCAGTGGCAAGTGTCCTGCGTTCTGCTGCGGCTGCTGCTTCCTGGTAGATCTTGTCGGCACAAATAAGAGCATCCTTCTTGTCGCCAGGGACAGAGATGACACTTATTGGCCCTGGCATTTTCAGTACGTTGTACACATAGTGAGAGGCTGCCATGAACTTGGCGAGTGCCGGACGGCCAAGGATTCCATTGTAAGGTAATGTAAAGTCGGCAACGTCAAACGTGACCCTCTCAGTCCTGAAGTTTAGCTCACTGCCAAATGTTACCGGCAACGTGATCTATCCCTTTGGCTTGCTCCTTCCCGGGTTGATTCCTTGAAATGTGCCGGTCTCTTCGAGCTCGCTGTCAGGGATCTGGAGCTTCTGGAGCACCGCAGAGGAGATCAGATTCAAGCCGGCCCCGCCGTCAACCAGCATCTTAGTGACCTTTCGGTTGCGGATTGTTGGTGAAACCAACATCGGCAAGCACCCGACCGCAGTTATGCGATCCGGGTGGTCCTCAATATCAAAGATGATAGGCGTGCCGGACCATTTCAGAGGCTTGCGTGACTCGACGGGTGGTTCTACTGCATTAACTTCCCGCACCCACTGCTTGAGCTGGCGGAGCGAGGCATGCAGAGAAGCACCACCATCAACGCACAGGACCTCTGTGGCTTTCTGGAACTCCTGCTCATCAGTCTCCTCATCATCCATATCTTCATCATCGCCGTCCTCTTCATCCTTGTCGCGGCCGCGAGGAGGTATGTCTCCTTGTCGCTGCTTGGCCTTGCCGCGGCGTCCTCCTCAGCCGGGACGTTTCTTGCCGGACCCACCAGCTCCTTCCTGCGCCTTCTCCTTGTCGCGCCGCTCGTATTCAGCTTTCTGTTGCTCAACAAGCTGCTCGACTCTCTTACAGTTCTGAAGATCATGGCCCTTGGTGCGGTGAATCTTGCAATACTGCTTGTTGGTGCCATCCTGCTTGTCGGCGACCGCCACCTCCGCGGCAACCTCGTTGCCGGAGTTACCAGCTTTGGCTTCCTTGGCGCCGCCACCGTTGCCGGACTGCTCAACAACTAGCACTTATTTGCCTTTCCTCCTTCTGTTGTTCCGCCGCCGGTTTTTCCTTGTCGGGGCAGCATCTTCATTGTCAGATCCCCCTGCTCCTATATTTTCTCCGGGGAGTCTCCTCCCTTCCTCAGCACGCGCGCACTTGTCGGCCAGTGCATATAACTCACTGACGTCCCTAATCTTGCACATCGCCATTTCCTCCCGCATCCTGCGGTTCCGCATGTTCTGATGGAACGCGCTGATCACCGCGACAGGGTGGACGTCTGGGTTGTTGTGCTGCACACTACTGAATCTCTGAATGTACTTGCGCAGGGGCTCTCCTTCCTTCTGGGCGAGCAGGTGAAGATCACTCTCCTGGCCATGAGGCTTGTGTCCGCCGGTAAAGGCGCCGACAAACTGATGGCACAGATCAGCCCAAGAGGATATGGAGTTGTCCGGCAAGTGCATGAGCCAGGATCTGACGTTGGGCTTGAGCACCAGCGGGAAGTAGTTGGCAAGGATCTTATCATCTCGTCCCCCGCCAGCTTGCACCGCAATGGTGTAAATGCTGAGGAACTCTGACGGATGCGTCTTGCCGTCGTACTTCTCCGGTACGTCTGGCTTGAAGTTCTTTGTACTGGGCCACTGGACTTGCCGCAGCTCACGAGTGAACGCAGGACAACCTCCCGCGTACGGCAGATTGCCTGGTTCCCCTGGCGCATGCATGTCAACAGAGGGCCCAACGCGCTTGTCGGATTAACGTCGCGCTTCTCTTCGGCGCTCGATGCGGGTTCGAGCGTCTTCTTGTTGTCAATCATGAAGAACTTGGCGCTGATCGCGACGAGCTCGTGGATCCGACGATGCAGTGGAGTCATTGTCGAGGTGGATCCGGCGAGCTGGCGATCTTGGCCTTCGGGGTGGTGATTGCATGGTAGTTACACCTCCGCCCGTTTCGTCGCCACCGGCGCGCGCCCGGCGGTCCTGCCGCAGCGGCGACGCGCTCGGCCGCCGTGGAGTGTCGCCGTTGGCGTAGCCGATGAGACTCTGAATGGTGGCTCTCCATTCATCGATCTTGTCCAACGTCGGAGGGTAATCTAGGAGAAGTTGAGCTCGCGCCAAAGCTTCTGCTGGAGTGGTGGGTGGCAGTGGTGGACGACGCGAGGAGCGGGACGTGCTCGAACTTCTAACTATGTTAGAAGGAGCAGTATCCCGTCCAGGCGACCGTGCCCCGCTCGTGCCAGCACGCTCGCGTGCATGCTGGTCTTGAGCACCCTGAGATCCACCAGCTTGGTCTTGGGCTATCATGCGTATGGCACTGCTAGTGCCATGACGCTGTTGATCTTGCGCCTCCTGAGAGTGGCGTGGAACATGTACAGTCGCCGAGGTTTGTGCAACCTTGTTCTTGGACCTGGCGGCATCATGGGCTTCCTCGTCGACGTCCTTTCTTCCGCCGGCGTCCATCCCACCACTCGTTTGCTCCAACGGTGGTGGAAGTGACGTGGATGGAGCGGCCGCCGCCGAAGTCTTCTTCTTCGGTGTCATGTTGATGAAGGAAATAAGGATCTAGCTCATGTGAACGCTGGATCAGGTTCACGCAATCTCGACGCCCCCTACCTGGCGCGCCAAAGATGTCGGGGAGAACTGATCCACGAACACCTATGGGGCTGGCGGACCGGGCCCCTTTCGGTTCGGCGGGGGGCGGAGATCGCACGAAGAGCAGATCGAGGCGAGGCACACGAGCAGTTTACCCAGCTTCGGAGCTCTCCAGAGAGATAACACTCCTACTGCTGCTTGTCTGGTTGTATTATCTGGTGTTCTTGCTCTCGAGCGAGAGAGTGTGATGTCTTCTGGGCTACGAATGAATCGAAGCAAACTGTCCGATCCTCCGAGCCGAAACTCCCATCCCTTCTACGTTGTGCATGGGCCTCCTTTTATATGCTAAAGGGGTCACCGACAGGTGGCAACGCAGAGGAGGGTAAAAACGTAAAAAGCGAGGTAGTTGATACAGTTGCTTGTACAGTGCACCCTACCTAACCCTGACGGCAGGGGACAAGGGCATTAAATGCCCGTCTGAGTCGCCTGAACAGTGTAGAAAAGGACCGTTAGGGGCGCCACCGTTTGCCGCGATGGTGATCTTGTCAGCTTCGCATGCCACTGCGCACCGCTGGCTGCACAGCCTCCCGCCACGCGCGCCCGGAGAGGCCCCCAGAGCGACACATTGGTGGATGCGCTGGAGCGTGGACGCAGAGTGGCCGCCTGCCGCGGCAAGCACCTTGCCGCTGTCGTTATCTTCACTGGGCCCAGAAGCTCGTCGCTCACCGGGCCTCGGTGTACCTTGTTTAGTCTTCCCGGCAAGCTCCTCTTGCCGGGGCCTTGCTGCCTTGCCGGAGCGCGTGGCGCGTCGCGGCAAGTTCCTTGGAGCGCCTTGGTTGGCCTTCCCGGCAAGCTCCTCTTGCCGGGGTCTTGTCTCCTTAGCTTAAATACTTTGTTCTTGGATGGCTCCAAGGGAACCTTGGGGGATCTTGGCGTTCGCCCGGCAAGCCTTTGCCGCGGGGTGCTGCAATTGCCCGTGCACAAGTTCGGGGTACTAGGGTACCCCTATTCTAGTACACCGACAAACATCTACATGCAACGCCTAACCAAAACGTTTTGAAAAATCATATATGTGTACTTGTGTGCGAGTTAATTCCATGTGCAGTAAGTTAGAAGGAATTTTCAAACATATTGGTCTCACGACACGAACACATGCATACGTATGCATGGAGTGACATGGCATTTTAATTCAAAAATAGAAAAATGATGAGAAACACATGAAACCTTGGTTGATGTAATGTCATGCCACCAATATGATGTGGTAAAGAAAGTGGCATGTCTGACGAACGTTTGGACACGCACCCCTGACAAACCGGAGCAACTCGCTAGAAGGTTCATGGTTCCGAGAGGGAACAATGCATGTTTGATAATGAACAGGAGATAGCTTCCTCTTATGGTCTTCAAATTTTTTCCTACATTTAACATGCACTAATACAACTGTCATGTGAAAATTTGGTAAATTTCAGGGGACATTTGACCTTTTAAAGATATTTAATTGATTTTGTAACCATTTAGTCACCGTAATTCAAATTTGAACTACATCTACATGCAACGCCTAACCATAATGGTTTGAGAAATCATATTTTTGTGTACTTGTGTGCGAGTTAATTCCATGTGCAGTAAATTCGAAGGAATTTTCAAACATATTGGTGTCAAGGCATGGGCATATGCATGGAGTACACACCACGGGATTTTAATTCCAAAAAATTAAAAAATTATCAGGAAAACATGAAACCTTGCTTGATTTAATGTCATGCCACCAAGATGATGTGGTAAAGAAATTGCCTTGTTTGACGATAGTGTGGACACACACCCCTCACAAACCGGAGCAACTCGCTAGAAGGTTCGTGGTTCCGAGAGGGAATAATGCATGTTTGATGACGAACGGGACATAGCTTCCTCTTACGGCCTTGAAATTTTTTCAACGTGTAACGTGCACTACTACAACTATAATGTGAAATGTTGGAAAATTCTAGGGGTCATTTGACCTTTTAAAGACATTTAAGTGATTTTCTAACCATTTAATGACCGTAATTCAAATTTGAACTACATCTACATGCAACGCCTAACCAAAACATTTAAAGAAATAATATATGTGTACTTGTGTCCAAGATAATTCCATGTGCAGTAAATTAGAAGGCATTTTCAAACATATTGGTCTCACGACACGGACACATGCATACGTATGCATGGAGTGACATGGCATTTTAATGCAAAAAATAGAAGAACCATGAGAAACACATGAAACCATGGATGATGTAATGTCATGCCACCAAGATGATGTGGTAAAGAAATTGGCATGTCTGACGAATGCTTAGACACGCACCCCTCACAAACTGGAGCAACTCGCTAGAAAGTTCGTGCTTCCGAGAGGGAACAATGCATGTTTGATGACGAACGAGAGATAGCTAATACAATTGTCATGTGAAAATTTGGTAAATTTCAGGGGTCATTTGACCTTTTAAAGACATTTTAGTGATTTTCTATCCATTTAACGACCGTAATTCAAATTTGATCTACATCTACATGCAACGCCTAACCATAACGGTTGGAAAAATCATATTTTTGTGTACTTGTGTGCGAGTTAATTCCATGTGCAGTAAATTCAAAGCAATTTTCAAACATATTGGTGTCAAGCCATGGGCACATGCATGGAGTACATGCCATGGCATTTTAATTCCAAAATATTAAAAAAAATGATCAGAAAAACATGAAACCTTGCTTGATTTAATGTCATGCCACCAAGATGATGTGGTAAAGAAATTGGCATGTTTGACAAAAGTTTGGACACACACCCCTCACAAACCGGAGCCACTGGCTCGAAGGTTCATGGTTCCGAGATGGAACAATGCATGTTTGATGACTAAAGGGAGATAGCTTCCTCTTACGACCTTGAAATTTTTTCAAGGTGCAACATGCACTACTACAACTGTAATGTGAAATTTTGGAAAATTCTAGGGGTCATTTGACCTTTTAAAGACATTTAAGTGATTTTCTAACCATTTAATGACTGTAATTCAAATTTGAACTACATCTACATGCAACGCCTAACCAAAACGTTTTGAAAAATCATATATGTGTACTTGTGTGCGAGTTAATTCCATGTGCAGTAAGTTAGAAGGAATTTTCAAAAATATTGGTCTCACGACACGAACACATGCATACGTATGCATGGAGTGACATGCCATTTTAATTCAAAATAGAAAAATGATGAGAAACACATGAAACCTTGCTTGATGTAATGTCATGCCACCAATATGATGTGGTAAAGAAAGTGGCATGTCTGACGAACGTTTGGACACGCACCCCTCACAAACCGGAGCAACTCGCTAGAAGGTTCATCGTTTCGAGAGGGAACAATGCATGTTTGATGACGAACAGGAGATATCTTCCTCTTATGGCCTTCAAATTTTTTCCTACGTTTAATATGCACTAATACAACTGTCATGTGAAAATTTGGTAAATTTCAGGGGTCATTTGACCTTTTAAAGACATTTAAGTGATTTTCTAACCATTTAGTCACGGTAATTCAAATTTGAACTACATCTACATGCAATGCCTAACCATAAAAGTTTGAGAAATCATATTTTTGTGTACTTGTGTGCGAGTTAATTACATGTGCAGTAAATTCGAAGGAATTTTCAAACATGTTGGTGTCAAGGCATGGGCATATGCATGGAGTACATACCACGGGATTTTAATTCCAAAAAATTGAAAAATTATAAGAAAAACATGAAACCTTGCTTGATTTAATGTCATGCCACCAAGATGATGTGGTAAAGAAATTGGCATGTTTGACGATAGTTTGGACACACACCCCTCACAAACTGGAGCAACTCGCTAGAAGGTTCGTGGTTCCGAGAGGGAACAATGCATGTTTGATGATGAACGGGACATAGCTTCCTCTTACGGCCTTGAAATTTTTTCAACGTGTAACATGCACTACTACAACTATAATGTGAAATTTTGGAAAATTCAAGGGGTAATTTGACCTTTTAAAGACATTTAAGTGATTTTCTAACCATTTAATGACCGTATTTCAAATTTGAACTACATCTACATGGAACGCCTAACCAAAACGTTTTGAAAAATAATATAGGTGTACTTGTGTCCAATATAATTCCGTGTGCAGTAAATTAGAAGGCATTTTCAAACATATTGGCCTCAAGACACGGACACATGCATACGTATGCATGAAGTGACATGGCATTTTAATGCAAAAAATAGAAGAACCATGAGAAACACATGAAACCATGGATGATGTAATGTCATGCCACCAAGATGATGTGGTAAAGAAATTGGCATGTTTGACGAACGCTTCGACACGCACCCCTCACAAACTGGAGCAACTCGCTAGAAAGTTCATGCTTCCGAGAGGGAACAATGCATGTTTGATGACGAACGAGAGATAGCTAATACAATTGTCATGTGAAAATTTGGTAAATTTAAGGGGTCATTTGACCTTTTAAAGACATTTTAGTGATTTTCTATCCATTTAACGACCGTAATTCAAATTCGATCTACATCTACATCCAACGCCTAACCATAACGGTTGGAAAAATCATATTTTTGTGTACTTGTGTGCGAGTTAATTCCATGTGCAGTAAATTCAAAGGAATTTTCAAACATATTGGTGTCAAGGCATGGGCACATGCATAGAGTACATACCATGGCATTTCAATTCCAAAATATTAAAAAATGATCAGAAAAACATGAAACCTTTCTTGATTTAATGTCATGCCACCAAAATGATGTGGTAAAGAAATTGGCATGTTTGACGAAAGTTTGGACACACACCCCTCACAAACCGGAGCCACTGGCTAGAAGGTTCATGGTTCCGAGATGGAACAATGCATGCTTGATGACTAAAGGGAGATAGCTTCCTGTTACGGCCTTGAAATTTTTTCAAGGTGTAACGTGCACTACTACAACTGTAATGTGAAATTTTGGAAAATTCTAGTGGTCATTTGACCTTTTAAAGACATTTAAGTGATTTTCTAACCATTTAATGACTGTAATTCAAATTTGAACTACATCTACATGCAAAGCCTAACCAAAACATTTTGAAAAATCATATATGTGTACTTGTGTGTGAGTTAATTCCATGTGCAATAAGTTAGAAGGAATTTTCAAACATATTGGTCTCACGACACGAACACATGCATACGTATGCATGGAGTGACATGGAATTTTAATTCAAAAATAGAAAAATGATGAGAAACACATGAAACCTTGCTTGATGTAATGTCATGCCACCAATATGATGTGGTAAAGAAAGTGGCATGTCTGATGAACGTTTGGACATGCACCCCTCACAAACCGGAGCAACTCGCTAGAAGGTTCATCGTTCTGAGAGGGAACAATGCATGTTTGATGACGAACAGGAGATATCTTCCTCTTATGGCCTTCAAATTTTTCCTACGTTTAATATGCACTAATACAACTGTCATGTGAAAATTTGGTAAATTTCAGGGGTCATTTGACCTTTTAAACACATTTAAGTGATTTTCTAACCATTTAGTCACTGTAATTCAAATTTCAACTACAACTACATGCAATGCCTAACCATAACGGTTTGAGAAATCATATTTTTCTGTACTTGTGTGCGAGTTAATTCCATGTGCAGTAAATTCAAAGGAATTTTCAAACATATTGGTGTCAAGGCATGGGCATATGCATGGGGTACACACCACGGGATTTTAATTCCAAAAAATTAAAAAATTATCAGAAAAACATGAAACCTTGCTTGATTTAATGTCATGCCACCAAGATGATGTGGTAAAGAAATTGGCATGTTTCACGACAGTTTGGACACACCTTGTCCCAATTCGGCCAAAAATTTACCACAGCATGTTGGTGCCATGTCATGAAAACATGCCAAGTTTCATGATTTTGAGGCATGTTTTGGATTTACAGGAATTAAAAAACCAAGTTTCTCAATCTTTCCGGCAAGCCACGACGACCAAATGTTTGAATTTCATTCCCATTTCTTGCATGGGACCTAGAAAGTCACCCAAGGACACACATGTGGTTTTTCAACCAACTTTGGTGCACTGGACCATGTGCTTGTAGTTCCAATTTGAATTATGTACATTAAATGCGTAGAAACATAATTAATGTATAAAAATGCCAAACGAACCCGGAATAATTCCAAAATTTAGCACGATACTTCCATTTGGTCTAATCTACCTGTGTAAGAAAATTAAGGCGGGAGAAGGCAGTGTACGTATGTCGTTTCGCACACGGAGGTGACACGTTCCCTCTCTGAACCACGAGCCTTCTTGAGGGGACCTCTCGTTTGCAAGAAGCTTACACCAAAGCTTGTCCCAATTCGGCCAAAAAAATTACCGCGGCATGTTGGTGCCATTTCATGACACCATGCCATGTTTCATGATTTTCAGGCATGTTTTGGATTTACAGGAATGAAAAAACCAAGTTTCTCAATCTTTTCGGCCAAGCCACGACGCCTAGATTTTTCAACCAACTTTGGAGCACTGGAGCATGTGCTTGTAGTTCAAATTTGAATTATGCACGTTAAATGCGTAGAAACTCAATTAATGTATAAAAAAGGCCAAACGAACCCGGAATAATTCCAAAATTTAGCATGATACTTCTATTTGGTCTAATCTGCCTGTGTAAAAAATTAAGGCGGGAGAAGGCAGTGTATGCATGTCGTTTCTCACACGGAGGTGACAACTTCCCTCTCCGAACCATGAGCCTTCTTGAGGGAAGCTCCAGTTTGTAAGAAGCTTACACCAAACCTTGTCCCAATACGGACAAAAAATTTACCACAACATGTTGGTGCCATGTCATGACAACATGCTAAGTTTCAAGATTTCCAGGCGTGTTTTGGATTTACAGGAATTAAAAAACTAAGTTTCTCAATCTTTCCGGGCGAGCCACGACGCCCAGATGTTTGAATTTCATTCCCATTTCTTGCATGGAACCTAGAAATCACCCAAGGACACAGATGTGATTTTTCAACCAAATTTGGTGCACAGGAGCATGTGCTTGTAGTTCAAATTTGAATTATGTACATTAAATGCGTCGAAACTTAAGTAATGTATAAAAAGTCCAAACGAACCAGGAATAATTCCAAAATTTAGCACGATACTTCTATTTGGTCTAATCTGCATGTGTAAGAAAATTAAGGCGGCAGAAGGCAGTGTACGTATGTCGTTTCACACACGGAGGTGACACGTTCCCTCCCTAAACCACGAGCCTTCATGAGGGAAGCTCCAGTTCGCAAGAAGCTTACACCAAAGCTTGTCCCAATTTGGCCAAAAAATTACCGCGACATGTTGGTGCCATGTCATGACACCATGCCAAGTTTCATGATTTTCAGGCATGTTTTGGATTTACAGGAACGAAAAAACCAAGATTCTCAATCTTTCTGGCCAAGGCACGACGCCCAGATGTTTGAATTACATTCCCATTTCTTTCATGGGACCTATAAACTCACCCAAGGACACAGATGTGATTTTTCAACCAACTTTGGTGCACTGGAGCATATGTGTAACACCCACGATGCGACTATAGCTCCCACGTGTCGAGGCACGACTTAGAGACATAATCGCATTGAAAGCATATGTCGCAAGTTAGGCAATCTTCACAACATCCCATGTAATATGAATAATGAAGGGAAGAACATAGTTGGCTTACACTCGCCACGTCACATCAAAGTACAAAAATAACATTACATCATCCAAAACACTCATGGCCCGACTACGGCGCCAAAATAGAAGAAAACCCAACATGCGACAACGGTCCCAATCACCCCCAACTGGGCACCACTACTGATCATCGGGAAAGGAAACGTAGTAACGCTGAGAGTCCTCGTCGAACTCCCACTTGAGCTCGTACTCGTCACCTGGAGCGGAATCACCTGGACCTGCATCTGGAGTTATAGTATCTGTGAGCCACAGGGACTCAGCAATCTCGCACCCTCGCGATCAAGACTATTTAAGCTTATAGGAAGGGGTAAGGCAAATTTATGTGGAGCTGCAGCAAGCGACTAGCATATCTGGTGGCTATCTTATTCGCAAAAGAGAGCGAGAAGAGGAGGCAAGCACGAGCGAGAAACTAGAGAGCAACCTGCGGAAGAACAACTCCAACACCGTGTCCACTTCCCGGACTCCGTCGAGAAGAGGCCATCACGGTAACACACTCAGTTGATTCATTTTAATTAATTAAGGTTCAAGTTATCTACAACCGGACATTAACAAATTCCCATCTGCCCATAACCGTGGGCACGGCTTTCGAAAGTTCAATCCCTGCAGGGGAGTCCCAACTTAGCCCATGACAAGCTCTCATGGTCAACGAAGGAATAGACCTCCTCCCAAGACGTTCCGATCAGACTCGGTATCTCGGTAACTCAAGACACTTCGACAGGTTAAAACAAGACCAGCAACACCGCCCGAATGTGCCGACAAATCCCGATAGGAGCTGCACATATCTCTTTCTCAGGGCACACTCAGATGAGACTAGCTACGAGTAAAACCAACCCTCAAGTTTCCCCGAGGTGGCCCCGCAGGCAGCTCAGTTCGGACCAACACTCAGAGGGAGCACTGGCCCGGGGGGGTTAAAATAAGATGACCCTTGAGTCTGCAGAACCCAAGGGAAAGAAAAGACTAGGTGACAAATGGTAAAACCAAGGTTGGGCATTGCTGGAAAAGCTTTAATCAAGGCGAACTATCAAGGGGTTCCCATTATAACCCAACCGCGTAAGGAACGCAAAATCCGGGAACATAACACCGATATGACGGAAACTAGGGCGGCAAGAGTGGAACAAAACACTAGGCGAGAGGCCGAGCCTTCCACCCTTTACCAAGTATATAGATGCATTAAGATAACATAGCAATATAATGATATCCCAACAAGTAAATAAATGTTCCAACAAGGAACGGCCTCCTATCTTCACCTGCAACTAGCAACGCTATAAGAGGGGCTGAGCAAAGCGGTAACATAGGCAATCAACGGTTTGCTAGGACATGGTGGATTATAGTTTCAACATGGCAATTGGGAGGCTGACAAGCAAATGGTAGGCATCATAGCATTGGCAAAGCAAAACAGCGAGCAAACTAGCATAGCAAAGATAGTAGTGATTTCGAGGGTATGATCATCTTGCCTACACAGTTATCAGAGTTGACTGGATCCTCAAAAGCAAACTGAACGGGCTCCTCGGTAGCAAACTCGTCTCCCGGATCTACCCAACAAGACAAACAAGCAACAAGGATACAATCAACCACGTCCAAGACCAAGCAATATGATGAAATGACGATATGCTATGCGGGATGCGATGCGGGATGCAAAATGCAAGATATAATAGGAAATGCATGAACCAGGCCTTAACTTGGAATTCCAAGTGTTCCACTGGAAGGATGAGATGAAATCGCTTGAAAATGATATAAAGATCATCAGAATCGGAGTTACGGTTTGGAAATGGCAAGCGTTTTAAGATATGACACCGGTCTGCGATTTACAGCAAGTAGGCATCTAAATGCAATGAGATGAACATGCTACAGCCACCAAACCTGACAACAAAATGCATGGCAGGGATGCACACAAGATGCTTAACAAAAGACTAGCACTGAGCCACGGCCAATTCATCCATTATGAGGTCCAAACAAGCATGGCAAAAACGCAAATGCAAAACAGATCTCAGACTTAGTGAAATTAACACTTGTCTGAAATTTCAGATCTCGAAGCCCTCTTCGGAGCAGCAAAACAACATGATACATGACCTGATTAAGACAAGTAAGAACATGGCATGGAGCTACTCAACAAGCTTAACAAAAGTCCATAAGTGACCTGGGGCCAAAAGGGATCACAAAATATACTAACGGGCACACGAACATAGCAAAAACATAATCAGTTTTCAGACTTAGTGAAAACTGAGACATGCTGAAATATAACTCACGAAGGCATGTAAACGAGCTCGATGCACTCACTACGGTGCAATTCATGGCAAGGCAAGCATACATCCATTAAGAAGGCACACAATTCTAGGTAGACATGGCAAGAACAATGGCATAGCATGCACGGATCAACTACAATAGCATCAGCAAAATCGCAAACAAGTTGACGATCTGCCCAGATTCACCACGATGCAAAAGTAGAGCTCGATTGACTCAAGCTAGGGTGCTCCATAATTGCAAACAAAGACACAGATGGATAGAGAATAACATGATTAACAAAACTCGTTTACTGATCATCCTCAAAAGAGGCACGGATCACTAGGAAATAAGCTGAACATATGGCATCATGAACTAAATAATCCCAGACTTAGTGAAAACTACTAAGTCTCTGAAAACAGATTTCCCGGGTGCCTCACTTTGCAAGCTTGCACAAGTCACCACATATATCCTAAAAATGCATGGGTTGCACCTCTGGAAAGAAGACAAAATGCTTAACAAAACATATGAAGGACTCATAGGCATAGCATGCACACAAGAATCATGGCAAAAATGACAAAAGTCTAAGATGAACTAGCAGATCTGACAATTAACTCTTGAAGCCCTCTTCTAACAGCATTTTTGGCATCAAGATGAGCTCAAATAAAAATGATGCAATGGAATGAAATGATGTACTCGTCGAGACGAACATTTTGATATATTATATGCCCAAATCGGAGCTACGGATGCGGAGATACGCCCGGTCAAAGTAGGCATAAAAATACTGGGAGGAGAGGGAAAAGTCAACCCTAGGTATTTTAGATCTCAGATCTGCACTGTAGCATGCACGGTTCTCGAGGTCTCCGGCGAGGCCGCTCGTCGGCGGGAAGGAGAAGGGGGTCGGGGCCGGCCGGAGGAAGGCGTGGGGAGGCGGCTCCGGCGAGCTCCCGTGGCGGCGGCGAGGCTTGGCGTCGGCGGCGGCGGTCGGCGAAGCGGGCGGCGGCGGGCGGCTCGCGGGCGGCGGGCGGCGCGGAGGAGATGGCGGCGGGGTGCAGGCGAGGTCGGCCCGGGCGGGAGCGGCGGAGGGCCTGCCCTGGGCCTTCGGGCCCGGC
>NC_041390.1:372193303-372330952 GCF_002162155.2 Triticum dicoccoides
CATAAGTGGAGCTAGGAGAGTCCAAAAGAGGTGCGGTTTTCGGCCACGCGATCGTGATCGAACGCTCTAGATGATGGAGCTGAGTTTGGTGGGTTTTGGGCCAAATTGAGGGGTGTTGGGCTGCAACACACACGAGGCCTTTTCGGTCCCTTGGTTAACCGTTGGAGTATCAAACAAAGTCCAATTGATACGAAACTTGACAGGCGGTCTACCGGTAGTAAACCAAGGCTGCATGACAAGTCTCAGTCCAATCCGGAAATGTTTAATCCCCACACACGAAAGAAAGCTAGAAATGGCCACCGGAGGAGAACGAAGCGCCGGAATGCAAAACGGACAACGGGGAAAATGCTCGAATGCATGAGATGAACACGTATGCAAATGCAATGCACATGATGACATGATATGAGATGCATGAAAACAAAAACAACACATGGATACAAAGACCCGAACGCGAGAAATAAATATAACTTAACGCCGAAAACGGCAAGAGTTGGATTACAAATTGGGAAAGTTATATCTGGGGCGTTACAATGTGCTTGTAGTTCAAATTTGATTATGCACACTAAATGTGCAGAAACTCAATTAAGTATAAAAAGGCCAAACGAACCCGGAATAATTCCAAAATTTATCACGATACTTCTATTTGGTCTAATCTGTCCATGTAAAAAAATTAAGGCAGGAGAAGGAAGTGTACGCATGTCGTTTCGCACACGGAGGTGATACGTTCCCTGTTGGAACCATGAACCTTCTTAAGGGAAGCTCCGGTTTGCAAGAAGCTTCCACCAAAGCTTGTCCCAATTCGGCCAAAAAATTTACTACAGCATGTTGGTGCCATGCATGACAACATGGCAAGTTTTATGATTTTCAGGCGTGTTTTGGATTTACAGGAATTAAAAACCCAAGTTTCTCAATCTTTCCGGCCAAGCCACGACGCCCAGATGTTTGAATTTCATTCTCATTTCTTGCATGGGACCTAGAAAGTCACCCAAGGACACACATGTGATTTTTCAACCAACTTTGGTGCACTTGAGCATGTGCTTGTAGTTCAAATTCGAATTATGCACGTTAAATGAGTAGAAACTCAATTAATGTATAAAAAGGCCAAACGAACCCGGAATAATTCCAAAATTGAGCAGATATTTATATTTAGTCTAATCTTTCTGTGTAAAAAAATTAAGGCAGGAGAAGGAAGTGTACACATGTCGTTTCGCACATGGAGGTGACACGTTCGCACTTCGAACCACGAGCCTTCTTGAGGGAAGCTCTGGTTTGCAAGAAGCTTCCACCAAAGCTTGTCCCAATTCGGCAAAAATTGTACCGCAGCATGTTGGTGCCATGTCATGACAACATGCCAAGTTTCATGATTTTCAGGCGTGTTTTGGATTTACAGGAATTAAAAACCCAAGTTTCTCAATCTTTCCGGCCAAGCCACGACGCCCAAATGTTTGAATTTCATTCCCATTTTGTAACGCCCTCGATGCGGCTATATCTCCCACGTGTCGAAGCACGACTGAGAGGCATAACCGCATTGAAAGCAATGTCACAAGTGAGGTAATCTTCACACAACCCATGTAATACATAAGGGAAAAGAGATACATAGTTGGCTTACAATCGCCACTTCACACAATTACATGCATAAAACATTACATCATACAGATAGAATCAAGGTCTGACTACGGAACCAAAATAAAAGAAGAACCCCAAATGCGACAAAGGTCCCCAATCGACCCCAACTAGGCTCCACTACTGATCAACAAGAACGAAACAACATAAAGGATAAGATCTTCATAGAGCTCCTCCTTGAGCTTGGTTGCGTCATCTGCACGGACTCATCGGCACCTGCAAACTGGTTTTGGAAGTATCTGTGAGCCACGGGGACTCAGCAATCTCGCACCCTCGCGATCAAGACTATTTAAGCTTATGGGTAAGGTAAAGGTATGAGGTGGAGCTGCAGCAAGCGACTAGCATATATGGTGGCTAGCATATTCGCAAAAGAGAGCGAGAAGAGAAGGCAAGGCACGATCAAGAAACTATGATCAAGAAGTGATCCTAGAACAACCTACGTCAAACATAACTCCAACACCGTGTTCACTTCCCGGACTCTGCCGGAAAGAGACCATCACGGTAACACACGCTGTTGATTCATTTTAATTAAGTTCAAGTTTAGGTTTTCTACAACCGGACGTTAACAAATTCCCATCTTCCCATAACCACGGGCACGGCTTTCGAAAGTTCAATCCCTGTAGGGGTGTCCCAACTTAGCCCATCACAAGCTCTCACGGTCAATGAAGGAATAGACCTCCTCCCGAGACGTTCCGATCAGACTCGGTATCCCGGTACAACAAGACATTTCGACAGGGTAAAACTAAACCAGCAACACCGCCCGAATGTGCCGACAAATCCTGATAGGAGCTGCACATATCTCTTTCTCAGGGCACACACAGATTGTCCTAGGTACGGGTAGGCCAGCCCAGAGTTGCCCCTGGTGGTCACCGGCTGCTGACGGGTTGCACCAACACTCAAAGGAGCACTGGCCCGGGGGGGTAAAATAATGATGACCCTTGAGTCCGCGAAACACAAGGGAAAAAGGCTAGATGGCGAATGGTAAAACCAATGTTGGGCATTGCTGGAAGAGCTTTACTTAAGGTGAACTGTCAAGGGGTTCCCATTATAGCCCAACCGCGTAAGGAACGCAAAATCCGGGAACATAACACCGATATGACAGAAACTAGGGCGGCAAGAGTGGAACAAAACACCAGGCATAAGGCCGAGCCTTCCACCCTTTACCAAGTATATAGATGCATTAATTAAATAAGATATAATGTGATATCCCAACAATTAAACATGTTCCAACAAGGAACAACATCTCCATGTTCCAACAAGGAACAAACTTCAGTCTTCACCTGCAACTAACAACGCTATAAGAGGGGCTGAGCAAAGCGGTAACACAGCCAATCAACGGTTTGCTAGGACAAGGTGGGTTAGAGGCTTGGTTCACCAATATGGGAGGCATGATAAGCAAGTGGTAGGTATCGCAGCATAGGCATAGCAAAAGAGCGAGCATCTAGCAAGCAAAGATAGAAGTGATTTCGAGGGTATGGTCATCTTGCCTGAAATCCCGCAAGGAAGAAGAATGAGTCCATGAATAAGACAAACGGACGTAGTCGAACGGTTCCTCCCAAACACGACGTTATCGGAAACAACCCGTAGAAGCAACACCGGAAAGAAGCACACAACATAGTAAACAACCACCACATAAACATGGCATGATGCGCAAACAAGTATGATGCATGTCCGGTTTAATGAGGCATGGCATGGCAAAGTGCACAAACAATCCTACAAATTAAGTGGAGCTCCATTATGCAACGGAGTTGCATATTGAAGAAAACACCACATGACTTATTTAGTTCTCTCTCGTTTATGTACCCAACAAGATTAAATGTTGTTAGCATGGCAAGAGATGAAGCAAATGAAAACTACCTATCTAGTCAAGGTTAAATGGGGCCGGAAGCAACGAACAACAATTCCGGAAACTCCTCGTGAGCATATTATAGATTTGGTACTGTTCTGCCCTAAACACAATTTTAGAGTTGTTTAACATGAAAATAAAGGTCACCATGTTAAACTAGGCATTTTTCTACCCCATTTACATATAAAGTTTATTTAATTCGGAGCTACGGTTGAATACTTACGAATTAAATCATTTTAGCATGGTATAGGAGCACAAATTTAAACAAACAACATTTTAAACATTTTAACATGGATGAAAGATGCATATTATTAAACTAGACAAAATTCTAAGCAAGTTTCATATATAAATAATTTTAATCCGATGCACCAATTGTGAGTTATTATATGCATGATCCACAAGGGCTTTCCTGCGAACTGGCAGTTTTCTGGATAAATAGATAAATTCGCCGAACTGAAAAAAAAAACAAGAGCTGGACCGCAACAGGGGCGGCTCGGCGCTGGGGTTGGCCTCACCTAGTGGGCTGAGGCCCGCTCGGTGCCGAGGCTGGTGCGCTGGGCCTGCTGCGCAGTGGGCTGGGGAGGCGCTGGGCTGTGGTTGGGCCAACGAGGCCGGCTGGCCCAGGCGAGCGAGGCGTGCTCGTCGTCCTCGTGCTCCCGCACGAGCAGGGAGGTAGACGGTGGCGCTGACGATGGCAGGGAGGAGCAGAGGCGGCGTGATACGAATGGGGCTCGCAGGATCCGCGAGCGGAGGCGTCGGGGCGGCCAGATCCGAGCACGGGAGGTCACCGGGGTTCCATTTTGGTCGCGAGGAGGCTCGGCAGTGACCTAGTCGCGGGTCCGGTGGACCGTCGATGGTGCGGGCAGCAGCAAGATGGCGAGGTGCGGGCGCGGAGCGGGAGGCGTGCAAACGCCGAGGTGGTGGAGTGGATCCAGGCGACGAGGTGGTGACGAGGTTGGGCCTAGGTGGCGTTGGTGCTCGAGGTTGTCGGCGGGGCGGGCTTGCCGGCGCGGAGGACGGCACTCAGGACTCGGCAGTCCAGATCGAGTGGGGGCTCGGGGGAGGAGCAGCGCATGGGACGGCGGATGGGCCTGGCGGGCCTGCAGATGGGCCTGGAGGGCCGCAGTGGTGGTGGAGGCTGAGGGGGTGATGTGGCCTCCTCCGATTGGCCACAGGTGGTGCGGGGTGGCCGCGCAGCCAATGGCTACACGCCAAGTGGCAGGGACGAGTTGGCCTGCACGAAAACGGAGGTGGGGGCGGCGGCTGCGAGGTGGGAGAAGGGCTAGGGATAGGGTAGGCTTGGGTTAGTCCATATTTGGAAGGTGGGATGTCTATATATAGACATAAGCTAGGGTTAGGGGGTGAGGAGGATCCGACGGATCCGATCGAGAGGGGGGATAGGTAGGCCTAGTTGGGCTGTGGAGAATGGGTTGGTCTGAGACGAGAGGGGAGAGATGCAGCCCGGCACGATTTCCAGAGACTGAAAACGTCCGACGTTAGATGGACTATAATGCCGCTATAGTTTAACGGTTGGGCTATCAAACGAACTCCGAATGCGATGAAACTTGACAGGCGGTCTATCTACACTATACTAAGACCACACGTCAACTCTCATCCCATTTCGAGAACATTTCCCGGCCACTTATAAAATAATATTTCGGACATGCCGCGGGCGCGTGCAAGTGTGTCTGGGCTCAGAACGGACAACGGACGGAACGAGGAGACCGAGACGAATGCAAGTTTTGAAAACATGATGATGCAATGCACATGATGACATGATAAGATGCAACACGCAAGCAAATGACATGGCAACGACGGCGAATAACTAGACGACAACTGGCACATCGGTCTCAGGGCGTCACAACACTCCACCACTACAAGAGGATCTCGTCCCGAGATCTAGAATGGCACCGGAGGGAAAATAGAAGAGAAAGAGAAGAGGTAAAACTAAGTTGCTTCTTTGACAAATGAGTGAAACCAAAGAACCTTGGGAGGTTGAACAAATTTAAGGAAAGAAAGCAATGGAGATGAACGAAGTTGAAAGCACTCCGTTAGAAAAGAGGGACAAGGGAGAACAACTTCGGGCAGCACTCCGATAGAAAAGAAAAGGAATTGAATAAGAACTTGATAAGATGATAAGATACTTGAGGAGATCAACAACATACAGCCTCCGGAACTATTGAATGAATGGAACAAGAGGTAAGAAAGATCTCAGACAGCACTCTGGTTTGAAAAGAGGTGCAAGGCTTGATAAGGCGAAAAGAACTTGAGCAAAAGGGCACAACACTCCGGTTAAGAGAATAAACATGATGAGGACAAGAAGAAGGTTTGAAGAGAGCAGCAACACAATTCCTCCGGGAGAGAGTAATAGAAGATAGATGATTAAAATAAAGAGTGGAGAAGAAAATGCCAACTTCTGTTTGAAAAGGTATCTTTAGGAGAAGGGTCGAACGGAGTTGTTGGAAAACCCACAGCGAAAATAATAAGCTTGATATGGTCTTATGGAATACATCTCAAATTATGAGGTGATAACCTGCCACTCACGGAAAAAAGAATTGGATTGATATGAACAAGGAGACGAGAAAATATTTCACCGGGAGGTTAAAAGAAGAACTTGGGTCACTTATGAGCATCATAGATAGCAACAATCCTTAGGGAAAGCTTTAGGTGAAATATAACCCAAGATACTTCAATGACGAGATTGATGGATTTAAAATATCCCATTCTTAACAACATGTGAATCATGAAAACATGAACTCAAATTATCAAGAATGACATAAAACCACCTCCAATGATACAGAAGAAAGAATTGCACTCTGGATTACAATATGAAGAAAGCTTGAGCTTCTTGGAAAAGAATCTCGATGAACACTTCGAGAATGAATTAAATCCTTAATGAACCATCATGTAGAACCTTCATGAAGAACTCCGGTAAACAGAAGATAACGAAAAGAAAGAGGAGTAGAAAACACAAGGTGAAACCTTGTAATGATGTAGATGAATCTCCGTTGTAATATAATTGAAAGAGGTTGGAACTCCGGGAAGAAAAGATGAAACAAATGAAACTGAGAATTTGATAAGCCTCCGGAATAAGGAATTGAGTTCAGTCGATGAAACAAGAATAAGAATTATGTTATGCGTATCCTTCAACAATTTAATTGCTAACAAGCAACGGATATGGCATACTACTTATCCTTGTATCAAGGATTAAGAGAGATATAACGTAAACTTGAGAAGGTCTTCAACGATCCACCGGTAGAATTGACAACGAATAAATTGATATGATGAAGAAGGAAGAGAACTCTTGAGCAAAACACTGTAAGAATTAAAAATGAACGAAGTAAGGATAAAGAAACACCAGGAAGAATTAGCAAATGAACAAAGATGCTTGAGTGAATTTAGATCCATGAGAACGAATAGATCACAAGCTGATTAGAGGATATTTGATTGATGCACCGGCAAGATAGGAGAATGATAACTGATAGCTGAGAATGAATAAACCTGAATTGATGGACTCCGGATAACAAAACTGAGAAGACTCTTGAATTACTCCGGATAGATGAAAAGAATTCCCACAATCAAAAACAATTATGAGAGGATGGCAGAGAATGGAGCAAGATTTAAAAGAAACTCTTCTTCGGTCTTCAACTGCAGAGAATGACGATGATAAAGAGCACCATGGATTGTTTACATACTCCGGGATGAAGACTAGAAAGGTTGAACCACGATGAAAAGAATTTGAAAGATCTTGGAGAAATACATTTGACTAATGATAATTCATTCTTACGTCAAACTTTGACAAGAAATTTGAGGATATCTCCGGGAAAATAAGAAGAGTCAGGTAAGATCCTGGGAATAGACCTGTGGGTTAGGGCCCACTCAAAAGAAAACACCGTTGAACAATTTAAAAGAGAGGTTGCACCGGTTGAATTAAATGACTTGAATGAGATAACATCCTCGAAATAGGTTTAACTGATCTTGAATGAAAAGACGAGCCTTCTGAGATATTTTGAGCACTCCGGGACAATAGGATATCGAGAGGTGAACGATTAAGAATTGCACCGGCATGAGAAAGCCTTGAAATGAGGAAAGGAATATGATCAACAAAGCTTGAATTGAATCAACCGGAGAAGAAAAAGAACGAAGAACGATGAACTTGAAGCTCTGTTAGAATCTTTCTGAGAATCACCGGATAAGAGCATTGATGGAAAAAAAATGGAGAGACTTCACATCAATAAAAGGATACTTGAATAAGAAATCTGAGTCCTCGAAGAAAAAGGGAGGGTGGGCGGGAAAACAAAGGCAACTTGAGATGGAAGAAAATGACACCGTTGAGAAAGCTGAGATTGGATCTTGCGGATGTTGAAATGTTCGGATCCACTAGAAGAGAAGCACGCTGGTTAAAAAGGATTGACAAAACAATCTCGATGATCAAGAAGGATTGGTATTCACATTGAAGTATGAGAACACCGCTTAGGGAAGGTATGGAATCAACATTTGACTTCGAAGCAACTCAAATACCACAACTCAAAACAAAAACAAAGGATTGGCTTGCATAATAAGCCGAAAGAAACATATGATAGAGATTTCGTCCAAAGTTTTCGTGGTGGGGCCTACACGGGCTCGATCGTAGAACACCATCATGTACAAGGCAGTGCACATGACATACGAAGCGTCTCCGAGTCGGCATAGCCAAGGACTCTTTAAGACACAACGAGACCACTGTAAAACTGACCCTGAATAGGTGGACCACTAGACGTCGAACCCCAATTTCATATCATACATCTGTCGGAAAGACATCCTAAGAGGTACTTGAATTCCCACCTATGAAACTCCCGAACCTTTCCGGTTATGCAATCAGGTGTTGGGGATACAGGGGAAGCATCATATCTCACCCAAATCTGACAAATCCTACATCCATCTGTATCCATCCTTCAACACATAACCAAGCAACCTTCGGAAATCATCTACCTCAACCTTCGAAAAGCATCCATTATACGAGTTATGGCGTTACTCCCGAACTCCCGCCCAGTACTAGGTGGCGTCGAGGTTATCTCACCAACGAACTGCATAAAAGAGATTTTCGATGTCGGCGTACTAAACTCAGGTATTCCAGAACTGCAACGATAAAATTATGACGACAACACCTCAGAGCTCAACTCCCCGGGACACTTCCACAAAACCCCTGACAGGAGGCACCAACACAATGTTCTCATCATAAAACCATCAGAATGATTCCAAGATACCCGCGTGATCCTAAAAAAATTTAGTGAAATTTGAGAAGAGAAGAGTCAAAACTCTATGTCAGGATGCCTCACCAGAGCGATGAAGGGACTGATGAATAAAAAGAATTCCTAAACTCTCCGATATATAATTCCTAAATGTCTCAAAACATTTTTCTAGACACAACTCGGCCGCTAAAAACGATCAAGCAATGGGGCTCCTAAGGTCGGGGAAGGCGCTGATACCAACTTGTAACGCCCTTGATGCGGCTATATCTCCCATGTGTCGAAGCACGACTTAGAGGCATAACCGCATTGAAAGCAATGTCGCAAGCGATGTAATCTTCACACAACCCATGTAATACATAAGGGAAAAGAGATACATAGTTGTCTTACAATCGCCACTTCACACAATTACATGAATAAAAAATTACATCATCCAGATACAATCAAGGTCCGACTACGGAACCAAAATAAAAGAAGAACCCCAAATGCGACAAAGGTCCCCGATCGACCCCAACTAGGCTCCACTACTGATCAACTAGAACGAAACAACATAAAGGACAAGATCTTCATAGAGCTCCTCCTTGAGCTTGGTTGCGTCATCTGCATGGACTCATCGGCACCTGCAAACTGGTTTTGGAAGTATCTGTGAGCCACGGGGACTCAGCAATCTCGCACCCTCGCGATCAAGACTATTTAAGCTTATGGGTAAGGTAAAGGTATGAGGTGGAGCTGCAGCAAGCGACTAGCATATATGGTGGCTAACATATTCGCAAAAGAGAGCAAGAAGAGAAGGCAAGGCACGATCGAGAAACTATGATCAAGAAGTGATCCTAGAACAACCTACGTCAAACATAACTCCAACACCGTGTTCACTTCCCGGACTCCGCCGGAAAGAGACCATCACGGTAACACACGCTATTGATTCATTTTAATTAAGGTCAAGTTTAGGTTTTCTAAAACCGGACGTTAACAAATTCCCATCTGCCCATAACCGCGAGCACGGCTTTTGAAAGTTCAATTCCTGCAGGGGTGTCCCAACTTAGCCCATCACAAGCTCTCACGGTTAATGAAGGAATAGACCTCCTCCCGAGACGTTCCGATCAGACTCGGTATCCCGGTACAACAAGACATTTCGACAGGGTAAATCTAAACCAGCAATACTGCCTGAATGTGCCGACAAATCCCGATAGGAGCTGCACATATCTCTTTCTCAGGGCACACTTAGATTGTCCTAGGTACGGGTAGGCCAGCCCAGAGTTGCCCCTGGTGGTCACCGGCAGCTGACAGGTTGGACCAACACTCAGAGCAGCACTGGCCCGGGGGGGGGGGGGTAAAATAATGATGACCCTTGAGTTCGCGAAACCGAAGGGAAAAAAGGCTAGGTGGCAAATGGTAAAGCCAATGTTGGGCATTGCTGGAAGAGCTTTACATAAGGCGAACTGTCAAGGGGTTCCCATTATAGCCCAACCGCGTAAGGAACGCAAAATCCGGGAACATAACACCGATATGACGGAAACTAGGGCGGCAAGAGTGGAACAAAACACCAGGCATAAGGCCGAGCCTTCCACCCTTTACCAAGTATATAGATGCATTAATTAAATAAGATATAATGTGATATCCCAACAAGTAAACATGTTCCAACAAGGAACAACATCTCCATGTTCCAACAAGGAACAAACTTCAGTCTTCACCTGCAACTAACAACGCTATAAGAGGGGCTGAGCAAAGCGGTAACATAGGCAATCAACAGTTTGCTAGGATAAGGTGGGTTAGAGGCTTGGTTCAACAATATGGGAGGCATGATAAGCAAGTGGTAGGTATCGCAGCATAGGCATAGCAAAAGAGCGAGCATTTAGCAAGCAAAGATAGAAGTGATTTCAAGGGTATGGTCATCTTGCCTGAAATCCCGCAAGGAAGAAGAACGAGTCCATGAAGAAGACAAACGGACGTAGTCGAACGGTTCCTCCCAAACACGACGTTATCGGAACCAACCCGAAGAAGCAACACCGGAAAGAAGCACACAACATAGTAAACAACCACCACATAAACATGGCATGATGCGCAAACAAGTATGATGCGTGTCCGGTTTAATGAGGCATGGCATGGCAAAGTGCACAAACAATCTTACAAATTAAGTGGAGCTCCATTATGCAACGGAGTTGCATATTGAAGAAAACACCACATGACTTATTTAGTTCTCTCTCGTTTATGTACCCAACAAGATTAAATGTTGTTAGCATGGCAAGAGATGAAGCAAATGAAAACTACCTATCTAGTCAAGGTTAAATGAGGCCGGAAGCAACGAACAACAATTCAGGAAACTCCTCATCAGAATATTATAGATTTGGTACTGTTCTGCCCTAAACACAATTTTAGAGTTGTTTAACATGCAAATAAAGGTCACCATGTTAAACTAGGCATTTTTCTACCCCATTTACATATAAAGTTTATTTAATTCGGAGCTACGGTTGAATAGTTATGAATTAAATCATTTTAGCATGGCATAGGAGCACAAATTCAAACAAAAAACATTTTAAACATTTTAACATGGATGAAAGTTGCATATTATTAAACTAGACAAAATTCTGAGCAAGTTTCATATATAAATCATTTTAATCCAATGCACCAATTGTGAGTTATTATATGCATGATCCATAAGGGCTTTCCTGCAAACTGGCAGTTTTCTGGATAAATAGATAAATTTGCCGAACTGAAAAAAAGAGCTGGACCGCAACAGGGGCGGCTGGGCACTGGGGTTGGCCTCACCTAGTGGGCTGAGGCCCGCTCGGTGCAGAGGCTGGTGCGCTGGGCCTGCTGCACAGTGGGCTGGGGAGGCGCTGGGCTGTGGTTGGGCCAACAAGGCCGGCTGGCCCAGGCGAGCGAGGCGTGCTCGTCGTCCTCGTGCTACGAATGGGGCTCGCTGGATCCGCGAGCAGAGGCATCGGGGCGGCCAGATCTGAGCACGGGAGGTCACCGGGGTTCCGTTCTTGGTCGCGAGGAGGCTCGGCAGTGACCTGGTCACGGGTCCGGCGGACCTTCGATGGTGCGGGAAGCAGCAAGATGGCGAGGTGCGGGCGCGGAGTGGGAGGCGTGCAAACACCGAGGTGGTGGAGTGGATCCGGGCGGCGAGGTGGTGACGGGGTTGGGCCTGGGTGGCATTGGCGCTCGAGGTCGTCGGCGGGGCGGGCTTGCCGGCGCGGAGGACGGTGCTCTGGACTCGGCAGTCCAGATCGAGCGGGGGCTCGGGGGAGGAGCTGCGCATGGGATGGCGGATGGGCCAGGCGGGCCTGCGGATGGGCCTGGAGGGCCGCGGTGGTGGTGGAGGCTGAGGGGGCGATGTGGCCTCCTCCGATTGGCCACGGGCGGTGCGGGGTGGCCGCGCAGCCAATGGCTACACGCCAAGTGGCAGGGACGAGGTGGCCTGCACCAAAACGGAGGTGGCCGGCGGCGGCTGCGAGGTGGGAGAAGGGCTAGGGATAGGGTAGGCTTGGGTTAGTCCATATTTGGAAGGTGGGATGTCTATATATAGACATAAGCTAGGGTTAGGGGGTGAGGAGGGGTTTTCAGAGCCTCCGATCGCGACCCGACGGATCCGATCGAGAGGGGGGATAGGTAGGCCTAGCTGGGCTGTGGAGAGCAGGTTGGTCTGAGACGAGAGGGGAGAGATGCAGCCCAGCACGATTTTCGGAGACCGAAAACGTCCGACGTTAGACCGACTATAATGCCGCTATAGTTTAACGGTTGGGCTATCAAACGAACTCCGAATGCGATGAAACTTGACAGGCGGTCTATCTACACTATACTAAGACCACACGTCAACTCTCATCCCATTCCGAGAACATTTCCCGGCAACTTATAAAATAATATTTCAGACATGCCGCGGGCGCGTGCAAGTGTGTCTGGACTCAGAACGGACAACGGACGGAACGAGGAGACCAAGACGAATGCAAGTTTTGAAAACATGATGATGCAATGCACATGATGACATGATAAGATGCAACACGCAAGCAAATGACATGGCAACGACGGCGAATAACCGGACGACAACTGGCAAATTGGAGCATGTGCTTGTAGTTGAAATTTTAATTATGCACATTAAATGCGCAGAAACTCAATTAATGTATAAAAAAGGCCAAACGAACCCAGAATAATTCCAAAATTTTGCATGATACTTCTATTTTGTCTAATCTGCCTGTGTAACAAAATTAAGGCGGGAGAAGGCAGTGTGCGCATGTCGTTTCACACACGGAGGTGACATGTTCCCTCTTGGAACCATGAGCCTTCTTGAGGGAACCTCCGGTTGCAAGAAGCTTACACCAAACCATGTCCCAATTCCGCCAAAAATTTACCACAGCATGTTGGTGCCATGTCATGAAAACATGCCAAGTTTCATGATTTTGAGGCATGTTTTGGATTTACAGGAATTAAAAAACCAAGTTTCTCAATCTTTCCGGCCGAGCCACGACGACCAGGTGTTTGAATTTCATTCCCATTTCTTGCATGGGACCTAGAAAGTCACCCAAGGACACACATAAATTTATTAACCAACTTTGGAGCATTGGAGCATGTGCTGGTAGTTCAAATTTGAATTATGCACGTTAAATGTGTAGAAACTCAATTAATGTATAAAAAAGGCCAAACGAACCCGGAATAATTCCAAAATTTAGCAAGATACTTCTATTTGGTCTAATCTGCCTATGTAAAAAAATTAAGGCGGGAGAAGGCAGTGTATCCATGTCATTTCTCACACGGAGGTGACACGTTACCTCTCCGAACCACGAGCCTTCTTGAGGGAAGCTCCGGTTTGCAAGACGCTTACACCAAAGCTTGTCCCAATTCGGCCAAAGAAATTACCGCGGCATGTTGGTGCCATGTAATGACACCATGCCAAGTTTCAAGATTTTCAGGCATGTTTTGGATTTACAGGAATGAAAAAACCAAGTTTCTCAATCTTTCCGGCCAAGCCACGATGCCCAAATGTTTGAATTTCATTCCCATTTCTTGCTTGGGACCTATAAATTCACCCAAGGACACACATGTGATTTTTCAACCAACTTTGGTGCACTGGAGCATGCGCTTGTAGTTCAAATTTGAATTATGCACACTAAATGCGCAGAAACTCAATTAAGTATAAAAAAGGCCAAATGAACCCGGAATAATTCCAAAATTTATCACGATACTTCTGTTTGGTCTAATCTGCCTATGTAAGAAAATTAAGGTGGGAGAAGGTAGTGTACGTATGTCATATCGCACATAGAGGTGACACGTTCCCTATCGGAACCATGAGCCTTCTTGGGGGAAGCTCCGGTTTGCAAGAAGCTTAAACCAAAGCTTGTCCCAATTCAACCTAAAAGTTTACTGTAGCATGTTGGTGCCATGTCATGACACCATGCCAAGTTTCATGGTTTTCAGGCGTGATTTGGATCTATAGGAATTAAAAAACCAAGTCTCTCAATCTTTCCAGCCGAGCCACAACACCCAGATGTTTGAATTTCATTCCCATTTCTTGCATGGGACCTAGAAAGTCACCCAAGGACACACATGTGATTTATTAACCCACTTTGGAGCACGGGAGCATGTGCTTGTAGTTCGAATGTGAATTATGCAGGTTAAATGCGTGGAAAATCAATTAATGTATAAAAAGGCCAAACGAACCTGGAATAATTCCAAAATTTAGCACGATACTTCTATTTGGTGTAATCTACCCGTGTAAAAAAATTAAGGCGGGAGAAGGCAGTGTATGCAGGTCATTTCTCACACGGAGGTGACACGTTCCCTCTCCGAACCATGAGCCTTCTTGAGGGAAGCTCTGGTTTACAAGAAGCTTACACCAAAGCTTGTCCCAATTCGGCCAAAAAAATTACCACAGCATGCTGGTGCCATGTCATGACAACATGCCAAGTTTCACGATTTTCAGGCATGTTTTGGATTTACAGGAATTAAAAAACCAAGTTTCTCAATCTTTCCGGCCAAGCCACGACGCCCAAATGTTTGAATTTCATTCTCATTTCTTGCATTGGACCTATAAATTCACCGAAGGACACACATGTAATTTCTCAACCAACTTTGGTGCACTCGAGCATGGCTTGTAGTTCAAATTTGAATTATGCACATTAAATGCACAGAAAATAAATTAATGTATAAAAATGCCAAACGAACCCGGAATAATTCCAAAATTTAGCATGTGGTATAATATGCCTGTGGAAAAAATTAAGGCGGGAGAAGGCAGTGTGCGGATGTCGTTTCGCACACGGAGGTGACATGTTCCCTCTTGGAACAATGAGCCTTCTTAAGGGAAGCTCTGGTTTGCAAGAAGCTTACACAAAAGCTTGTCCCAATTAGGGCAAAAAATTTACCACAACATGTTGGTGCCATGTCATTACAACATGCCAAGTTTCATGATATTCACGCATGTTTCGGATTTACAGGAATTAAAAAACAAAGTTTCTCAATGTTTCCGGCCGAGCCACGAAGCCCAAGTGTTGGAATTTCATAACCATCTCTTGCATGGGACCTAGAAAGTCACCCAAGGACACACATGTGATTTTTTAACCATCTCTTGCATGTGTTTTTAGTTCAAATTTGAATTATGCACGTTAAATGAGTAGAAACTCAATTAATGTAAAAAAAGGCCAAACGAACCTGGAATAATTCAAAAAAATTAGCACGATACTTCTATTTGGTCTAATCTGCCTGTGTGAAAAAATTAAGGCGGGAGAAGGCAGTGTACGAATGTCATTTCGCACACGAAGGTAACACGTTCCCTCTTGGCACCATGAGCCTTCTTGAGGGAAGCTCCGGTTTGTAAGATGCTTACACCAAAGCTTGTCCCAATTCGGCCAAAAAAATTACTGCGACATGTTGGTGCCATGTTAGGACACCATGCCAAGTTTCATGATTTTTAGTCATGTTTTGGATTTATAGGAATTAAAAACCAAGTTTCTGAATCTTTCCGGCCAAGCCACGACGCCCAGATGTTTGAATTTCATTCCCATCTCTTGCATGGGACCTATAAATTCACCCAAGGAAACACATGTGATTTTTTAACCAACTTTGGTGCACTGGAGCATGTGCTTGTAGTTCAAATTTGAACTGTGCACACTAAATGTGCAGAAACTCAATTAAGTATAAAAAAGGCCAAACGAACCCGGAATAATTCCAAAATTTATCATGATACTTCTATTTGGTCTAATCTGCCTATGTAAATAAATTAAGGCAGGAGAATGTAGTGTAGGTATGTCATTTCGCACACGGAGGTGACACGTTCCCTCTCGGAACCATGAGCCTTCTTGAGGGAAGCTCCGGTTTGCAAGAAGCATACACCAAAGCTTGTCCCAATTCAGCCTAAAAATTTACCGTAGCATGTTGGTGCCATGTCATGACAACATGCGAAGTTTCACGATTTTCAGACGTGTTTTGGATCTACAGGAATTAAAAAACCAAGTTTCTCGATCTTTCCGGCCGAGCCACGACGCCCAGATGTTTGAATTTCATTCCCATTTCTTGCATGGGACCTAGAAACTCACCCAAGGACACACATGTGATTTATTAACCAACTTTGGAGCACTTGAGCATGTGCTTGTAGTTCAAATTTGAATTATGCATGTTAAATGCGTAGAAACTCAATTGATGTATAAAAAAGGACAAACGACGGAATAATTCTAAAATTTAGCACGATACTTCTATTTGGTCTAATCTCCCTGTGTAAAAAAATCAAGGCGGGAGAAGGCAGTGTACGCATGTCGTTTCTCACACGGAAGTGACACGTTCCCTCACCGAACCACGAGCCTTCTTGAGGAAAGCTCCAGTTTGCAAGAAGCTTACACCGAAGCTTATCCCAATACGGCCAAAAAATTTACCACAACATGTTGGTGCCATGTCATGATAATATGCCAAGTTTCAAGATTTTCAAGCGTGTTTTGGATTTACGGGAATTAAAAAACCAAGTTTCTCAATCTTTCCGGCCAAGCCATGACGCCCAGATGTTTGAATTTCATTCCCATTTGTTGCATGGGACTTATAAATTCACCCAAGGACACACATGTTATATCTCAACCCACTTGGGTGCACAGGAGCATGTGCTTGTAGTTCAAATTTGAATTATGCACATTAAACACGCAGGAACTCAATTAATGTATAAAAACGCCAAACGAACCCGGAATAATTCCAAAATTTAGCACAATACTTCTATTTGGTATAATCTGCCTGTGGAAATAAATTATGGCGGGAGAAGGCTGTGTACGGATGTCATTTCGCACACGGAGGTGACACGTTCTCTCTTGGAACCATGAGCCTTCTTAAGGGAAGCTTCGGTTTGCACGAAGTTTACACCAAAGATTGTCCCAATTCGGCCAAAAAATTTACCACAACATGTTGGTGCCATGTCATGACAACATGCCAAGTTTCATGATTTTCCGGCGTGTTTTGAATTTACAGGAATTAAAAAACCAAGTTTCTCAATTTTTCCGGCCAAGCCACGATGCCCATATGTTTCAATTTCATTCCCATTTCTTGGATGGGACCTATAAATTCATCCAAGGACACACATGTGATATCTCAAGCAACTTTGGTGCACTAGAGCATGTGCTTGTAGTTCAAATTTGAATTAGGCATATTAAACACGCACAAAGTCAATTAATGTATAAAACGCCAAACAAACCCGGAATAATTCCAAAATTTAGCATGATACTTCTATTTGGTCTAATATGCCTATGTAAAAAAATTAAGGTGAGAGAAGGCAGTGTACGGATGTCATTTCACACACTGAGGTGACACGTTCTCTCTTGGAACCATGAGCCTTGTTAAGGGAAGCTCCAGTTTGCAAGAAGTTTACACCAAAGCTTGTCCCAATTCGGCCAAAAAATTTACCAAAACATGTTGGTGACATGTCATTACAACGTGCCAAGTTTCATGATTTTCAGGCGTGTTTTGGATTTACAGGAATTAAAAAACCAAGTTTCTCAATGTTTCTGGCTGAGCCACGACGCCAAAATGTTTGAATTTCATTCCCATTTCTTGCACGGGACCTAGAAAGTCACCCAAGGACACACATGTGATTTTTCAACCAACTTTGGTGCACTGGAGCATGTGCTTGTAGTTCAAATTTGAATTATGCATGTTAAATGAGTAGAAACTCAATTAATGTATAAACAAGGCCAAACGAAGCCGGAATAATTCCAAAATTTTGCACGATACTTCTATTTGGTGTAATATGCCTGTGTAAAATAATTAAGGCAGGAGAAGGCAGTGTACACATGTCGTCTCGCACACGGAGCTGACATGTTCCCTCTCTGAACCACGAGCCTTCTTGAGGGAAGCTCCGGTTTGCAAGAAGCTTCCACCAAAGCTTGTCCCTATTCTGCCAAAAAATTTACCGCAGCATGTTGGTGCCATGTCATGACAACATGCCAAGTTTGATGATTTTCAAGCGTGTTCTAGATTTACAGGAATTAAAAAACCAAGTTTATGAATCTTTCCGGCCAAGCCACGACGCCAAAATGTTTGAATTTCATTCCCATTTCTTGCATGGGATTTATAAATTCACCCAAGGACACACATGTTATTTTTCAACCAAGTTTGGTGCCCTGGAGCATTTGCCTGTAGTTCAAATTTGAATTATGCACATTAAACGTGCAGGAACTCAATTAATGTATAAAAAGCCAAACGAACCCGGAATAATTCCAAAATTTAGCACAATACTTCTATTTGGTATAATCTGCCTGTGGAAAAAAATTAAGGCGGGAGATGGCTGTGTACGGATGTCAGTTCGCACACAAAGGTGACACGTTCTCTCTTCGAACCATGAGCCTTCTTCAGGGAAGCTTCAGTTTGCAAGAAGTTTACACCAAAGATTGTCCCAATTCGGCCAAAAAAATTACCACAACATGTTGGTGCCATGTCATGACAACATGCCAAGTTTCATGATTTTCAGGCTTGTTTTGGATTTACAGGAATTAAAAAACCAAGTTTCTCAATTTTTCCGGCCAAGCCACGATGCCCAGATGTTTGAATTTCATTCCCATTTCTTGCATGGGACCTATAAATTCACCCAAGGACACACATGTGATATCTGAAGCAACTTTGGTGCACTAGAGCATGTGCTTGTAGTTCAAATTTGAATTAGGCATATTAAACGCGCACAAACTCAATTAATGTATAAAAACGCCAAATAAACTCGGAATATACAAAATTTAGCATGATACTTCTATTTGGTCTAATCTGCCTGTGTAAAAAAATTAAGGTGGGAGAAGGCAGTGTACGGATGTCATTTCGCACACTGAGGTGACACGTTCTCTCTTGGAACCATGAGCCTTGTTAAGGGAAGCTCCGGTTTGCAAGAAGTTTACACCAAAGCTTGTCCCAATTCCGCCAAAAAATTTACCACAACATGTTGGTGCCATGTCATTACAACGTGCCAAGTTTCATGATTTTCAGGAGTGTTTTGGATTTACAGGAATTACAAAACCAAGTTTCTCAATGTTTTCGGCCGAGCCACGACGCCAAAATGTTTGAATTTCATTCCCATTTCTTGCCTCGGACCTAGAAAGTCACCCAAGGACACACATGTGATTTTTCAACCAACTTTGGTGCACTGGAGCATGTGCTTGTAGTTCAAATTTGAATTATGCATGTTAAATGAGTAGAAACTCAATTAATGTATAAACAATGCCAAACGAACCTTCTATTTGCACGATACTTCTATTTGGTCTAATATGCCTATGTAAAATAATTAAGGCAGGAGAAGGCACTGTACACATCTCGTCTCACACACGGAGGTGACACATTCCCTCTCTGAGCCACGAGCCTTCTTGAGGGAAGCTCCGGTTTGCAAGAAGCTTCCACGAAAGCTTGTCCCAATTCGGCCAAAAAATTTACCGCCGCATGTTGGTGCCATGTCATGACAACATGCCAAGTTTGATGATTTTCAGGCATGTTCTGGATTTACACGAATTTAAAAACCAAGTTTCTGAATCTTTCCACGACGCCCAAATGTTTGAATTTCATTCCCATTTCTTGCATGGGACTTACAAATTCACCCGAGGACACACATGTGATTTTTCAACCAACTTTGGTTCCCTGGAGCATGTGCCTGTAGTTCAAATTTGAATTATGCACATTAAATGCACAGAAACTTAATTAATGTATAAAAAAGGCTAAATGAACCCGGAATAATTCCAGAATTTAGCATGATACTTCTATATGGTTTAATATGCCTGTGTGAAAAAATTAAGGCGAGAGAAGGAAGTGTACGTATGTCGTTTCGCACACGGAGGTGACACGTTCCCTTTTGGAACCACAAGCCTTCTTGAGGGAAGCTCCGGTTTGCAAGAAGCTTACACCAAACCTTGTCCCAATTCGGCCAAAAAATTTACCACAGCATGTTGGTGCCATGTCATGACAACATGCCAAGCTTCATGATTTTTAGGCGTGTTTTGGATTTACAGGAATTAAAAAACCAAGTTTCTCAATCTTTCCACCAAGCCACGATCCCCAGATATTTGAATTTCATTCCCATTTCTTGCATGGCACCTAGAAATCACCCAAGGACACACATGTGATTTTTCAACCAACTTTGGTGCACTCAAGCATGTGCTTGTAGCTCAAATTTGAATTATGTACATTAAATGCATAGAAACTTAATTAATTATAAAAAAGGCCAAACGAACCTGGAATAATTCTAAGATTTAGCATGATACTTCTATTTAGTCTAATCTGCCTGTGTAAGAAATTTAAGGCCGGAGAAGGCAGTGTACGTATGTCGTTTCGCACACGGAGGTGACACGTTCCCTCTTTGAACCCTTCTCGAGGGAAGCTCTAGTTTGCAAGAAGCTTACACCAAAGCTTGTCCCAATTAGGCCATAAAAATTACCGCAGAATGTTGGTGCCATGTCATGACATGATGCCAAGTTTCATGATTTTCAGGCATGTTTTGGATTTATAGGAATGAAAAAACCAAGTTTCTCAATCTTTCTGGCCAAGCCACGACGCCAAGATGTTTGAATTTCATTCCCGTTTCTTGCATGGGACCTATAAATTCACCCAAGGACACACATGTGATATCTCAACGAACTCTGGTGCACTGGAGCATGTGCTTGTAGTTCAAATTTGAATTATGCACACTAAATCTGTAGAAACTCAATTAAGTATAAAAAAGGCCAAACGAACACGGAATAATTCCAAAATTTATCACGATACTTTTATTTGGTCTAATCTCCCTATGTAAGAAAATTAAGGCGGGAGACGATAGTGTACGTATGTCGTTTCGCACACGGAGGTGACACGTTCCCTCTCGGAACCATGAGCCTTCTTGAGGGAAGCTCCGGTTTGCATGAAGCATACACCAAAGTTTGTCCCAATTCGGCCTAAAAATTTACCGCAGCATGTTGGTGCATGTTATGACACCATGCCAAGTTTCATGATTTTCAGAAGTGTTTTGGATCTACAGGAATTAAAAAACCAAGTTTCTCAATCTTTCCGGCCGAGCCACGACGCCCAGATGTTTGAATTTCACTCCGATTTCATGCATGAGACCTAGAAAGTCACCCAAGGACACACATGTAACTTATTAACCAACTTTGGAGCACTGGAGCATGTGCTTGTAGTTCAAATTTGAATTATGCACATTAAACGCGCAGAAACTCAATTAATGTATAAAAACGCCAAACGAACCCAGAATAAATCCAAAATTTAGCACAATACTTCTATTTGGTATAATGTGCTTGTGGAAAAAAATTAAGGTGGGAGAAGGCTGTGTATGGATGTCATTTCGCACACGGAGGTGACACGTTCTCTCTTGGAACCATGAGCCTTCTTAAGGGAAGCTTCGGTTTGCAAGAAGTTGACACCAAAGCTTGTCCCAATTCGGCCAAAAAAATTACCACAACATGTTGGTGCCATGTCATGACAACATGCCAAGTTTCATGATTTTTAGGCGTGTTTTGGTTTTACAGGAATTAAAAAACCAACTTTCTCAATCCTTCCGGCCAAGTCACGACGCCCAAATGTTTGAATTTCATTCCCATTTCTTGCATGGGACCTAGAAGTTCACCCAAGGACACACATGTGATATCTCAACCAACTTTGGTGCACTAGAGCATGTGCTTGTAGTTCAAATTTGAATTATGCACATTAAATGAGTAGAAACTCAATTAATGTATAAAAAGGCCAAACGAACCGAAATAATTCCAAAATTTAGCACGATACTTCTATTTGGTCTAATCTGCCTGTGTAAAAAAATTAAGGTAGGAGAAGGCAGTGTACGCATGTCGTTTCGCACACGGAGGTGACATGTTCCCTCTCTGAACCACGAGCTTTCTTGAGGGAAGCTCCGGTTTGCAAGAAGCTTACACCAAAACTTGTCCCAATTCGGCCAAAAAATTTGCTGCAGCATGTTGGTGCCATGTCATGACAACATGCCAAGTTTCAGGATTTTTAGGCGTGTTTTGGATTTACAGGAATTAAAAAACCAAGTTTCTCAATCTTTCCGGCCAAGCCACAACGGCCAAATGTTTGAATTTTATTCCCATTTCTTGCATGGGACTTATAAATTCACCCAAGGACACACATGTGATTTTTCAACCAACTTTGGTGCACTGGAGCATGTGCTTGTAGTTCAAATTTGAATTATGCACATTAAATGGGCAGAAACTCAATTAATGTATAAAAAAGGCCAAGCGAACCCGGAATAATTCCAAAATTTCGCACGATACTTCTATTTGGTCCAATCTGCCTGTGTGAAAAAATTAAAGCGGCAGAAGGCAGTGTACGAATGTCATTTCGCACACGGAGGTAACACGTTCCCTCTCTGAACCACGAACCTTCTTGAGGGAAGCTCCGGTTTGCAAGAAGCTTACACCAAAGCTTGTCCCAATGGGGCCAAGAAATTTACCACAGCATGTTGGTGCCATGTCATGACAACATGCCAAGTTTCTTGATTTTCAGGCATGTTTTGGATTTACAGGAATTAAAAAAACCAAGTTTGTCAATCTTTCCGGCCTAGCCACGACGCCCAGATGTTTGAATTTTATTCCTATTTCTTGCATGGAACCTATAAATACACCCGAGGACACACATGTGATTTCTCAACCAACTTTGGTGCACTGGAGCATGTGCTTGTAGTTCAAATTTGAATTATGCACATTAAATGAGTCTAAACTCAATTAATGTATAAAAAAGGCCAAACGAAACCAGAATAATTCCAAAATTAGGATGATACTTCTATTTGGTCTAATCTGCCTGTGTAAAAAAATTAAGGCAGGAGAAGGCAGTGTATGCATGTCGTTTCACACACGGAGGTGACACGTTCCCTCTCTGAACCACGAACCTTCTTGAGGGGACCTTCGGGTTGCAAGAAGCTTACACCAAAACTTGTCCCAATTCGGCCAAAAAATTTGCCGCAGCATGCTGGTGCCATGTCATGACAACATGCCAAGTTTCATGATTTTTAGGCATGTTTTGGATTTACAGGTGTTAAAAAACCAAGTTTCTCAATCTTTCCGGCCAAGCCACAACACCCAGATGTTTGAATTTCATTCCCATTTCTTTCATGGGACTTACAAATTCACCCAACGACACACATGTGATTTTTCAACCAACTTTGGTGCACTGGAGCATGTGCTTGTAGTTCAAATTGGAATTATGCACATTAAATGCGTACAAACTCAATTAATGTATAAAAAGGCCAAACGAATCCGGAATAATTCCAAGATTTAGCATGATACTTTTATTTGGTCTAATCTGCCTGTGTGAAAAAATTAAAGCGGGAGAAGGCAGTGTACGCATGTCGTTTCGCACATGGAGGTAACATGTTCCCTCTCTGAACCACGAGCCGTCTTGAGGGATGCTCCGGTTTGCAAGAACCTTACACCAAAGCTTGTCCCAATTCGGCCAAAAATTTTACCAAAGCATGTTGGTGCCATGTCATTACAACATGCCAAGTTAGATGATTTTCAGGCGTGTTTTGGATTTACAGGAATAAAATGTTTGAATTTCATTCCCATTTCTTGCATGGGACCTAGAAAGTCACTCAAGGACACACATGTGATTTTTCAACCAACTTTGGTGCACTGGAGCATGTGCTTGTTGTTCAAATTTAAATTATGCGCATTAAATGCGCAAAAACTCAATTAATGTATAAAAATGCCAAACGAACCCGAAATAATTCCAAAATTTAGCACGATACTTCTATTTGGTATAATCTGCATGTGGAAAAAAATTAAGGCGGGAGAAGGCAGTGTACGGATGTCGTTTCACACATGGAGGTGACATGTTCCCTCTTGGAATCATGAGCCTTCTTAAGGGAAGCTCCGGTTTGCAAGAAGCTTACACCAAAGCTTGTCCCAATTCAGCCAGAAAATTAACCACAGCATGTTGGCGCCATGTCATGACAACATGCCAAGTTTTATGGTTTTCAGGCGTGTTTTGGATTTACAGGAATTAAAAAACCAAGTTTCTCAATGTTTCCGGTCGAGCCACGATGACCAGATGTTTGAATTTCATTCCCATTTCTTGCATGGGATCTAGAAAGTCACCCAAGGACTCACATGTGATTTTTCAACCAACTTTGCTGCACTGGAGCATGTGCTTGTAGTTCAAATTTGAATTATGCACATTAAATGAGTAGAAACTCAATTAATGTATAAAATAGGCCAAACGAACATGAATAATTCCTAAATTTAGCACGATACTTCTATTTGGTCTAATCTACCTGTGTACAAAAATTAAGGTAGGAGAAGGCAGCGTACGCATGTCATTTCGCACACGGAGGTGACACGCTCCCTATCTGAACCACGAGCCTTCTTAAGGGAAGCTCCGCTTTGCAAGAAGCTTACACCAAAACTTGTCCCAATTCGGCCAAAAAAATTGCCGCACCATGTTGTTGCCATGTCATGACAACATGCCAAGTTTCATGATTTTTAGGCGTATTTTGGATTTACAGGAATTAAAAAACAAAGTTTCTCAATCTTTCCGGCAAGCCACGATGCCCAAATGTTTGAATTTTATTCCCATTTCTTGGATGGGACTTATAAATTCACCCAAGGACTCACATGTGATTTTTCAACCAACTTTGGTGCACTGGAGCATGTGCTTGTAGTTCAAATTTGAATTATGCACATTAAATGGGCAGAAACTCAATGAATGTATAAAAAGGTCAAACGAACCCTGAATAATTCCAAAATTTCGCACGATACTTCTATTTGGTCCAATCTGCCTGTGTGAAAAAATTAAAGCGGGAGAATGCAGTGTACGAATGTCATTTCGCACACGGAGGTAACACGTTCCCTATCTGAACCACGAGCCTTCTTGAGGGAAGCTCTGGTTTGCAAGAAGCTTACACCAAAGCTTGTCCCAATTCGGCCAACAAATTTACCATAGCATGTTGGTGCCCTGTCATGACAACATGCCAAGTTTCTTGATTTGCGGGCGTGTTTTGGATTTACAGGAATTAAAAAACCAAGTTTATCAATCTTTCCGGCCTAGGCACGACGCCCAGATGTTTGAATTTCATTCCCATTTCTTGCATGGGACCTAGAAAGTCACCCAAGGACACACATGTGATTTTTCAATGAACTTTGGTGCACTGGAGCATGTGCTTGTAGTTCAAATTTGAATTATGCACATTAAATGAGTAGAAACTCAATTAAGGTATAAAATAGGCCAAACTAACCGGTATAATTCCAAAATTTAGCACGATACTTCTATATGGACTAATCTGCCTGTGTAAAAAAATTAAGGTAGGAGAAGGCAGTGTACGCATGTCATTTCGCACACGGAGGTGACACGTTCCCTCTCTGAACCACGAGCCTTCTTGAGGGAAGCTCCGGTTTGCAAGAAGCTTACACCAAAGCTTGCCCCAATTCGGCCAAAAAATTTACCACAGCATGTTGGTGCCATGTCATGACAACATGCCAAGTTTCTTGATTTTCAGGCGTGTTTTGGATTTACAAGAATTAAAAAAACCAAGTTTCTCAATCTTTCCGGCCTAGCCACGACGCCCAGATGTTTGAATTTCATTCCCATTTCTTACATGGAACCTATAAATTGACCCAAGGACACACATGTGATTTCTCAACCAACTTTGGTGCACTGGAGCATGTGCTTGTAGTGCAAATTTGAATTATGCACATTAAATGAGTCGAAACTCAATTACTGTATAAAAAAGGCCAAACGAAACCAGAATAATTCCAAAATTAGGACGATACTTCTATTTGGTCTAATCTGCCTGTGTAAAAAAATTAAGGCAGGAGAAGGCAGTGTACGCATGTCGTTTCGCACACGGAGGTGACACGTTCCCTCTCTGAACCATGAGCCTTCTTGAGGGAAGCTTCGGTTTGCAAGAAGCTTACACCAAAACTTGTCCCAATTCGGCCAAAAAATTTGCCGCAGCATGCTGGTGCCATGTCATGACAACATGCCTAGTTTCATGATTTTTAGGCGTGTTTTGGATTTACAGGTATTAAAAAACCAAGTTTCTCAATCTTTCCGGCCAAGCCACGATGCCCAGATGTTTGAATTTCATTCCCATTTCTTGCATGGGACTTATAAATTCACCCAACGACACACATGTGATTTTTCAACCAACTTTGGTGCACTGGAGCATGTGCTTGTAGTTCAAATTTGAATTATGCACATTAAATGTGCACAAACTCAATTAATGTATAAAAAGGCCAAATGAATCCGGAATAATTCCAAAATTTAGCACGATACTTCTATTTGGTCTAATCTGCCTGTGTGAAAAAATTAAAGCGGGAGAAGGCAGTGTACGCATGTCGTTTCGCACATGGAGGTAACATGTTCCCTCTCTGAACCACGAGCCTTCTTGAGGGAAGCTCCGGTTTGCAAGAAGCTTCACCAAAGCTTGTCCCAGTTCGGCCAAAAAATTTACCAAAGCATGTTGGTGCCATGTCACTACAACATGCCAAGTTTCATGATTTTCAGGCATGTTTTGGATTTACAGGAATAAAATGTTTGAATTTCATTCCCATTTCTTGCATGGGACCTAGAAAGTCACCCAAGGACACACATGTGATTTTTCAACCAACTTTGGTGCACTGGAGCATGTGCTTGTTATTCAAATTTAAATTACGCACATTAAATGCACAAAAACTCAATTAATGTATAAAAAATGCCAAACGAACCCGGAATAATTCCAAAATTCAGCACGATACTTCTATTTGGTATAACCTGCATGTGGAAGAAAATTAAGGCGGGAGAAGGCAGTGTACGGATGTCGTTTCACACACGGAGGTGACACGTTCCCTCTTGGAATCATGAGCCTTCTTAAGGGAAGCTCCGGTTTGCAAGAAGCTTACACCAAAGGTTGTCCCAATTCGGCCAGAAAATTAACCACAGCATGTTGGCGCCATGTCATGACAACATGCCAAGTTTCATGTTTTTCAGGCGTGTTTCGGATTTACAGGAATTAAAAAACCAAGTTTCTCAATCTTTCCGGCCAAGCCACGATGCCCAAATGTTTGAATTTTATTCTCATTTCTTGCATGGGACTTATAAATTCACCCAAGGACACACATGTGATTTTTCAATCAACTTTGGTGCACTAGAGCATGTGCTTGTAGTTCAAATTTGAATTATGCACATTAAATGGGCAGAAACTCAATTAATGTATAAAAAAGGCCAAACGAACCCGGAATAATTCCAAAATTTCGCACGATACTTCTATTTGGTCCAATCTGCCTATGTGAAAAATTAAAGCGGGAGAAGGAAGTGTAAGAATGTCATTTCGCACACGAAGGTAACACGTTCCCTCTCTGAACCACGAGCCTTCTTGAGGGAAGCTCCGGTTTGCAAGAAGCTTACACCAAAGCTTGCCCCAATTCGGCCAAAAAATTTACCACACCATGTTGGTGCCATGTCATGACAACATGCCAAGTTTCTTGATTTTCAGGCGTGTTTTGGATTTACAGGAATTAAAAAAACCAAGTTTCTCAATCTTTCCGGCCTAGCCATGACGCCCGGATGTTTGAATTTCATTCCCATTTCTTGCATGGAACCTATAAATTCACCCAAGCACACACATGTGATTTCTCAACCAACTTTGGTGCACTGGAGCATGTGCTTGTAGTGCAAATTTGAATTATGCACATTAAATGAGTCGAAACTCAATTACTGTATAAAAAGGCCAAACGAAACCAGAATAATTCCAAAATTAGGACGATACTTCTATTTGGTCTAATCTGCCTGTGTAAAGAAATTAAGGCAGGAGAAGGCAGTGTACGCATGTCGTTTCGCACACGGAGGTGACACGTTCCCTCTCTGAACCATGAGCCTTCTTGAGGGAAGCTTCGGGTTGCAAGAAGCTTACACCAAAACTTGTCCCAATTCGGCCAAAACATTTGCCGCAGCATGCTGGTGCCATGTCATGACAACATGCCAAGTTTCATGATTTTTAGGCGTGTTTTGGATTTACAGGTATTAAAAAACCAAGTTTCTCAATCTTTCCGGCCAAGCCACGACGCCCAGATGTTTGAATTTCATTCCCATTTCTTGCATGGGACTTATAAATTCACCCAACGACACACATGTGATTTTTGAACCAACTTTGGTGCACTGGAGCATGTGCTTGTACTTCAAATTTGAATTATGCAAATTAAATGCGTACAAACTCAATTAATGTATAAAAAGGCCAAACGAATCCGGAATAATTCCAAAATTTAGCACAATACTTCTATTTGCTCTAATCTGCCTGTGTGAAAAAATTAAAGCGGGAGAAGGCAGTGTACGCATGTCCTTTCGCACATGGAGGTAACACGTTCGCTCTCTGAACCACGAGCCTTCTTGAGGGAAGCTCCGGTTTGCAAGAAGCTTACACCAAAGCTTGTCCCAATTCGGCCAAAAAATTTACCAAAGCATGTTGGTGCCATGTCATTACAACATGCCAAGTTTCATGATTTTCAGGCATGTTTAGGATTTACAGGAATAAAATGTTTGAATTTCATTCCCATTTCTTGCATGGGACCTAGAAAGTCACCCAAGGACACACATGTGATTTTTGAACCAACTTTGGTACACTGGAGCATGTGCTTTATGTTCAAATTTAAATTACGCACATTAAATGCACAAAAACTGAATTAATGTATAAAAAATGCCAAACGAACCCGGAATAATTCCAAAATTTAGCACGATACTTCTATTTGGTATAATCTGCATGTGGAAAAAAATTAAGGCGGGAGAAGGCAGTGTACGGATGTCGTTTCACACACGGAGGTGACACATTCCCTCTTGGAATCATGAGCCTTCTTAAGGGAAGCTCCGGTTTGCAAGAAGCTTACACCAAAGCTTGTCCCAATTCGGCCAGAAAATTAACCACAGCATGTTGGCGCCATGTCATGACAACATGCCAAGTTTCATGTTTTTCAGGCGTGTTTTGGATTTACAGGAATTAAAAAACCAAGTTTCTAAATGTTTCCGGCCGAGCCACGATGACCAGATGTTTGAATTTCATTCCCATTTCTTGCATGGGACCTAGAAAGTCAGCCAAGGACTCACATGTGATTTTTCAACCAACTTTGCTGCTCTGGAGCATGTGCTTGTAGTTCCAATTTGAATTATGCACATTAAATGGTAGAGACTTAATTAATGTATAAAAAAGGCCAAACAAACCCGGAATAATTCCAAAATTTAGCACGATACTTCTATTTGGTCTAATTTGCCTGTGTAAAAAAATTAAGGCAGGAGAAGGCAGTGTACGCATGTCGTTTCACACACGGAGGTAATACGTTCCCTCTCTGAACCACGAGCCTTCTTGAGGGAAGCTCTAGTTTGCAAGAAGCTTACACCAAAGCTTGTCCCAATTCGGCCACAAAATTTACCAACGCATGTTGGTGCCCTGTCATAACAACATGCCAAGTTTTTTGATTTGCAGGCGTGTTTTGGATTTACAGGAATTGAAAAACCAAGTTTATCAATCTTTCCGGCCAAGGCACGACGCCCAGATGTTTGAATTTCATTCCCATTTCTTGCATGGGACCTAGAAAGTCACCCAAGGACACACATGTGATTTTTCAACGAACTTTGGTGCACTGGAGCATGTGCTTGTAGTTCAAATTTGAATTATGCACATTAAATGAGTAGAAACTCAATTAATGTATAAAATAGGCCAAACGAACCGGAATAATTCCAAAATTTAGCACGATACTTCTATTTGGTCTAATCTGCCTATGTAAAAAAATTAAGGTAGGAGAAGGCAGTGTACGCATGTTGTTTCGCACACGGAGGTGACACGTTCCCTCTCTGAACCACGAGCCTTCTTGAGGGAAGCTCCGGCTTGCAAGAAGCTTACACCAAAACTTGTCCCAATTCGGCCAAAAAATTTGTCGCAGCATGTTGGGGCCATGTCATGACAACATGCCAAATTTCATGATTTTTAGGCGTGTTTTGGATTTACAGGAATTAAAAAACCAAGTTTCTCAATCTTTCCGGCCAAGCCACGACGCCCAAATGTTTGAATTTTATTCCCGCTTCTTGCATGGGACTTATAAATTCACCCAAGGACACACATGTGATTTTTCAACCAACTTTGGTGCACTGGAGCATGTGCTTGTATTTCAAATTTGAATTATGCACATTAAATGGTCAGAAACTCGATTAATGTATAAAAAAGGCCAAACAAACCCGGAATAATTCCAAAATTTCGCACGATACTTCTATTTGGTCCAATCTGCCTGTGTGAAAAAATTAAAGCGGGAGAAGGCAGTGTACGAATGTCATTTCGCACACGGAGGTAACACGTTCCCTCTCTGAACCACGAGCCTTCTTGAGGGAAGCTCCCGTTTGCAAGAAGCTTACAACAAAGCTTGTCCCAATTCGGCCAAAAAATTTACCACGGCATGTTGGTGCCATGTCATGACAACATGCCAAGTTTCTTGATTTTCAGGTGTGTTTTGGATTTACAGAAATTAAAAAAACCAAGTTTCTCAATCTTTCCGGCCAAGCCACTACGCCCAGATGTTTGAATTTCATTCCCATTTCTTGCATGGAGTTATAAATTCACCCAAGGACACACATGTGATTTTTCAACCAACTTTGGTGCACTGGAGCATGTGCTTGTAGTTCAAATTTGAATTATGCATATTAAATGCGCAGAAACACAATTAATGTATATAAAAGGCCAAAAGAACTCGGAATAATTCCAAAATTTAGCATGATACTTCTATTTGGTCTAATCTGCCATTGTGGAAAAATTAAAGCGGGAGTAGGCAGTTTATGCATGTCATTTCGCACATGGAGGTAACATGTTCCCTCTCTGAACCATGAGCCTTCTTGAGGAAAGCTGAGGGAGTCCTAGATTAGGGGGTGTCCGGATAGCCGGACTATACTTTCGGCCGGACTCCTGGACTATGAAGATACATGATTGAAGACTTTGTCCCATGTCCGTAAGGGACTTTCCTTGGCGTGCAAGGCAAGCTTGGCGATACGGATATGTAGATCTCCTACCATTGTAACCGACTCTGTGTAACCCTAGCCCTCTCCGGTGTCTATATAAACCGGAGGGTTTTAGTCCGTAGGAAAAAGAACAAACATACCATAGGCTAGCTTCTAGGGTTTAGCCTCCTCGATCTTGTGGTAGATCTACTCTTGTACTACCCATATCATCAATATTAATCAAGCAGGAGTAGGGTTTTACCTCCATTGAGAGGGCCCGAACCTGGGTAAAAACATCATGTCCCTTGTCTCCTGTTACCATCTGCCTAGACGTACAGTTCGGGACCCCCTACCCGAGATCCGCCGGTTTTGACACCGACATTGGTGCTTTCATTGAGAGTTCCTCTGTATTGTCACTTTTAGGCCCGATGGCTCCTCTGATCATCAACAGCGATGCGGTCCAGGGTGAGACCTTTCTCCCCGGACATATCTTCGTATTCAGCGGCTTTGCACTGCGGGCCAATTCGCTTGGTCATCTAGAGCAGATTGAAAGCTATGCCCCTGGCCGTCAAGTCAGATTTGGAAGTTTAAACTACACAGCGGTTGACCGTGGAGACTTGATCTTCGACGGATCTGTGCCGCAGCCGAGCGCGCCGCACTGTCCCGGTGGGCATGATCTAGCTCTGCCGCCGAACATTGCCCTGGAGGCCGCACCTGTGTCCGCTCCGACCCTTGGCTCGGAGCCGACCACACCAATCGAGGATGGGTGGTTAGACACCGCCTCGGGGGCTGCAATCTCTACAGCGATCAAGCCAAACACCGGCCTTGTCCTCTGCGAAGCCCGTGACTCCAAGATGCCGGACTCCTCTCTGGACTCCGAGCCCTCCGCACCCCTACCGATCGAATCCGATTGGGCGCCGGTCATGGAGTTCACCGCCGCAGACATCTTTCAGCACTCGCCCTTCGGCGACATTCTGAATTCACTCGGGTCTCTCTCCTTGTCAGGAGAGTCCTGGCCGGACTATGACCGGCAGGATTGGGATGTGGAAGATGAAGAAATTCGATGCCCACCCACCACCCACTTCGTAGCCACTGTCAATAATTTAAACGACGTGCTCGACTTTGACTCCGAAGACATCGACGGTATGGACGACGATGTAGGAGATGAACATGAACCAACGCCTATAAGGCACTGGACAGCCACCTCATCTCATGATGTGTACATGGTGGACACGCTCAAAGGAAGAGACGACGAGGAACACAGGGATGCAACGAGGGATCGTTCACTCGAAAAGCAATCAAAGCAGCGACATAAGCGCCGCTCCAAGCCCCGCCTCGGCAGAGACAGCAGCCATACAGACCCAGCCATAGAGCAGGACGAGCCGGCGGACGACGAACATGCCTTCGAGCAACCGTCCGAACAGGGCAACTTGGATAAACAAACCGAGCACCCCGTCCCTAGCGAAAACAGCAGTCCGGACGACCTTACGCCGGATAGGCTCATGGAGCAGAAGAACATCCACAAAAGGCTCGTCGCCACTACGTGTAGCCTGAAAAAGCAGAAGCGGATGCTCAAAACTGCAGAAGATGCACTCAGAATCAGATGGAGCAAAGTATGCAACACCGCAGACAAATATGGCGGCAGTCGCCGCACAAAAAGCTATCTAAAGCGAAAGCTACTGCCTGAATTTGACGAGGAGGCCTTAGAGCCCCCGTAGTCAAAAAATAGGAAAGCCACCCGGTCAGATAGATGACCGCATGGCCAGCATGGAGCGGCAAGCGGCGCCGCACAGAAGCCGGCACGCGATCCACCAAAGGATCCGCACCAAGAAAGCAAGCTCTAGTAAGCAATGCAACACAACAAATATCCGAACATCACGGCACACCCAAATATAGGGGTGCCGCACACCCCCTATGTTTCACCGATGAGGTGCTGGACCATGAATTTCCAGCGGGATTCAAGCCCGTAAACATAGAGGCGTACGACGGAACAACAGACCCTGGGGTCTGGATCGAGGATTATATCCTCCACATACACATGGCCAGAGGAGATGACCTCCACGCCATAAAATACTTACCCCTCAAGCTTCAAGGGCCAGCCCGGCATTGGCTCAAAAGCCTTCCCGAAAACACCATTGGATGTTGGGAAGAGCTTGAGGATGCTTTCCGGGCAAATTTTCAAGGGACATATGTCCGCCCTCTGGATGCAGACGATCTCAGTCACATAACTCAACAGCCCGGAGAGTCAGCCCGGAAATTCTGGAACAGATTTCTTACTAAAAAGAATCAGATAGTCGACTGTCCGGATGTCGAAGCCCTAGCAGCTTTTAAGCATAACATTCGAGACGAATGGCTCGCCAGACACCTCGTCCAAGAAAAGCCAAGAACAATGGCCGCATTAACAAGCCTCATGACCCGCTTTTGCGCAGGAGAGGACAGCTAGTTGGCAAGATGTAGCACCAGCGACCCAAGTACATCCGAAGTTAGGGATGGAAACGGAAAACCCCGAAGCAGCAAGGACCAGCGCTGGAATAAGAGAAACAACCCAAAGAGCACGGCGGTCAACGCCAGATTCAAAAGCTCGCGGCAGAATCAGAGAAAGCCGCCCCTCGAGGATAATAGGGACGAGCTATCCAACTTAAACAAAATCTTGGACAAGATATGTCAAATACACAGTACTCCCGGGAAGCCTGCGAACCATACCCACAGAGATTGTTGGGTTTTCAAGCAATCCAGCAAACTCAACACCGAACACAAGGGGCTCGACACACCAAGTGAGGACGATGACGAACCCCACAAGTAGAGCACCAGGAAACAAAAGGATTTCCCACAAGAAGTCAAAACAGTAAACTTACTTCACGTGACGAACAGAATGGCGCCAACAAAGATACGCGCCATACGGCCTATCCCAAAGGAGTCTCACCAATGGTTGTTAAAACTGATCACCTTCGACCATCAGGATTACTCTCGAAGTATCCGGAACGCAGGGTGGACTGCCTTGGTATTAGATCCAATAATCGGCGGACTCCACTTTACAAATGTCCTGATGGACGGCGGTAGTGGTCTAAACCTGTTATACCAGGACACAACCCACAACATGGGGATAGACCCAACAAAAATTCGCCATAGCAAAACCTCCTTTCAAGGGGTAACGCCAGGCCCGGATGCCCGTTGCATGGGTTCTCTCCGGCTAGAAGTTATGTTCGGCTCCCCCAATAACTTCCGTCGCGAATAGCTAACTTTCCACATCGCCCCATTCTCAAGTGGCTATCAAGCACTGCTGGGACGCGAAGCTTTCGCCCGCTTTAACGCAATACCGCATTATGCATCTCTTACGCTTAAGATGCCCGGTCCACGAGGCATCATCTCATTAAAGGGAAAACATCAAGTGTTCCTCCCGCTCGGAAGACAGTGCGGCTGCCTTGACAGCCCTACAATAAAGAGGCTTCACCAGCCAAAGCACCTAAACAGGTCGTCAAGACCATAGACACGGCTAGATGAGTCCGGCATAAACATACAATTGATAAAGGCTTAATAGCCGTATACCCCTGTAGTAGGGGCTCCACGCATATAAAACAAGAGACAATAAAGCTCAATTTTACCCATTTCGATTTATAGTTTGTTTATTTAGTATAACTCTTGTTCGGCACGCTCTTTCTTCAACTAAGTTCCTCTCTTTTGCAGATGAACACCGTGCTACGCCCGTCCAGGATACAGCACAACGGAGACACAGGCGCAGACGTGCAGCAGGGACCCGTTCCAAGGATTCTTTTCAGATTAAGACCCTGCGTAAACCTTTTTTACTGTCTCTTGTTGATACACATCCCCTGGTTTCTTGGTATAACCAAGGAGGAGGCTGGCGTTTTGGCATGTGGCCACGTCAGAGTTTTGCGCGTACCTGGACACTAGGGGCTTATTACTAAGGGCGTTATCCCGCCCGCCCTCATAAAGACTGAATACCTTAGGGAGTGTTCGGCGTCGTGAGTTTGGCCTTATATGCATCAGCTCCGAATCATGTCTTTGGTCAAATGTTGGGTTTTCCCGGCTCCTGTGTTTTGCTACCTTATGTTCCGCTCTATCGGCTAAGGCGGCACTAGGAGAACTACTACTATTGTGCCCCGGTTCGGCCAGGCGAGCACCTTAGTAGAGAAAGCCGAAAAGTGACTGTCATCATATAGCGTGAGACTGGTCAACCACTCGATGACTTACCGGAATCTTTAGGATTCCTCTGCATTAACGAAGGGCCGCTTCCTGGCCAGGCACATGCGCGCCCCGAGTTCGGGCGAGCGCAGGCGCCACCAGGGGCTATATAAGTAGCCTCACTGTCAAACTCCTATGGCTAAGTGAAAGTGATAAAGCATCATAGTCCGATTTCCTAGTTCGCTGCGCTATCACCTCCTTTGTAGGAACAAGATGTTGGATCAAGTGTGAAAATGCGCCTTCTGCGAACACCCCCACATTATGTGCGTGGGGGCTGAAGCCGACGACTGCCATCTTTTAGATTATATATACATATATGTTAAACGGCCGCACATGAGGTATTATAATACTTGCAGGCACAAGTATAAAAAGCTTCTACAATTTAACAAAATATTGTTTTACAATAATATATGCTATTCAAATATAGTATCCTTCGAGCACTGTGTCTCTATTAAACGAGTGCCTTGCAGAACTTCCTGAAAATAGTGCTCGATAGGTACTCGGATTCCATTCGGGTCTGGGGATGAAACAGCGGTGGCCTCCATTTCCGCCCAGTATGTCTTGACACGGGCAAGAGCCATCCGTGCACCCTCTATGCACGCTGACCTCTTCATCGCATTGTTATGCGGCACCGCACCAAGGAACTGCTGCACCAAGTTGAAATAACTTTTTGGCTCTGGCCTCTCTGGCCACAGATGACTCATGACATACTTCATGGAGAGTCCGGACAACCTATTTAGCTCGGCCCATTCGGCCAAACAATCGGCTAATGACAGTGGACGCTCCGGATTGTGGAACTGCGACCAAAAGAGCTTTTCCACTTCGCGATCTTCTTGATCTCGGAAGTGTTCGGCCGCATCTGCGGCACTCGCTGCCAAATCCAGATAGGTGTCCGCCGTACTCCATATCCGGTCTAACAGAGCATGTTTAGGATCACAGAACTTCCTCCGCAGCATAAAGGGCTTTCCAGGCGCGATCTCTCCGGCCTGACGTAGCTGCTCCTTCATAGCTCTCATCGCAGAGCGAGCATCCTTGGCAACGGCAACAGCCTTCTCCAGGTCTGTCTGTTCTGCCTGTTCTTCTTTGTCAAGAAGCTTGCAACAGTCAGCAACGCTCTTCAGATTCACAGCCATCTCGGCCATTTCCTTCTTGCTTCGGCAGTGAGTAGCCTATTCGGTTTTCAGCTCTTCAATAGCCTTTCGGGCAGCCGCATCACTTTTCCTGGCTTGCTCCTTGGCTCGGGCAAGTTCCGCCCAAAGATTCTCCATGGCAGCAGCACCATCTGCATCAAGCGCACACATTGTAAGATACTGGCATAAAGCTCCTCTTAACAGATGCCGCCGGAATAATTACATACCTTGTGCCTCGTCAAGCCGCTTGTTGACAAGCGCGATTTCGGCATCTGCCACATCAAGTTGCCGCTTTAGCTCGGCAAATTCATCAGTCCGGCTGGCCACACGACACTTCGCCACGTACGTATCAAGGCGGCATATTAGACCTGGGATTATGATCCTCTGCGCGCCGTCACTTTTGACAATGCACATAGTCTCAGGGGCTACTATCTACACAGGGCGCATCTTATTTATGCGCAACTGTCCAAAAAGGGTACATTATTTCGCGTACCTCAAAACCTGTCAGTAAACTCCTGACGGCCTCGTGCAATCAGCTCTCCGCGGATGAAATCCTCTCAATCACCGTACCCATCAATGCACGGTGCTCCTCTGAGATAGATGCTCGCCCTAGCAGATCCTTCAGCTCTTCCGACCACGCACCAGATGGTGCTGGACTTGTCCAATGGCCCTTTTCGAAGGCCAGGCGCGGAGGGCTTTGGGGGGCCATATGACTACCTTCCGGCCCTGCCGGATTCGGAGAAACCCTCCGCGACGATACCTCAGGGTCGCTCGCCTCGCAAGGCGGTACGGCAGGGGGAGGCGTTCCGCTCTCCATCATATCCGGAAGAAGATCCCCCGAAGACGAGCTCTGCTGAGAAGGGCTAAGGTCCGAGCTACAAGGTAAATTTTTGATTACTCTTCTCAGATATAATGCAAGGATTTCTCTCATTTCTTAAAAAGAAAAACTCCTCTCTACTTATAGCTCAGTGGAGGGCTGATCCCCTTGAGGGCATAATTCGGCCAAAGTATCCCCCGGCACAGGACCCTCTGACGAAGATTTCTTCCCCTGCTTTGATGCCATGGTCTCCGGGTCGTCAGGGCGGTCCTCTTCTTCCCCTGAGGAGAGGAATTTTCGATTCCTCCCTTCCGGACAACCTCCTTCGAGGAGGCTATAGCTTCCTTGTCCCCTCCCTCGCTTTCCTCCGAAGGCACAACCTCCAACATCCTGACTAGCACGGGATCCGGCGCGGTCTCGGGGAGGGGGGCCGGACACCTGATTAGCTTTGCTTTCGCTATCCACTCCTGTTTAAAGGACAACTCTTTTAGGGGAAATTTTATGATAAATATACAGATAGCGAGTCCGGGCACAAGGCTACTTACTTGAGTATCCGGGCGATTGCAGCTCAGGCATGCGTCCTCGGTCAAGTCTGGACACATTGCTTGTGATCCGAAGAACAATTTGTACATCTCCACGGGCGTTGCGCCCATGATATGCTGGAGAGCTCGTGGTCCCTCCGGATTGAACTCCCATAGGCGAAGGGGGCGACGTTTGCCGGGCAAGGCTCGGCGGATCAACATGACCTGCGTCACCACGACCAGGCTAATGTCTCTTTCTAAGAGATCTCGAATGTAGCCCTGCAGCAAGGGCACGTCGTTGGATGGCCCCCAGTCCAGTCCTTTATTGACCCATGACACTAGCTGTGGTGGGGGACCCGAGCGAAAGGCAGGTGGTGCCACCCACTTGGTGCCCCTGGGAATGGTGATGTAAAACCAATCTCGTTGCCATAAGCTGGACTCCTCTTGAAAAGAGCCCTCGGGCCATGGAGCACCAGCATTCTTGCTTATAAAAGCACCTCCGCACTCCGCGTGCCATCCCTCGATCATCTTCGGCACTACTTTGAAGGTCTTGAGCCATAGTCCGAAGTGAGGAGTAATACGGAGGAAGGCTTCACACACGATGATGAATGAGGAAATATGGAGGATGGACTCCGAAGCTAAGTCATGAAATTCCAGCCCATAATAAAACATGAGCCCCCTCACGAAGGGATCCGTCGGGAAGCCTAGCTCCCGAAGGAAGTGAGACATGAACACCACACTCTCACCAGGATTGGGATTGGGAATGACCTGCCCTTGAGCAGGCAGCCTATGCCAGATTTCATCGGTCAAGAACCTGGCCTCTCTCAACTTCAGCACGTGCTCCTCCGTATCCATCGGCCTCGAAGGTCGGAACCGGACATTGTCGAAGGTTCAAAGTGACTGAAATCAGGAGCCTTGCCTGTTGGAACTCAAGGCGAAGGGCGAACTCGTTTGAGATTGAAAGAAAGGAGTGAGGCCTTGGTCTCTTTATAAGAGGTTGAATACCAAGGGCCCTCCCCGTGACCGTTTGGGACTTGCCTTTGATCGAGAAAACATACCAATGGGTACGACTGGGTTACCCACGCCCGTATTGATGAGAATCTCGGAATAAGGGGACACGATCTCTGCTTTGACAAGACGTGCCAAGGAAACCACCTCGATAAACGCGCTGAGGTGGGACAGTAAAACGATTCGAATAAAGACTTGGCTGTGGTGTGATGTCACGCTACGGAATACGGCAGCAGATTAGATTTGTGTAAATATTATTCTCTCTATGGCAATATGTGGAAACTTATTTTGCAGAACCGGACACTACCTTTGTGTTCAAAATCTTCTATGAAGTACTTGGAGGAGGAACCCACCTTGCAATGTCAAAGACAATCTGCGGGCCGGACTCGTCGTCATTGAAGCCTGGTTCAGGGGCTACTGAGGGAGTTCTGGATTAGGGGGTGTCCGGATAACCGGACTATACCTTCGGCCGGACTCCTGGACTATGAAGATACAAGATTGAAGACTTCGTCCCGTGTCCGGAAGGGACTTTCCTTGGCGTGGAAGGCAAGCTTGGCGATACGGATATGTAGATCTCCTACCATTGTAACTGACTCTGTGTAACCCTAGCCCTCTCCGGTGTCTATATAAACCAGAGGGTTTTAGTCTGTAGGAAAAAGAACAATCACACCATAGGCTAGCTTCTAGGGTTTAGCCTCCTTGATCTTGTGGTAGATCTACTCTTGTACTACCCATATCATCAATATTAATCAAGCAGGAGTAGGGTTTTACCTCCATCAAGAGGGCCCGAAGCTGGGTAAAAACATCGTGTCCCTTGTCTCCTATTACCATCCGCCTAGACGCACAGTTCGAGACCCCCTACCCGAGATCCGCCGGTTTTGACACCGGCAGAAGCTCCGGTTTGCAAGAAGCTTACACCAAAGCTTGTCCCAATTCGGCCAAAAAAATTACCATAGCATGTTGGTGCCATGTCATGACAACATGCCAAGTTTCTTGATTTTCAGGCGTGTTTTGGATTTGCAAGAATTAGAAAACCAAGTTTCTCAATCTTTCCAGCCAAGCCACGACACCCAGATGTTTGAATTTCATTCCCATTTCTTGCATGGGACCTATAAATTCACCCAAAGACACACATGTGATTTTTCAACAAACTTTGGTGCATTGGAGCTTGTGCTTGTAATTCAAATTTGAATTATGCACATTAAATGCCCCAAAACTCATTTTAATGCATAAAAATGCCAGACAGTTGCATGTTGACTGTACGTAAATGTTCTAGCAATTCAAACACCATCCTTTCCCTCCGTAACACCATTTTGTCTTTCAAAACATAATGGAAAAAAATCAGGTATACCACAAACAGTTTACTAGAAAGAATCGGGTGGGATGCGATATAAAATATCTTGGCGCGCTGTCTTGTCTGGCTTACATAGGAAGCTTCGTCGTCTACAGTCCATTGCCCGTGCTTGAACCACACTTGCGCGCTAGTTTCTCGCGGCACCGAGCGAATATTTTTTGCCAGCGCAGAAATATCTATCTCCCCACCCCTCCCTCCTACCAAAAGCCACATTTCCACTATTCCTCCTTGCTTTCCAAGTTCAAGCCTTCACTACTGCTTACTGGCAGCTCAGCCTCCTCGCCAGCGACAATTCTTCTTGCACTGCCGCCTCCTCGCCGGCTACCCTTCTTCTTCCAGCGCCGCCTCCTCGCTAGCGACCCTTCTTCTTGCAGCACCGCCTCCTCGCCGGTGACCCTTCTTCTTGTTGCGCGGCGTCCTCGCCTCCGACCGTTTTTCTTGTTGCGCGGCCTCATCAATATGGTTAGGTATCCACACCCCACCCACACCATCCTCCTCCTTTCCCGTTCCACATGCCCCGACCGATGGCGCGACACATTGCACCGAAATCATTGCCCCCTCCCCCAATTAAGTGCTACCGACAACCATTTTGCACACAGTATAACATGGAGCTCAGTAGCATGCGGTTGCACGCGCGCATGAGATCGCTATGGCTGCCATGCATGTCGACCGCCAAATCTTGGAGGAGCACCTCGTCTTCGAGGCCACCGTCGACACCGCCACACAGTTGACTACTTTAAAATACAGTTCATGTTGTTTTCTCTTGGCCACCACCAGTGACTTCTAGTGATTTGTCCTTTGTAATGTTAATATGCAATCTGATGTTCAATTAGCAGTTTGGTCCTCTGAAATGTAATGTTCAGGTCCAACAATTGCTACATTTTGTAGTACTGTTCTCAAGCATTCTTTGTTTTGTTAAATGTCTTATCTTCTAGTACATGTTTCTATTCTGCAATGTCATGCTCAGTTAACTATTTTGGTTCATTTGGTCTGTTGTCCATTTAACTGTTTGGTTTAGTTCTGCAATTTGATTTTCATTTGCCGTGGGTACAATTTTGTATTATTATGCATGTGCCACCAATCGAATTTGGTTGTACTCAATACATATTCTACTGATAGTATGGCAACTCTCAGTTAACCTGATCAAGATCTTCCTGATGTGTGTTGTAGGGAAACAATGGGATTCACTACGGTTTACCATTGAGGTTTGTTCAAGCAGGGTCCTTTGGCTAATAGCACATTATTGTGCAGTTGCAGGAATCATTCTAATATTTAGGTTGCTTACAATTTGGTCTTGCACATGTAGTTCCTACTATCAGAGGCTTAGACCCACTGTTCGACCCATTTTGCATATGGAGAAATGAGATGTCCATGAATATCAGTCAAGTCAAGAAACTCAGAAAGATTGCTAGGATGAAGAAACTTGCGACAAATTACAGCAAGATCTTTGTTTGCACAATGAAGAAGACACTGGTCAACTATAGGATGGTACCAACTCTTTTACCTTGTTTTTACCGCTTGCGCCGTTTCAAACTTTACAACAACAATTTATGCATAGCTTTGTTTTCAGTACTTTTCAAAGCAGTTCAGCGATGATTACCTCTCAAACCACCTGCATGGTCAAGAGGCGACGAAGGTATTTATTAAAAACCCACGGTACAATATTGAAGTCTTGCCGAAGAGGACTAAGGTTGTGCGGGCAATTATCCATAGCCACTGGCCTAAAGGTTTTTGATGCTGCATGTGAAACTTGGTGCTGTTGTGTAATGGCATAACTGAGTGCCGAGCTATCTGATGTAATTCAATTATGAAATGCTGGTTGCTTTTATGGATATGAAATATCTGCCATGTTTTATAAGCAATATCAGTTTGATTAGTACATGGATTATCAATAATAGGCTAATTACCCTGCTTATTAGGGTTTTCTATTGCAGACAATTACTCAGACAACACCGTGGATGATGAACTCAAACGGCACACATGGTTTCTATAAAGTAAGCTTGTTCGATCAACTGACAATCACACACAGCTTCCGGCAGCGAACTATTTCCGGTAGGCCACCTTGCACAAACGTTTCCACACAAAGAACTGTGTGTGATATACATACATACGGAAATGTTTTTCTAGGATTCACCGTGTGGGATGTACATACCTACGGAAATGATTTTCTTGGATTCACCGTGTGGGATGTACATACCTATGGAAATGATTTTCTGGGATTCACCATGTGGGATATACATACATACATACATACAGAAATGATTGGGTTTAGCTGCCTCGCCCAATCGCACACGAGCTCATTTGGTGTCCCAGGAGGTCCTATCGTCGACAGTTTCTGGGTCGTGTGGGAAGTACTCCCCTATCACCCACACTCACATGGCGACGGTTCCAAATGCCGTCGCGGGAACGGGTTAAAAACCGTTTGTATAGCACGTCGATGTACCAATGTACAGTCCATAGCCGACACGTCAAGCACACTAGCTCGCTCCCCAAATACTCCCGCCTCTGCACCCACTCAATCTCCAAAATATTACTACCTCGTAATATTGAAAATATCAACCGCCTGGAAGGTTTTAAAGTTTGATTGCACATGATTAGTATGTGCGGACCGTGTGCGATGTCTGTTACTCCTGCTCTGCTTCAGTCCCTTGATTCAAAATTTTAGTAGCCCCGGCATTTTACTCCTGCCTCTGCATCCCTCGCAACCTCAAAAATATCTGCTCACCCTTGATCCAAATTTTTAGTAGCCCCACCTTGTTACTCCCGCCTAGTAAAAATTTTAGTTGCCGTAGTATTTCCTCAAACACCACCTTGCCCCCCGTCCACACACACCACACACTCCCCAAAACCTGCGCTCACACAGACACACACCGCCCCCAAAACCATTGGTAGGTCACCGCCATCGCCGACGCCTCCATCCTCAACCTCTAGCTGTGTGACGGGGAGCTCGAGGAACCAATGGACAAAAAGAGGTTTATCGCGACCTTTTCGCCTAACGCCGACAGGGTGGCCGCCGAGGTGTCCCTTTCGTCCTCCACGGGCTCGATCCGCCATCGCCGGTCCCCTGATCCGCCCACCACCACTCCCCTACGTCGGGTGGAGAACTTCCTCGTCCTCCCTCAGACCCGGTAGTCGATGAGGTCCTACCTCAGGGTCCGGCAGTGGCGGTGGGGCATGTGGGTCGCCGAGATTACAGATCCGGAGACCCACACCCACCGGTGGCCCAATAGCTTCAACACGGCCGAGCTCACGGCCATGGAGTACGATCGCTGGCAGGTCTGCTACCGCGGCACGGAGGCTAGGCTCAATTTCCCCTTCGCCACACGTCCGCCCGACCTCGTTCCACCGGAGCCAGGGTGGTGAGCTCGGCTATGGTGTGGGAGGACCGCGAGGCATGGGAGCGCCTCGAGGCCGAGGCCACCGACAAGGCCTACATGCAAGATCTCCACCGGCAGCACCCGATGCTCATGGAGGCGGAGTGGGCGATCTTTGTCGGCATGGACGGCGGCGAGGTTATCGCGCTCTCGTCTAATGACGAGATCGAAGGCGAAGAGGACGACGGCGCGGAGGCCGTCGAGGTGGGCCCCGAGGACAAGGACATCTATGTCGACGAGTGGAGGAGTGCCTTTCCCAATGACCCCGACGACGACACTGGCCCGGACCCGGATCGCGGCACACCGTACATGATGAGGAAGGATTGACTCGACCTCTACTTCGATCGAAAGTAGTTTAGCTTAGTTTAAATTTATGTTTTATGTTCGGTTATGCAAAGCTATCTATGTTTTATGTTTGAATGCATGCTACTTTCGGTTGAACCTGCTTTCAACTAAATCAAATTGAAGTTTACAATGTTAAGTTTAGGGGGTCGACTAGAAAATGCCAAAAATTGCTGGAGTATATATATATATATATATATATCCACTAAGGGGTTTAGTCCATTAACTTTTAAAGGATCGGCAAGAGATGGCCTTATGACTTGTTTATTTCAGTTCCTCACAATGTGATGCTCTATATGTGCAACTATTTGCCGTGTAGTTCAATTTCATCAATAAGAGTTTCAACAATACCACTATGAATTACGATATTTGGTTGCTGTTAAGGATATTGCAGTTAACATGCCTTTTCTTTTATTAACAATAACTAGTGTACTTTAGACCTGCACAATACCAGTTTGAATGACTGTTTGCTTGTTTTTAAATGTTATGCTTGATGTAGTTAACACACTTTTCCACTTCTTGTTTTGCTTAACTAGCCTACACACTGAAGGTACATAGCAACATGGATTGTATTGAATGACTAAATATGCAAGCCCAGGCTACATAGCAGCAAGGAAGAGTGTGACCTTAATGTTCTGATGATGTCTAGATATACACATAATAAAATCTTATATAATGGGATGGAGGGAGTATTGTACCGCATCATTTTGCAATTGTTGTTCAGCTTCTAATATTAACTTGGTGCTTTTAGGTACATATGTCATTGCCAAAGATCCACACTTCCACCCTATCTACATATGGGGCAATGAGATATTCATGAACCAGCATCAAGTGAGGAAACTGATAAAGATTGTTATTAAAATGGGTCAAAATATGTCAATCAAACTATTTGTTTACACTTTATGCAAGACAACAGTGAACTGCAGGATGGTAAGTAAGAACCCTGTAGCCTTCTTTTTACTGCCCATAATGAGTTGTGTTAGATGACAATGTCTGAATCTTTGTACCTTTGCAGTGGATCCTAAAGCAGTTTACTCAAGATTACCTCTCAAACTATGTGATTGGCGGCCACCCATCACAAGGGGTAGGACTAGAGTCGTGCATGCCTTCTGCATCCAGGAGAGTACACTAGGGCCATTCCGCTTCACCTTGTTTAGAAACCAGAATGTCTGTCACCTCTTTCTTTCCATGTGTAATAGTAGAAGTATAGAACCCTGGTTCATCATTCTTTATTTGGAGCTTCTGTAATTCTTAAGCAAATGTACCTGTGAATCGAATAATGCATTGCTTGTTTCAACCTGATGGATATAAATAAAGCTATAGCCTACTTTCAAGATTAAATTATGTACATTTTTAAATAGCACCAATTAAATTAGTGAGAAATTACGGTGTGTAGGTCATTGCGGCGCACATGATTAATAAAGCCTAGCGTGTGCGATATACATCATAATCCAGCATGGTTCATGGAGAGGAAACGTGTGTAACAATGCACACGGGTGCTGTTTGCAAAGCGTGTGTGATGTCAGACACTATCACATACGGTGCGGGAAAACTAAATGTGTGTGACTGTCTACCTATCATACACAGTTTATAATCATGAACTGTTCGTGATGTGCTAGGTATCGTAAACGTAGAGCCAGTTTGGTGTGTGCCTGGAAAACTCGCATGCCTGGAATCTTCCTGGTTTTAGGTAAAACCACGAAACACCGATTGCGATTGCAATGCGAGCACAAACGAGCAACAAGGATGAAGCGTTTGGGATATTCGAGATATTGAAAACGGTTATATAGGGACAACTATATACATCAAGGCACCCTATCCCCAATGATTTCTGCGTCGTGTGGGAAGGACCCCCGTATCACCGACACTCACTTGGCGACGGTTCCAAATGCCGTCGCGGAAAGGGGTTAAAAACAGTTTGTATAGCAGCGACGCGTACCAGTGCATGTATGTGAATTATTTCATCCCAATCTATTTTAGAAAGACATCATATAGTTTTGTCATGTCATCATGTTTAGATACTCATCATATGTTGAATTATGCCATTATATCCTCTTAAGTTATCCATCATATATCTAAAATGGTGTCATGCTATCTTGTTTAGTTAGCCATCATATATGTGAAATTATGTTATTCTGTCTTGTTTGGTTAGACGATACGTCTCCAACGTATCTATAAGTCTTGATTGTTCTTCCATGCTATTATATTATCTGTTTTGGATGTTTTATATGCATTAATATGCTATTTTATATGATTTTTGGGACTAACATAATAACCTAGATGCTAGTTGTAACACCTCGGGTGTCATGCTATAGTAAACTCCTATTAATGGTGCCACATCATCATAATTGAATTTTGCTAATCATCACTTTGTCCCAAACCAACTTAAAATTCAAATTTAAAGGACAAGTCAAAATTATTTCTCCTCAAGCTATAAAACTAAAATATTTGAATAGTTCTATACAATTTTCCTGAACAATGTCATGTTGAAACCAACTTGGTTTGACTCACAAATAAATTCCTAGGAAATTAATAAGGGGTCGAAAAGCATTTAATTTGCCTTTTCAAAATAAGCAAATACTTATAATCTTCCAAATGATGTGAAGCATTGTGTGTGGTCTCAAAATATTGCAATACTAATTATGTGGCCATCGACACTTTTTACAAAACTCTTTTGCGAACAAATTAATATGCAAAACAGAGTTATAAAAAAATAGAAAACAGAAAAGGGAGAGAGGTGCTACTGGGCTATTTGGCCCACCTAGCTACAGAAAAGGCGCAGCCCCACCCCCACTTGCCTCCTACCTCCGGTTCAGTAACAGGGGGGAGCTGTGGCGGCCATCCCATGGCGCCAGGTCTCGTGGCGGCCATCCCCTCCCCCCGGGTCGGATAAGAGCATCGCCGGGACCCCCTCTCGACCACTCTGCAAACCCTAGTGCCCCATTCCCCTCGCTCGCCCCTACCCCTCGCAGATTCTCACGCGCCCGAGACACAACTGTGGCCACCTCGTCAATCCCGCGGTCGTCGACCCCCCTCGTTGAGCCAAGGCGTCAAGGAGCTACGCCACCTTCCCCTACTTCAACTACGAGCATCAGCCCGAGCTAGGAGGCCGCGTACACTCGCCATTGACATCGTCTTCGCCCACGGCCGCTGCATCTCGCCGTTGGATTCATCACGTCCCGGCCACCCCAACTTCCTAAGCTTGTCCATGAGCATCAAGGTGAGGCCCTCGTCCGATTCCCCTGCTTTCCCCCCTCGAGCCGCCGCCACAGCCATCACCTTGAGTTCGCCTTGGTTCGCACCGATGCCATGGCCGCGCTCATCACGAGCTCCTGCCGCCCCGACCGTGCCTCACCACACGGCCAAGCCACGCCCTGCCATGCGCGTCGCTCCCGGGCCGCGCCCAAGCACGCCGCCGCAGCCGCCCGCGGCTCTGCCCATTGCTCCGCTGCTCCTTGTACTACTGCTGACGTCGCGTACATGCTGCTCCTGCCGCCTGCTCCTACCCATGGCCACGCCCGCTTTGTCCTCACGAGCGAACGTCTGCCCGAGCCGTGTCCCCAACCCTGCTAGCTATTGCGCTGCTCTACGTGTTGCTGCCGCACAGCTGAGCTACTCTAAATGCTGCTACTGCCTCCTACTGTTGTCGCTGATTGCTACTGCTCCTTGCTGAGCCGCTGTGCACTCCCATTCTTGCATGCCCAAGCATGCATTGCTGGGTGCGTCCTGCCTAGCGTGGCTGGTCTAATTAGTTTAATGCTAGATAAGTTTTAGGGATTAATTAGTGTCTAGATTAGTCTATGTGTAGATGACATGTGGGTCCTATCCAATTAAGTTAGTTTAATTTAATTCTTTAGGTACAGCCTATGACTTATGGGCCACCCCTCCCTTTTTGACCACTCAACTTGACTTGGTCAACCCGTTTTAAAACAATTCCAAAAAAATCCAAAGAATTCAATAAAAAATTGAAAATTCATACAAATTCAAACGTAGCTCAGATGAAAAAGTTTTATATATTAAAGTTGCTTAGAAAAATGCAACGAATGTGAATGTGAGGTCCGTTCATCTGTCACATGCCTCTAGCATGATGAACATGGAACCATCCCCTCTCTTTCATCTGTCCGGAAAAAGCCAGACACCGAGAAAACCCCTTCAAAAGTTTTCCCTCTCCGTTTGCAATGAGTAGTACCGCGTTAGAGCACCCCTAGCGCAGCTTACTACCATGTCGTGCTTTGTGTTGCATTTGTGTGAATTGCTATTTATTGTTTCTTCCCCCTTTTCTCTCCGATAGACCCCGAGACCGACGTTGATGCCCTTGTGATCGACTACGTCGATGACAACACTTCTTCCTTTTTAGCAGAGCTTCCAGCCAAGCAAACCCCCCTTGAGCATTCCGATATCGCCCATCCCATTCTCTCTTATGCTTGTGTTAGAATCTACTGCTAGTACTTTTATCCTATTTCTGCTGCATAGCCTGTTTACTGTGACCTACTGTTGTTACCTACCTGCTTATCCTAGACTGTTTAGTATAGGCTGGGTAGAGACCCATCAGAGACCCCCACTTTGTTCCGACTGCCCTGCTGGATTATCAGAAGACCCGGTCAACAGGATCGAAGACCAGGCACCGCACATCACTTTCCCCTTAGTTACTCAATACTACTGGGTTACTATCGAGTGCCGAGGGTGATACCTCATCAGCACTTCTGATGATAACCTTGTAGGTTATTTCATCGATTATGTTCATCGAGGGTGATTCCTCCTTCTCCACTTCCGATAACGACACTCTCGTGCAACTCTGCAAGAGTGGACCTCGAGGGTGATTCCTCCTTCATTCACCTTGACGATAACATCAGGTGGAATTCCATCGAGGGTGATTCCTCAGGGTTCCCCCAGGTACTACACACACGGTTACTATGAATTTACACGAACCATGTTACTAAAGATGGGTCGGCCCCGAGGGGTACCCATGCGAGCTTAATTGCGAGTGATGTGGAGTCGGGTTGACCTGGAAGGTGCCCGCAAGATAATTACGAGGCATGGCTGGGCATTCTCAGCCCTTGCCGCGAGTCCTCGAGACAGGGCGACGGGGTCACATCGATCTTGAGTCTCTGCTCGTTACCGCGCGTTCCTAATCCACTATGATTTAGATATTTGATCCGAGGGGCCTCTGGCCTGATAGCACTAACCATCACGTCGGCATAGTATGGGCGTTCTGCATCGTATACATCAGTTTAAGCTTAATTGACGTCAGCGAGGAGCGATGCGTGCCAGATTGGACTGGTCAAGCTCGTGCTGGTATTAAAGGGGCTAGGTGTGCTTCCGTCCGTGTTCATAACGCACAGGAGTCCCCGGGGCAACGGCCCAAGACCCCTAGGTGCTTAGGTCGGGTTGCAGCGTATCGTTTGGCAGAGGCCGGGAATGACCTAGTAAAGTGTGTAAGGCCGGAATTAATTGAGCGTGGTGGGTAAGTTGGTCCACCCCTGCAGGAAAGAAACCATCTTTCAATAGCCTGTCCTACGATAACGGACGCTCGTAGTTGTATCCCGATTGATAAAACTAGAACTGGATACTTGTGATGAGAAATGGATAGTATGGCTCAGGGATTGCTTTCTTGCAGGGATTCGAGGAAGGATATCTGGGTGAGGTTGATGGCACTACTACTACTTTACTTTATGCTAGTCTGCACTCTTCTAATGCTATAAGACCGCTGAAGATGCTAGTCTGCGATAGGACTAGTTCTGCCCTCTATTCTGGCATTTCTGTAGCCCAGTCCACATATACAACCTTCCTTTGATAATGTTGCATAAGTAGTCTAGATCCTTGCTTTGTTGAATACTTCGGATGAGTACTCACGTTTGCTTTGCTTTCTTTGCCCCCCTTTTCCATTTGATGCAATCATATGATGGAGCCCATAAGACCGTTTCCCCCGCCGACGACTACTACTACTACCCCGAGGGTGCCTACTACTACGTGACGGACGCCAGTGACCAGGAGTAGTAATGAGGCTCCTACGCAGGAGGTCTTGCCTTTTTGATCATAGATGCTTTTGTGCTGGCCTTCTTGAGGCTAACCTGTTTAACTTATGTCTATAATTAGATATTGCTGCTTCCGATGACTTGTTTGTATTCGAGCTTATGTATTTGAGCCCTCGAGGCCGCTGGCTTGTAATATAAAGCTTGTATTATTATAATTTCTGTATAAAGTTGTGTTGTGATATTTTCCCGTAAGTCCCTAATCTAGATCGTACACATTTGCGTGTATGATTAGTGTACGCTTGAATCGGGGGTGTCACAAGTTGGTATCAGAGCCGACTGCCTATAGGAACCTGATACGTCTCCAATGTATCTATAATTTTTGATTGTTCCATGTTATTTTGTTATCAATCTTGGATGCTTTGTAATCATTTTCTATCATTTTTTGGTACTAACCTATTGACATAGTGCCACGTGCCAGTTCCTATTTTTGCATGTTTTTTACATCACCGAAAATCAATATTAGACGGAGTCCAAATGCCACAAAACTTTACCGAGATTTTTTATGGAACAGAAGGAACATGTTGGGCCCTAGTTGCACCTGCAGGGAGTCCCGAGGAGCGAAAAACCCACCAGGGAGCCAGGAGGCCCAGACGGGCCCTGGTGGGTTGTGCCCACCTCGGGTGCCCCCGGACCGTCTCTTTGCTCTATAAATACCCCAAAAATACCAGAACCCTAGAAGCATCAACGAAATATTCATCCAGCTGTCGTAGAGTCCAGAACCATCAGATCCAATCTAGACACCAGCTCGGATGGAGTTCACCACCTCCTTTGGTGCCTCTCCGATGATGCGTGAGTAGTTCTTTGTAGGCTTTCGGGTCCATAGTTAGCAGCTAGACGGCTTTCTCTCTCTCGCTGATTTCTCAATACAATGGTCTCTTGGAGATCCATATGATGTAACTCTTTTTGCGGTGTGTTTGATGGGATCTGATGAACTTTGAGTTTATGATCAGTGATTTCTTTTTATATGCAAGAAAGTTATTTGAGTTTCTTTGATCTCTTATATGCATGATCTCTTATAGCCTCGTATTTCTTCTCCGATATTTGGGTATTGTTTGGCCAACTTGATCTATTTATCTTGCAATGGGAAGAGGTGCCCGGTAGTGGGTTCGATCTTACGGTGCTTGATCCCAGTGACAGAAAGGGAACCAACACGTATGTATCGTTGCTACTAAGGATAAAAAGATGGGATCTATATCTACACAATAGATAAACGGAACTTGTCTACTTCATGTCATCATTCTTATTGCATTATCCATTTTTCCATGAACTTAATACACTAGATGCATGCTGGATAGCGGTCGATGTGTGGAGTAATATTACTAGATGCAGGCAGGAGTCGGTCTACTAATCTTGGACGTGACGCCTATGTAATGATCATTGCCTGGATATCGTCATAATTATTTGTGGTTCTATCAATTTCCGAACAATAATTTGTTTACCCACCATTTTCTATCTTTCTCGAGAGAAGCCACTAATGAAACCTACGGCCCCCAAGTCTTCTTTCTCATATATTGTCTTGCGATATACTTTTCCTTTGCATTTTTATTCAGATCTATTAAACCAAAAATACTTTGCTGCCTTTATGTTATTTACAATCTATTATTTCAATCTACTACAAATTTTTGGCATCGTTACCTGAAAGGGATTGACAACCGCTTTAACACGTCGGGTTGTGTGGTGTTGTTATTTGTGTGTAGGTGTTGTTTATGTTGTGTTGCTTGATTCTCCTACTGGTTTGATAACCTTGGTTTCATCATTGAGGTAAATACCTACCTTTATTGTGCTACACCATCCCTTCCTCTTTGGGGAAATACCGACGTAGTCCTAGCAGACAGGAGCTTTCTGGCGCTATAGTCAGGGAGCAATCAAAAGGAATTTTTGGCGCCGTTGTCGGGGAGGATCTTCAACATCTACCAGGTTCCTAATCAAAAATCTCATCTCCTCGCAATTTACATTATTAGCCATTTGCCTCTCGTTTTCCTCTCCCCCACTTCACAAAAATTGTTGTTTTTATTCGCCCCTCTTTTTGGTTCACCGTTTTCTCGTCAAAATATCACTTTGGTTGTAATCTTGTTTCCTACCTTTGCTTGTGTTACCATGTGCCTTCTATCGCTTGCTAAAAATCTATTGATATGGATCCTCATCCACTTGCTAATCTTTTCAAAAGATCTGATTATGTTGAACCAATTGCTAGTGAGTTGAGTGCACTTGATTATCTTTATGAAGTTTTGCTTGGCATTCGTGAATCTGAAAATTGTGATGAAGAAATTTATGAAGTGATTCATGATAGCTCCTTGAATGAAAAGCATAATTGCAATGATTTTACTAAAAATTCTATTAATGTCAATTGTGCTAATAATATGAAAAACCCCAAGCTTGGGGATGCTAATTTTGATATGTCCACTACTTATTGCAGTGATCATGATTGGGGTGATTCTTCTTATGATCTTGAAAATTTATTTAAGCCTCATGATGAATATGTTTGCGATAATATTAAAAGTGGGTTTGGAAGAGTGTCAACTCTAGGTAATAATGATCCCACTACCTTGAAGTATGTTCAATCTTATGAATTTTTTGATAAAAGTGGGCTTCGTGAGGTCATGACTTCATTTGATGATAATCCCAATATTTTGGAAGAGTGTCAACTTTGCATGCATGTGGATCATGAAGAGAAAATTTTATATGATAGATATATTGTTGAATTGGAGTATGATCCTACATGTAATTATTATGACAGAGAAAAATATGGTTGTGGAATTTTTCATGTTACTAAATTGCCTCTCGTTATGTTGAGATTTTCAATATTTTATTCCTCTCCTTTGCACATGCTAGATATATGTTGTCTTGACAATTTGTTTTCCTATAAAGTTCCCATGGATACGAAGTATGTTCGACTTAAATGTGTTTGTCACATGTTTAATGATGCTTTCTTTGTGTTTTAATTCTTATCTTCCATGTGAGCATCATTGAAATTGTATGCCTAGCTAAGGGCGTAAAATTATAGCACTTGTTGGGAGGCAACCCAATGAATAAATTTATTTTTGCTTTTTGCTTCCTGTTTTCGTGTGTTAGCACAATCTATACCTACTAATAAAGCAAGGTGAGTACAAAATTTTTGTGCATCCATCTATATTTTTAGCAATCATGAATTTCGTACTCGGCCCGCACATGATGTGGCCCAGTAAAGCCAGCCCACTTATTTGCCTGCCTATGTAGCTTCAAAAAGCCTATTTCCCGCCTTGGGCAGTAGATAGTTTGAGTTTGCACGGGGCGCCCAAGACTGAGCTGGCCCGTTTTGTTTTTCCGTCCAAATTTATTTTTATTTTTACCTTATTTCGTAATTCAAAATTTTAAAAAAGTTCAGAATATTAATTTTTGTAAAAGTTTCGAAAAATATTTGAATTAGAATATTGTGTTCGCGTTTCCAAAAATATTTGGAACATTAATTCATTTTCTTGTTCTAATTTTTTTTCAAACTAAGAAATATTCCAAAATAGTGTGTGATTTAAAAAATATATTTTAAAAAACATTCTAAAAATGAAATATATTCTTCTTTCAGTAAAATGTTCAGAAATTCAAAATAATGTCTGAGTTTAAGAACACATTTTGTTATGAATGTTGAAAACATGTTCCGTTTTCAAAAGCCGGCCACAAATAAAAAAATGTTTGAGTTTTGGTAGAAGGTTTTTGTGTTCAAAAAATGATATTATTTCAAAAAATCATGCTTTTGAAAAAATGGACGGAATATTAAAAACATTGTTTGTAATTTCAAAAAATGCTCATGTTTCAAAGAATATTTGGCAATTTATATTAAAAAATCAAAAAGTATTTTATATCCGACGTTGCAATATGTTCTTAAATATTCACGCTGGCCATTGGTTAGTAGTAGGCGTTTGTTGTCGTGGCTAGCGGCACGTGGTCTGGTCCTTAAGGTCATGTGTTTCAGTGTTCCACACGACGTTTTTTGGATTATAGCTCGTGCCTTGGAAATACAGGTTATTTCGGTGCCTGCCAGTGGGCTGGCCCAGACGCGAACTGTTGTGCGTCCCACGCGCTATTTGACGCAACTAGCGTCATATAGTAGCTCCCACACGGCTGCCCTAAGAAAAAAATATGTGTATAGATTTTGTTTCGCCCATTCCACACATAGCTCCCCAATTTTTTGGGTTGTCCCCTAGGTGGGCGAAACTGGACCTACCACACATTTCTTTTTCTGTCGGACAGACGAGGAAAAAAAGAGGGGCGCAAGGGGATTGAACTATGGACCTTCCCTATTGTGCCCACGGATAAAACCAACTCAGCTAGCTTGCAATTACGATAGGAACAATCTCATCTTGAAATTTTATACTAAATAACACCAGTTTTTATATGTCCATAAGTTGTCTAGAAATAAGGAAGTTATGTGAGAATAAAGAGGTTGTTTCGAGAATTATGAGCAGAACGAAGGAACTTGCCAATAAAAGACAATATGCTGGAGATAACTTGCACGTGCCATGCTGATTGGCTATAATGGAAAAAAATTGTCGGCACGTGCTAATAAAAGAGAATATGCTGGTTTTGCTCTAAATAATAAAATTTATGGGCATGTGAGCGCAACAATAGTTGAAGAGAATAAACCCTGAGAATGATGGGACATACATGCCTGGTTATGTGCTATTTATGCTAATGAAACATAATTTATGCACTGCAATTAGTAATCCATCCGGTTACATCGTCCTACGAGAAAGTGGTCGAAGTAACCGTGCCCCGAAGGTCGCCCACCGCCCAGCAACCAAATGAAGATGGGACCACAACTCCGAGACAGAAGTCGACCTGGAGGAAAAGATGGTACAAGTTGGGTGGTCGCCGCCGCGTTGACTAGCCCCACCACTATTAATATCTCACGGGCCAAACATGACCCGTGGGAAGACCGCAGCTCCTCGCTCTATCACCCACCGCCGTGGAGATCGTTTTTTATGAACACATCAATTATATTTTTCGCCGCTTGTTGCAAAAACAATTATCTCTCCATTGCAACGCACGGGCATATGTGCTAGTTATGCTAATGTTATGATTGTTTTTTATGTTTTAATTAGTGTTTGTGCCAAGTCAAGCCTTTAGGATCTTATTGGGTGATAGTTGTTTGATCTTGCTGGAAAAAATAGAAACTTTTACGCTCATGAAATTAATTTTTCGGTTTTTACCAGAGAGCGATAAAATACCCATTCCACTTGGAGTAGATCAATATACAAATTCCTCAGGTCGTCCAAATTTTTCAGAATGTTTGGAGTTACAGAAATATTCGAAATCCTCAGATTGCTACAGACTGTTCTGTTTTATCGCATATCATGCCATGTTTTGCATCATGTTGCTTGCGCATTGCACCGTGGTTGATTGTTGGTCCTTTTGTTATGTTCTTGCTTTGGGTAGAGCCAGGAGACGAGTTCGTGATCGAGGAACCCGTTGAGTACGCTTATGAGGATCAAGCTTTCGTCAACTTTGAGAACTTTGCAGGCAAGATGACCATACCCTCGAAATCACTTCTATCTTTGCTTGCTAGTTGCTCGCTCTATTGCTATGTCGTGATACCTACCACTTGCTATATCATGCCTCCCATATTGCCATGTCAAGCCTCTAACCCACCTTTTCCTAGTAACTGTTGTTTGGCTATGTTACCGCTTTACTCAGCCCCTCTTATAGCGTTGCTAGTTGCAGGTGAAGATGCAGTTTGTTCCATGTTGGAACATGGACTTTGTTGGGATATCATTATTATATCTTGTTTACTTTAATGCATCTATATACTTGGTAAAGGGTGGAAGGCTCGGCCTTATGCCTAGTGTTTTGTTCCACTCTTTCTGCCCTAGTTTCCGTCATACCGGTGTTATGTTCCTTGATTTTGTGTTCCTTACGCGGTTGGGTTATAATGGGAACCCCTTGACAGTTCACTTTGAATAAAACTCCTCCAGCAAGGCCCAACCTTGGTTTTACCATTTGCCACCTAAGCCTTTTTCCCTTGGGTTCTGCAGACTCAAGGGTCATCTTTATTTTAACCCCCGGGCCAGTGCTGTAGGATCGGAAGTATGTCTAGAGGGGGGGGGTGATTAGACTACTTGACCAAATAAAACTTAACCTTTTCCCAATTTTAGTTCTTGGCAGATTTTAGCTAATTTAGGACAAGTCAAGCAATCGTCACATCATTTAAGCTAGCATGCAAAGAGTATATAGGCAGCGGAAAGTAAAGCATGCAACTTGCGAGAATGTAAAGGGAAGGGTTTGGAGAATTCAAACGCTATTGGAGACACGGATGTTTTTCCCGTGGTTCGGATAGGTGGTGCTATCCTACATCCACGTTGATGGAGACTTCAACCCACGAAGGGTAACGGTTGCGCGAGTCCACACAGGGCTCCACCCAAGGGCAACGGTTGTGTGAGTCCACACAGGGCTCCACCCACGAAGGGTCCACGAAGAAGCAACCACCCACAAAGGGTCCACGAAGAAGCAACCTTGTCTATCCCACCATGGCCATCACCCACACAGGACTTGCCTCACTAGCGGTAGATCTTCACGAAGTAGGCGATCTCCTTGCCCTTACAAACTCCTTGGTTCAACTCCACAATCTTGTCGGAGGCTCCCAAGTGACACCTAGCCAATCTAGGAGACACCACTCTCCAAGAAGTAACAAATGGTGTGTAGGTAATGAACTCCTTGCTCTTGTGCTTCAAATGATAGTCTCCCCAACACTCAACTCTCTCTCATAGGATTTGGATTTGGTGGAAAGAGGGTTTGAGTGGAAAGCAACTTGGGAAGGCTAGAGATCAAGATTCATATGGTAGGAATGGAATGTCTTGGTCTCAACACATGAGTAGGTGGTTCTTTCTCAGAACATATGAGTTGGAATGGTGTGTGTGTTCTGATGGCTCTCTCATCGAATGATAAGGAGGTGGAGGGGTATATATAGCCTCCACAAAAAATCCAACCGTTACACAATTTTCCAATCTTGGTGGGACCGAATCAATAAGCTCGGTCGGGCCGAAAATGTAAACCTAGTGACCGTTAGTCATTTTCGGTGGGACTGACATGCAACTCGGTAGGACCGATATGGTTAGGGTTTGGGCATAACGTAATCTCGTTGGGACCGATTAGACAAACTCGGTGAGACCGAATTTGGTAATTAGCTAACCAGAGAGTTGGTCAGGCAAACTCGGTGGGACCGATTTGCTCTTTCGGTGAGACCGAGTGGAACTCGGTGAGACCGAAAAGTTACAAAGGGGAAACACTGAGTTTACATTGCAATCTCGGTGGGACCGATTCGCTCTTTCGGTAAGACCGAAAAGTTACGAAAGGGAAACAGAGAGTTTGCAACCCCATCTCGGTGAGACCGAGATCCTTATCGGTAGAACCGAATTGCTAGGGTTTGGCAGTGGCTAATGACAAGTGAAACTCGGTGTTGCCGGATAGGAAGAATCGGTAGGACCGAGTTTGGCTTAGGGTTTAGGTCATATGTGGATATGGGAAAGTAGTTGAGGGTTTTGGAGCATATCACTAAGCACATGAAGCAAGAGGCTCATTAAGCAACACCTCATCCCTCCTTGATAGTATTGGCTTTTCCTATAGACTCAATGTGATCTTGGATCACTAAAATATAAAATGAAGAGTCTTGAGCTTTTGAGATTGAGCCAATCCTTTGTCCTTAGCATTTTGAGGGTTCCACTTTCACATCCATGCCATGCCAATCATTGAGCTTTCCTGAAATAATCATCTTGGAATAGCATTAGCTCAATGAGCTATATGTTGTTATGAATTACCAAAACCACCTAGGGATAGTTGCACTTTCAATCTCCCCCTTTTTGGTAATTGATGACAACATATAGATCAAAGCTTCGACAAATGATAATAAGCAAGAATTATATCATCGCTTTGAGAAGTATGTGATAAGTAAGAGCTCCCCCTAAATTTGTGCATATTTAAAATTTGCTTTGGACTGCAAATGCACAAAGAGTTAGAGTCATGGGTTACTCTTCCATGTCACATACATCTTGGTGGAGCGCTCAAAATGATAACAATGAAATACATGCACTCATCACCAAGAATAATGAATGATCACAAGATAGATAAGATAATAGCATTAAGCAAGCATTAAGTGTAGCTTATGATCAAACACATGATCATCAATGTCTCACAAGCATAGTATCTCAAGCACTCAAAAGCAAACAAGTTTGAGAAACAACCACCAAATAAAGCAAGAGAGAAAAGCAACACTCTCTCTCTCGAAGCCTATGATCTATACATCTTCTCCCCCTTTGGCAACAAGTTACCAAAAAGTTCCTAGAAAATGCATAGCACTAGATCGACGCTCAGGCTTGATCTTCAGGTGGTGGTGGAGTCCGGATCACTCCAAGGACGAAGGCTTCGGTAGATGCTAAAGTAGACGCTGGAGTTGGAGCTGAAGTAGATGCTGGAGCTGGTGGAATTGAGGCTGTAGATGGTGCTGAAGTGGTGGCTCTGGTGTCAGCAATTGGCACGGCAGATGACCTCAGGCCTCGTGGCACTCTGGCAAAGGTATGAGTGGTAGTCCTGCCTCTCCTCTCCTGCATGTCCTCCTGGAGCTGCTCCACTGCAGACTGAACTTCTGTTACCTTGACATCCAAGTCATAGAACTTCTGTTCCATGATTCTCTCTAGGCTCTGCTGATTCTGAGTGAGAGTGGCCAGACTTTGCTCAATCCTCAACGTGGATGATATCAAGTAACCAAGCTGCTCTTGTTTAGTCTTCAAGAAGTATTCAGATGCCTCCTCTTGGGTAGGCTTCTTGGCAGCTTTCTCCTTCCTTGCCTTCTCCTTCTTTGCGAATGCTTGGGCAGATGATGGCTCGTTCTCAGTCATGATAACTTGATTGTCCTTGAAATCTGGACGGATGGGCAAATGTTCCTTGTCCAATAAATATATGCCCGTGCCCATCTTGGAGTTGATGAGCTCCTGAATCTGAGGGGCATATCCGCAGCTCCTCTTCTGGTCTGCTGCAGTCCTCTTGATAGTTTCCACTATGAGGCTCATCACCTTGAACTTCTGAGGCACATCAAACACATGTAGCAAGTTGATAGCATGGCCTCTGATCATCTTGTGATCTCCAGACTTGGGCAGTAAGGTGTGCCTTAGTATGCAATTGATCGTCGGGAGTCCTGACAGAAGGTAATGCACAGAGCCAAACTTGAAGGTGTCAAGAGCTTCATTGGGAATTTCCTTGTACATATTGGACATGGAGTTGTGGTCCATCTTCTTCTTGGCATAGATATCCAAGTCTTCATCTTGCTCCTCTGGGGCATTAATGATCTGTGCCCACTCAGCCACTGTAGATTGGTACCTTGTACCCTCAGACATCCATGTGATCCTCCCATCTGGATAAAAGTGAGCCGTGGAGTAGAACTGCATGATAAGCTCCTCGTTCCACTTTGTGAGCTTCTGCCCAACAAAGTCGGCTACTCCACAAGCTATGAAGCTGTCTTGCACTCCAGGATAGTGCTCCTCATTGTCCTTGATGTATGTCCAATCAACCCAACACATATCACAGACAATGGGCTTCTTATCTAACAGCACAGTCTCATAGAAATCCTTCTGCTCCTTGGTGTGAAACCTGTAGTCCACGGTAGTCCTTCTCCTTGAAGCATACGGGTCTGCTTCTCTCCACTTTCTCAGCCCTGAATCTCTCCTGAGCTTCATGTCCTCAGCCACAGGATGAGCATCGTTGTGGTCTGGGATCTTGGGCTTTAGCTTTCTCAGGACATTTTCTTCTTCTTCTTCAGCAACAGTCTCAGGCACTGGGGCCTTGTTCTTTTCAGCTGCAGGAATGCTCCTTGTATTCCTCTTTGGTTTTGGCTTGGAGGCAACTTTGGGTTTAGATGCAGTAGCCCCTGACCTTATGGCATCACCCATTAGCTTGGGTGCCTTGGGCGCTGGTGCAGCTACCTCTTCTTCATCTTCTTCTTCCATGATGGAAGCTTTGCCAAGCACTGTAGCCACAGTCTTATTCACCCTTTCCTTTCTTTTCTTGCCCTCAACTGCAACTGGCTCTTGGGGAGTGGGCTTCTCAGTTGAGGCTCTAGCCTTTGACATGGGCTGCCTGCCTGCTGGCCTTTTGATTCTCAGACCTGGCTTAGTGCCTTGAGCTGGCTCAATTCTCTTGGAAGTGGCCTCTTCCTCTGCCACATAGTCCTCATCTTCAGAGTCTGAAGTTTTCTTCTTCCTTTGTCTCGTGGCAGCCTTTGGCAAATTGCTAGGAGTGCTCCTGCTGCCTTCATCAGATGAACTGGAGGGACTAGTGCCCTCACTCATCACCACTTGCTGCTCTGACATATTTTGGCTATCACTTTGATCAGATATGCTGCACTGACTGCTGACCCTGTGAATAGATTATAGATGAGGTAGAAAGGATGAGCATCACAAAATGCAGAGATTTTTGCAAAAAGAATGATCCAAAAAACTTAGTTTTAGTTTCCTACTGAAATCATCTCGGATCTACCGATTTTCAAACTTGGTGATACCGAAGCAGTTTTGGAACCTAAACTAGTGAACTCGGTAGGACCGAGTCACAGTTCGATGGCACCGATACTGCTAGGGTTTCACTGATTTCAAAAATCGGTCACACCGATAAGTAATTCTCGGTCAGACCGAGTCTCACTTGTGCAATGGCATAAGCCAAATCGGTGGGACTGAGTTTTTCAACTCGGTGGGTCCGAGATGGTTTCGGCGGAAACCTAAACCTAGAATTTTCGAATCAAACCTAATCTACAGGCGTTTTGACTGGATAGAAGTTTCTCAAACGTGGCAAGAATCAATATGATCACAATGTGCTAGGAATCAGATTGAGGAATAGCACAGAGATCAAGTCCATACCCTAGTTCGGCGGGGACTTGCTACGGCGGCAACGACGGGGCAGAATTCCCGTTGACGGCGACGGATACCAGCGACTGGAGGCTGCTGGCGGCGAGAAGACGATCCGGAGACCTCGAGGGCAGAGCAGGCTATCGCGCGGGCAAAGGGGTTCGGAGAAATTTCCAAATTTTGCCCGTGACTATATATAGCCCGACCCTGTCGGTGTGACCGAGTGGAACGACTCGGTGGCACCGAGATTCATAACTGCGTGTAGTTACTGAAACTCGGCGTGACCAAAAATTTCAAATCGGTTGCACCGAGATCGAAAACCTAGATCAACTTAATGATCTCGGTAGGACCGAAACTGGAGTATCGGTCAGACCGAGAATCATAAAGAGGTTTTGGAAGTTTAAGTCTATGACGAATCAGGGACTCCGAGCGCTCCTCACACAGAGTGGTTCGAATCTGACTTGATCAAATTTTGTGATGCAGCATGAATAGAGTTTGAGACAAGAAAAGCTTAGATAGCTAGAGGAGGTTCTTAGGCATTCTTTTCCATCCACTTGGCAAAAAGAAATAAAACCGAACAATCAAAACAACAAGTGGATGTCCTCGAACGAGTAAAATATGCAACCAGCATGCTCACACAATAAGATGGCAAATGAAATATGTGGCAAGGCATGCACAACCAATACTAGCATCTATCAAGCAATTTGCGATGACTAGGTCATCTATGTATGAGTATATTGACTTAGGAGTCAAGTGAGAACACTTGATCATAGGTCATACTCATCGTTTAAGCCCAAGTGGGGTTACCACTTTTACATAAAGCATTGTTGTGTTCACATCTTTAGAGTTGCTTTAGCTCAAGTCTTAGAGTAAAGCTCCCCCTAGATGTGATATCCCCCCCCCCCTAAGAGGGATGAACTAACCTTGGGTTTTGTCGATGATGACTTCATGTAGATATTGAAGATGTGGATGCTCAATGTTGATGTAGATCTCTTGGAGCTATCCATTTGAGTGAATTGCACTTTCAATACCTACATGGGTTAGTCCCACAAGGAACAAACAAGGATATCCATAGACATAGAGTGATGCACACAAAAGATGATGTCCATGAAAACTTTTAGGTTACCTTTTCCCTTGTCTTACCAACAAGAGGGTTTGTGACTCCTTGAACTAGTGCAAGATGTGGAAGTTGATTGCACTTGTTCTTGCCAAAATGATAAGAGTGAAGTATGTTGGCGGAGTCACCCTCAAGAACTCTCTAGTTCTTCTTCTTTTGGATCCACATCATCTTGATGGGAATCCTTGGAGTTGTAGTCGTACTTGATGAAGTGGAGCTTGAAGTAGTCTTGGGAATCCACTTGACTAAGGTCTTCGGAGCTTCTTCAAATGCATCAATTTCCTCTTGAAGCTTGTCCTTGCCTTTTTGCTTGTAGTCTTGTGGTGGAAGATCATCTTGAGCTTGTGTCCCCTTGAAAGAAGTATCATACTTCTCTTGTTGAGGGACAAACTTTGTCTTGGGGTATTGATCTTCTTCCCACTCAACTCCATTGGCATTGAACTTTTGTTCAAAACCAACACCTTGATTCTTCCGGTGCATTCCTTGCTTGCGCACAATTTCCTCGAATTGCTTACTCCCGGCAAGGCTTTTGTATACTCCTTTCTCTATAATTCCCTTCAATAAACTATTTTCTTGCTCAAGTGTAACTTGGCTAAGAGAATCATTAGTGGAATCAAGAGAACTACTAGAAGCAACAATATTGGATTTAACATGATCATTGTTACTGCTAGAGGAAGAATCTTTCTTGTTAGACTTGACTTGAGGCATGTAAGTGGATAAGAGTAAACGCTTGGCAATGTAAGAAGAACTTTTCTTGCGGAGATCATCATTGATTGCTTTTAAGAACTCATGCTCTTGCTCAAGATTGAGCTTTTCAAAGCGTAATTTCTCATGAGCTCTTAAAAGTTCTCGATGATCTTCGAAGATAGTGTCATGAGCTAACTTAAGAGTTTTTAGTTCTTTAGTTAGAGCCTCAATCTTCTCCTTATCATTGTCATTCGTTTTATCTTGATTAGCATGTTTAATTGACACTTCATCATAGTATTCATCACTAGAGTTGTCAACAAGCAAATCATCACCTAACAAGTCATCTTCATCACTATTGAAATCAACATACTCGGGGTGTGTTACCTTAGGACCTTTGGCCATGAAGCATCTTCCAATTCCTTCATTTGGTGAGTCAAATATGTCGTAGGAGTTGGTTGACACAAGTGCTAGACCGGCAACACCTTCATCTTGAGTATCTTCGGAGTCGAAGTGATAACTTTTCTCGGAGTGGCTGTCGGAGTCGGAGCCGGATACCCATTCACCAACATGAGCTTGATGTCTTCGTCTTGTGTAGCTCCTTGATGATTTTTCCTTCCTTTCCGAATCCTTGCTTCTCCGTGAGTATCTTCGTTCATAATGATCATCTCTACTCCTTCTCTCTCTTGGTGATGATTCTTTGCTTCTTCTTTTTGGAGAATCTTCTCTTCTCTTGTAGGGAGCCGTACACTCATTGGAATAGTGTCCGGGTCTTCCACAATTGTAACAGTTTCGCTCTCGACTAGAAGATCTTTTGTCATTGTAGGACCTTGACTTGGAGCTTCTATCTTTGCTTCTACTCTTGTAGAACTTGTTGAAGTTCCTCACCATTAAGCTCAATTCTTCATTGAAGTCTTGTTTCTCACTCGATGATGTAGGGGCTTCACATGAGGCTTTATAGGCACCACTTGATTTGTTGTGAAGTTCCTCTTTATCCTTAAGTGACATCTCATGAGCAACAATTCTTCCAATCACCTCCGTTGGCTTGAGATCTTTGTAGTTGGGCATCATTTGGATCAATGTGCACACGGTATCATATTTTCCATCCAAGGCTCTTAGAATCTTATTGATGATGAATCTATCAGTCATCTCTTCACTTCCTAAGCCGGCAATCTCATTTGTGATGAGAGCAAGCCTAGAGTACATCTCAGCGACACCTTCACCATCCTTCATCTTGAAATTGTCAAGTTGGCTTTGAAGTACATCCAACTTGGATTCCTTGACGAAGTCGGTACCTTCGTATATATCAATCAAAGTGTCCCAAATTTCCTGTGCATTCTCAAGGCGGCTGATTTTGTTGAATTCTTCGCGGCACAATCCGTTGAAGAGAATATCACAAGCTTGAGCATTGTATTGCAACATCTTCAACTCATCCGCGGTAGCTTCACGGTTTGGTTCTCTCCCGTCAAAGAAGTCACCTTGCAAACCAACACACACAATAGCCCAAACGGCGGGGTTATGTCCAAGAATATGCATTTTCATTTTATGCTTCCAACTAGCAAAGTTAGTACCATCAAAGTAAGGACCTCTACGGTGATAATTTCCCTCGCTAGACGCCATACTCTCCTAGGTTGTGAAACCAAGGCTATGACCACCAAAAGCTATGGAGATCAAAGAAAATGGAGACCAAAGCTCTGATACCACTTGTAGGATCGGAAGTATGTCTGGAGGGGGGGTGATTAGACTACTTGACCAAATAAAACTTAACCTTTTCCCAATTTTAGTTCTTGGCAGATTTTAGCTAATTTAGGACAAGTCAAGAAATCGTCACATAATTTAAGCAAGCATGCAAAGAGTATATAGGCAGCGGAAAGTAAAGCATGCAACTTGCGAGAATGTAAAGGGAAGGGTTTGGAGAATTCAAACGCTATTGGAGACACGGATGTTTTTCCCGTGGTTCGGATAGGTGGTGCTATCCTACATCCACGTTGATGGAGACTTCAACCCACGAAGGGTAACGGTTGCACGAGTCCACACAGGGCTCCACCCAAGGGCAACGGTTGTGCGAGTCCACACAGGGCTCCACCCACGAAGGGTCCACGAAGAAGCAACCACCCACAAAGGGTCCACGAAGAAGCAACCTTGTCTATCCCACCATGGCCATCGCCCACACAGGACTTGCCTCACTAGCGGTAGATCTTCACGAAGTAGGCGATCTCCTTGCCCTTACAAACTCCTTGGTTCAACTCCACAATCTTGTCGGAGGCTCCCAAGTGACACCTAGCCAATCTAGGAGACACCACTCTCCAAGAAGTAACAAATGGTGTGTAGGTAATGAACTCCTTGCTCTTGTGCTTCAAATGATAGTCTCCCCAACACTCAACTCTCTCTCATAGGATTTGGATTTGGTGGAAAGAGGGTTTGAGTGGAAAGCAACTTGGGAAGGCTAGAGATCAAGATTCATATGGTAGGAATGGAATGTCTTGGTCTCAACACATGAGTAGGTGGTTCTTTCTCAGAACATATGAGTTGGAATGGTGTGTGTGTTCTGATGGCTCTCTCATCGAATGAGAAGGAGGTGGAGGGGTATATATAGCCTCCACACAAAATCCAACCGTTACACAATTTTCCAATCTTGGTGGGACCGAATCAATAAGCTCGGTCGGGCCGAAAATGTAAACCTAGTGACCGTTAATGATTTTCGGTGGGACTGACATGCAACTCGGTAGGACCGATATGGTTAGGGTTTGGGCATAACGTAATCTCGTTGAGACCGATTACACAAACTCGGTGAGACCGAATTTGGTAATTAGCTAACCAGAGAGTTGGTCAGGCAAACTCGGTGGGACCGATTTGCTCTTTCGGTGAGACCGAGTGGAACTCGGTGAGACCGAAAAGTTACAAAGGGGAAACACTGTGTTTACATTGCAATCTCGGTGGGACCGATTCGCTCTTTCGGTAAGACCGAAAAGTTACGAAAGGGAAACATAGAGTTTGCAACCCCATCTCGGTGAGACCGAGATCCTTATCGGTAGAACCGAATTGCTAGGGTTTGGCAGTGGCTAATGACAAGTGAAACTCGGTGGTGCCGGATAGGAAGAATCGGTAGGACCGAGTTTGGCTTAGGGTTTAGGTCATATGTGGATATGGGAAAGTAGTTGAGGGTTTTGGAGCATATCACTAAGCACATGAAGCAAGAGGCTCATGAAGCAACACCTCATCCCTCCTTGATAGTATTGGCTTTTCCTATAGACTCAATGTGATCTTGGATCACTAAAATATAAAATGAAGAGTCTTGAGCTTTTGAGCTTGAGCCAATCCTTTGTCCTTAGCATTTTGAGGGTTCCACTTTCACATCCATGCCATGCCAATCATTGAGCTTTCCTGAAATAATCATCTTGGAATAGCATTAGCTCAATGAGCTATATGTTGTTATGAATTACCAAAACCACCTAGGGATAGTTGCACTTTCAAGTGCTCCTCTGAGTGTTGGTCCAAACTAGAGCCCCTTGCAGCGCCACCTCGGGGAAACTTGAGGTTTGGTTTTAGTTGTACGGACTGCTCATCTGGTGTGCCCTGAGAACGAGATATGTGCAGCTCCTGTTGGGATTTGTCGGCACATTCGGGCGGCTTTGCTGGTCTTGTTTTACCATTGTCGAAATGTCTTGTAACCAGGATTCCGAGTCTGATCGGGTCGTCCCGGGAGAAGGAATACCCTTCGTTGACCGTGAGAGCTTGTGATGGGCTAAGTTGGGACACCCTTGTAGGGTACAAACTTTCGAGAGCCATGCCCGCGGTTATGGGCAGATGGGAATTTGTTAATATAAGGTTGTAGAGAACTTGAAACTTAAATTAATTAAAATGCATCAACTGCGTGTGTAGCTGTGATGGTCTCTTTCCGGCGGAGTCCGGGAAGTGAACACGACTCTTGTGTTATGCTTGAACGTAAGTAGTTTCAGGATCACTTCTTGATCACTTCTATTTCACGACCGTGCTTTGCTTCTCTTCCCGCTCTCATTTACGTAAGTTAGCCACCATATATGCTAGTGCTTGTTGCAGCTCCACCTTACTACCTTTTCCTACCCCTTAAGCTTAAATAGTCTTGATCGCGAGGGTGTGAGATTGCTGAGTCCCCATGACTCACAGATACTTCCAAACAGTTGCAGGTGCCGATGATGCCCGTGCAGATGACGCAATCGAGCTGAAGGAGGAGCTCGATGAAGAACGTGTTCATTGTGTTGTTTTTGTTTCCTGTCGTTCAGTAGTGGATCACAGTTGGGGCGATCGGGGATCTAGCAATAGGGGTTGCCTTTCTTTATTTGGTTCCGTAGTCGGACCTTGTTTGTATTCTGGATGATGTAATGCTATATTCATATTTTGTGTGAAGTGGCGATTGTAAGCCAACTCTTTATCCCTTTCATATTCAGTACACGGGATGTGTAAAGATTACCCCTCTTGCGACATGCCTACTATGCGGTTATGCCTCTAAGTCATGCTCCCACACGTGGGAGATATAGCCGCATCGTGGGTGTTACAAGTTGGTAATCAGAGCCTTCCCCGACTTAGGATCCCCCTGCTTGATCGAATCGCTGGCGTTGTTGAGTTTAGAAAAATGTTTTGAGTCTTATAGGATTATATATATCGGAGAGTAGGATTGTTTTTACTCCTCAGTCCCTTCGTCGCTCTGGTGAGGCCTCCTGACATAGAGTTTTGACTCTTCTCTCCTCAAATTTCACTAACAAAAAATTTAGGATCACGCGGGTATCTTGGAATCGTTTCGATGGTTTTGTGACGAGAACATTATTCTTGGTGCCTCCTGACATTTAGGGGTTGTGGCAGTGTCCCGGGGAGTTGAGCTCCGAGGTGTTGTCGTCACAAGTTTATCGTTGCAGTTCTGGAATACCTGAGTTCGCCGACATCGAAAATCTCTTTTATGCAGTTGTTGGTGACACTACAAAAAAAGACACATCCGTGACATTTTGGGCCGAACGAATTTTTTTTTCTGTCATACATATGACACTTCTATGACGATAATTGTGACAAAACCCGGTATCATCATAGATGTGGTGGGCTCCAACTTCTATGACAAAAAATCATGACAGAAAATGGGCTTTTCGTCCTGGGCGGGCCGGAGACGCAGCTGCATGAATTTCTTTGGGCCATCCATGACGGAAAAACCATGGTAGAAGCGAGGGCGAGGAAAATTTCGGGGAGTTCCCGGTTACGGCGGGAGGTCGGGGGCCGAGCGATGCGCGCTTCTCTCGTACATGTACGCGCATGTGTGCAAGGCGTTGGCTCTAATTGAACCCAAGCGAGGCATTGGGCTCTAACTGAACCCGAGTGATTGCACTACAGGCTACGCGTTACTGAACCCAAGCGATCGATCGATGGCTGTTAACTAAACTCGATCGAGCGATTCCATCGCTACTGCTGCTAACTGAAGCCGATAGATGCTGCCTTTGGATGAACAGTGAGCGTTGCACGCGGGGGGGGGGGTGGATGAACAGGACCCCGTGGTGTTGCCCCTGGATGAACAGGACCCCAATCGATCGAGCTGGTTGGGGCTGGATGAACAGGACCCTGTGGAGGGCTGGATGAACAGGACCACCCCGTGGAGGGCAGGATAAACAGTAGACGGTGGAGGGCAGGATGAACAGTAGCCCATGGAGGGCTGGTTGAATAGAAGCCAGTGGAGTAGCGCGCGGTGGAGGCTAGATGAACAGGAGCCCGTGGATGAACAGTCGCAGGTGGAGGCTGGAGGAGGTCGATGGTGGATGAACAGTAGCTCATGGAGGCTGGAGGGGGTCGATGGTGGAGATGAAAAGTATCCCGTGGAGTCCCATTTTGCGGTACGCCACACCCCTCCCGATGAACAGGACCCCTATTTCGACCGTAGCGCTCAAACACAAGTCCGTTTCCTCCGTTTTGCGGTACGCCACACCCCTCCCGATGAACATGACCCCGGTTTTGACCGTAGGAGGTCCATTTCCTCCGTTTTGCGGTACACCAGACCCCTCCCGGTCAACAGGACCCCGTTCCAAACATAGGAGGTCCGTTTCCTCCATTGTGCGGTATGCCAGGCCTCGTTTCCATCGCCTATTCCGTCCAAGCCCTCCCGATGAACACGACCACGCATTCCGTTCTGACCCAGCCGGTTGGCTCCCACGCGTTCCGTTGCCTCCTGATGAACACGACGCATTCCGTTGCATCCCCATGAACACGACGCATTTCGTTGCCTCCCCATGAACACAATGCATTCCGTTGCCTCCCCATGAACACGACGACGACGTTGTTTCTCTGTTCTGACCCAGCCATGTACACGAGCCCTGGCTGTACGTATGCATGAGTAGGTGTTCGAGACCCCGCCCGTATGTACACATACGTGTTCGTATTTTCTTTCTTGCACCCTCGCCGCTGTACATACGTGTACATGCTACGTGCATGCCTCTACTACGACATGTGCGCGCCTCTACATCGACCAGTATGTACATACACATTCGCGACCAGAATGACAACGCTACGTACGCTTCGACCAGGTGGGTCCCGACTGTCAGGCACTTCCTTGCCTTCGCAGATGTAGCTGGTGGGTCCCAGCAGTCAGGGGGAGAATCATTTTTTTTCCCGGACGCACTTCCTTGCGTGCGAAGATGTAGCTTGTGTGTCCCAACAGTCAGGGGGAAACATATTTTTTCTCGAAATACAGTGGCCCGTCCGGTGGGTCCCAGCTATCACGTGGAGGAATCATTATTTTCCGCGTAATAAGGAGGCACTTCCTTGCTGTGGTCGTGGACCCAGTTGTCAGCCTCTCCACGTACAGTCCACGTCCGATGGAAGTCATTCCTTGACCACGTTGACCATGCCGCGCCGAGAGCACCAGGGCGGTGGACGACGGCGAGGCCTAGGATGGGGACGACATGGAGGCAGGGAAGACTTGGCAGTTGTTTCCCACGCGGAGGGGAGTACGACTGTACGAGGGTTTACTGGTTCGTCTGCCGTCGCCGGAGAATAACAACAGGTGTGGGTGAGTAGAGGGATGGCTAGGCTAGCGATGGGAGTATGGTCGGGCGGTGAGGCTTGCGCGGCAGCACAGCCGGCCGCGAGGAGGAGGGAGCAGGCAGTCCCGTTGGTGCTTGTTTGAGCGGCTGGAGCAGGAAGAGCAGAGATTGAAGAAGCACGACGGCCGTTGGATGGACATCCAACAGACAGTGCTTGTGCATCAACCTTTTTTTAGGAAAGCCTCAAATCTATGGAAAACAACATACAACCCATCTGCCATTATTTCTAATAATTTATAGCCCATTTGCTAATTCTTAAGGTTTTTTTGGAGCCCATATTCTTTTTGTTAGCATTACAACCCATATTGTGGCAACAGTTAAAAAATTATACGAAATTTTGCATATTTCGGTGTGGTCCGAACTGTTTTTAATCCCGAAATTTTGACTCACATTCAAACTGATTTGAAAAATAAATGTATATCAATATAAAATCCAACACATTCTCCACGCATAAAAATTAATGTAATTTAAAATCTTGAAATGAAAAAAAAAGATATTTTGAAACTAATTGCCGGTTTAATGTGTTTTAAAAATGTACAACCCATTTCTCATTACTAATGGGCCATTTTCTCGGCCAGCCGAATGAAAGCTCTCCTCGTCTTGAAAGATTTGCAGCCCAACAGGCCTGACAAAGCGACTGACTTGGCAAATCACAAAAAAACTGGGTTGTGGCCGTGGACCCAGCTATCAGCCTCTCCACGTACAGTACTCTTCCGATGGAAGTCGTTCCTTGACCATGTTGACCACGCCACATGGAGAGCACCACGGCGGTGGACGACGGTGAGACCTAGGAAGGGCACGACGCGGCAGTGGAAGCTTGCGCGGAGAGGACTACGAGGGTTCACTGGTTCGGCTGCGGTGTGTGGCTGTCGCCGCCGCAGGGCCTGGCCAGCGGTGGGAATAGTAGGGGGCAGTGAGGCCTCTGCTGCAGCACAGCTGGCCACGGGAGGTAGGAGCATGCGGCACAACCGTCACTGCTTTGGGCATCTGGAGCAAGAAGACCAGAGGTTGAAGAAGCACTACGGCCGTTGGATGGACATCGTACGGTCACTGGAGCTAGAATCGTTCATATTGACTAAGTTGACAAAGCCCTTCGTCCCTGTCAACTTAGTAGGCCCACAAGTCAGCCTCCGAGCAAGGTGGGTCCCAGCTAGCCGGGGGAGTATTCATTTTTTTGTGCGTAATAAGGAGGCACTTCCGGTGGGTCTGAGCTGACAGCGGGGGGATGTTTTTTTCGCGAAATACGGTGGCCCATCCGGTGGGTCCTAGCAGTCAGGGGGAAACGATTTTTTCGCAAAATACCGGTGGCCCGTCCGGTGGGTCCCCGCTATCAGGTGGAGGAATAATTATTTTGCACGTAATAAGGAGGCACTTCCTTGCTGCGGCCGTGGACCCAGCTGTCAGCCTCTCGACATACAGTCCACGTCCAATGGAAGCCGTTTGAGGGAGTCCTGGATTATGGGGTGTTCGGATAGCCGAACTATACCTTCAGCCGGACTCCTGGACTATGAAGATACAAGATTGAAGACTCCGTCCCGCGTCCGGAAGGGACTTTCCTTGGCGTGGAAGCAAGCTTGGCGATACGGATGTTCAGATCTCCTACCATTGTAACCGACTCTATGTAACCCTAACCCTCTCCGGTGTCTATATAAACCAGAGGGTTTTAGTCCGTAGGACGACATACACATCAACAATCATACCATAGGCTAGCTTCTAGGGTTTAGCCTCTCTGATCTCGTGGTAGATCTACTCTTGTACTACCCATATCATCAATATTAATCAAGCAGGACGTAGGGTTTTACCTCCATTGAGAGGGCCCTAACCTGGGTAAAACTTCATGTCCCTTGCCTCCTGTTACCATCCGGCCTAGACGCACAGTTCGGGACCCCCTACCTGAGATCCGCCGGTTTTGACACCGACATTGGTGCTTTCATTGAGAGTTCCTCTGTGCCGTCGCCGTCAGGCCCGATGGCTCCTACGATCATCAATGGCGATGCAGTCCAGGGTGAGACCTTCCTCCCCGGACAGATCTTCGTCTTTGGCGGCTTTGCACTGCGGGCCAATTCACTTGGCCATCTAGAGCAGATCAAAAGCTACGCCCCTGGCCGTCAGGTCAGATTCGGAAGTTTAAACTACACGGCTGGCATCCGAGGGGACTTGATCTTCGACGGATTCGAACCACTGTCGAGCGCGCCGCATTATCATGACGAGCATGATCTAACTCTGCCGCCGAACTTTGCCCTGGAGGCCGCACCCGCACCGGCTCCGACCCTTAGTTCGGAGTCAACTGCGCCGATCGAGGATGGGCAGTTGGACGCCACCTCGGGGGCTGCGATCCAAATGGCGATTGAGCCGAACACCAGCCCCGTACTCTGTGAGGCTCGTGACTCCAAGGAGCCGGACCCCTCTCCGGACTCTGAACCCTCCGCGCCCCTGCCAGTCGAATCCGATTGGGCGCCGATCATGGAGTTCACTGCCGTAGACATCTTTCAGCACTCGCCTTTCGGCGATATCCTGAAGTCACTGAAGTCTCTCTCTTTATTAGGAGAGCCCTGGCCAAACAACAGTCAGCAAGGTTGGGGTACGGATGATGAAGAAATTCAAAACCGACCCACCACCCACTTTGTAGCCATTGTCGATGACTTAACTGACATGCTCGACTTCGACTCCAAAGACATCGATGGTATGGATGCCGATGAAGGAGATGATGAAGAACCAGCGCCTACTAGGCCCTGGAAAGCCACCTCGTCATATGACATATACATGGTGGACACCCCAAAAGAGGGAGAGGGCGATGGAACAGCGGAGGATGACCCCTCCAAGAAACAGCCCAAGCGCCGGCGTCAGTGGCGCCGCTCAAAATCCTGCCAACACAAAAACGGTGATTCCATCATGGGAGATAATAATACTCCGGAGAGTGCCGAAGAAAACCCCCTCCAGCAAGGTTTAGCATAGGAGGATGGAGAAACCAGCCCTCATGAGAGAGCGGCAGACAGAGAGGGCGAGGACGATAATTATATGCCTCCCTCCGAAGACGAGGCAAGCCTCGACGACGACGAATTCATTGTGCCAGAGGATCCGGTTGAGCAAAAGCATTTCCAACGCAGGCTTATGGCCATGGCAAGAAGCCTCAAGAAAAAATAGCAACAGCTCACAACCGATCAAGATTTGCTGGTCGATAGATGGACTGAAATCCTTGCAGCCAAAGAGCATAAACTCGAAAGCCCCTCCAAGAGTTACCCAAAGCGCAAGTTGTTACCCCGATTAGAGGAGGAAGCACTTGATGCGGCCGAACGGCCACCTCGTGGCCGCGACAGAGAGGCCTCCCAGCCCTCCACTCAAGCCGCACCCCGTACCAAGGCACGGGAATATGTGCCAGACTTACGAGACATGTTGGACGACAAGGCAAGGCAAACACGATCAATCTATAGACCACTTGGGCACCTCACGGCTCGAGACGGTAACCGTCACGCCGGCCACACATTCGGCAGGGCCAAACATAGTAGACAAAGCTCATTGGAGCTAGGTCATGATATCGCCTAGTACAGAGGCGCTGCACACCCACTGTGCTTTACAGACGAACTAATGGATCATCGAATCCCTGAGGGTTTCAAACCCGTAAACATCGAATCATATGATGGCACAACAGACCCTGCGGTATGGATCGAGGATTATATCCTTCATATCCACATGGCCCGCGGCGACGATTTTCACGCCATCAAATACCTCCCACTCAAGCTTAAAGGACCAGCTCGGCATTGGCTCAACAGCTTGCCAACAGGATCAATCAATTGTTGGGAGGACCTGGAAGCCGCATTCCTCGACAATTTCTAGGGCACTTATGTGCGACCCCCAGACGCCGATGATCCTAAGTTAGGTAATCCAGCAGCCAGAGGAATCGGCCAGACAATTCTGGACACGATTCCTAACAAAGAAAAATCAAATAGTCGACTGTCCGGACGCTGAGGCCATAGCAGCCTTCAAGCACAATATCCGTGACGAGTGGCTGGCTCGGCACCTCGGACAGGAAAAGCCGAAATCTATGGCAGCACTCACGACACTCATGACCCGCTTTTGCGCGGGAGAAGACAGCTGGCTCGCTCGTAGCAACAATATAACCAAGAACCCTGGTAGTTCGGACACCAGGGACATTAGTGGCAGGTCGCGTCGCAACAAGCAGAAGCACCGCATTAACGGTGACAATGCTGAGGATACGACAGTTATGCCGGATTCAGAGGCTCTAAATCCGGTCAGCGGAAGAAGCCATTCAAAAGGAATCCTAGGGTCCCGTCCAGCTTGGACCGAATACTCGACCGCTTGTGCCAAATACATGGCACCCCCGAAAAGCCGGCCAATCACACCAACAGGGATTGTTGGGTGTTCAAGCAGGTAGGCAAGTTAAGCGCCGACAATGAAGACAAGGGGCTGCATAGCGATGACGACGAGGAGCCCCGGCCGCCGAACAACAACGGACAGAAGGGTTTTCCCCCACAAGTGTGGACGATGAACATGATATACGCCACCCACGTCCCCAAAAGGGAGCGGAAGCGCGCGTTAAGGGACATATACACGGTAGAGCCAGTCGCCCCAAAGTTCAACCCATGGTCCTCCCGCTCGATCACCTTTGAGCGAAGAGACCATCCCACTAGCATCCGTCATGGAGGATTTGCCGCATTGGTTATAGACCCAATTATTGACGGATTTCATCTCACTAGAGTCCTCATGGATGGCGGATCGATCCCTCGAGGATTAAGCCCACCAAAACGACCTTTAAAAGCGTAATACCAGGTGTAGAGGCCAACTGTACAGGCTTAGTCACACTTGAAGTGGTCTTCGGATCCCCGGGTAATTTCCGAAGCGAGGAATTGATCTTCGACATAGTCCCATTCCGCAGTGGCTATCATGCACTGCTCGGACGAACCGCATTCGCCAAATTCCATGCGGTACCGCACTACGCATACCTTAAGCTCAAGATGCCAGGCCCTCGTGGAGTAATTACGGTCAATGGAAACACCGAATGCTCCCTCCAAACGGAGGAGCACACGGCAGCCCTTGCAGCGGAAGTACAAAGCAGCCTCTCCAGGCAGTTCTCCAGTCCAGCCATTAAACGTCCAGACACCGTCAAGCGCGCCCGGAGTAACCTACAACAAGACCGTCTAGCACGTTCCGAGCAGACGTAGCAATGTGGCCCCAACCCCAACCCTCGCAAAAAGGCGACGCCAGTACTTCGCGTCTATAACTATGCTCTGGAAATACCATGGGCATAGGGGGAGGGGCACCATCATGACACGCCCAAAACACGGCTTAAACCGCACCAGGGGCTGCCGATATTTCACTTTTCTCTTACTTCCAGGACTCTACTCTTCGGAAGGCCTGTTCGGCAGTTCAATTGCCGCACAAACGATTCAAGGACCAGGGAAGCAGACAAGCCATGGCGCATTACGGAAATCCCAGATGGTCTCTATCACGAGCAGTATACCTGTTTCGCATACTATTCCGCAGCTTGCCCCTGGAGCAGACATGTTAAATAGTCCAACTTTTCGTTTATCGCATTACTTGTATTGTTGTGCTTTGATCGCAGCTATTTTTAAACAATGCATAGCTTTTGTCTTTTTTGCATTATCTTTTTATAAATAAATGTTCCTTAACTACATGTTGCACCCGTACAACTTGGTACGGCCAAAATACACCAGGGGCTTTTAGCACCCCTCAATATGGTGTGAGAAGTCCAAACACTTTCACAAGTGCGGCACCCCGAACTTATAGCAATATATGCATCGGCTCCGAATCATGTCTTGGGTCAATAGTTGGGTTTGCCCGGCTCCTATGTTTTGGTACCTTACGTTCCGCTATATCGGCTAAGGTAGCACTAGGAGAACCACTGCGATTGTGCCCCAGTTGAGCTGGGCCGAGCAGCTCAGTGGAGAAAGCTAAAACTGACTGTCATGATGAAGCGAGAGCTGGTCGCTGTTCAAGAGGTTTTTTCGAGTCCCTAAAGACTTATGCCGGTTAGGGTGAGGAGTCGGCTCTGTCCGGCCAAGGCGTGGATAGCGCCCCGAACTCGATCTTCCGAATACTAGGGGCTTCGCCGAAATTTAAAATTATAGAATTCTATGGCTAAGTGAGAGTGTTCACGCATTATAGTCCGATTGCCTCGTTCGTTGGGCTGAGCGCCTCCCTCGAAGGACCCAAATATGGGAAAAAGAGCGCCCAGGTTTATCCCCGAACACCCCAGCACTAGCGGCAAGGGGGCAGAAGCTAACGACTCGCCATCTCTCAGTATTGACAAACAGCCGCACAAAAGGTAATATTTTAAATTCAAGCAGCATTTCTTAGCGCATATGAACAAGTTTTCAGCGCACAGGATAACACGAGCGGGTTTTACTCAAAAAATACATCCTTGGTACATTCATCCGCAACAAGGCGGGCACCCTTCAGAACATCCTTATAATAATTCTCGGGCTTGCGATGCTCTTTCCCCGGCGGTGGCCCGTCCTTCACAAGCTTCTCCGCATCCAGCTTGCCCCAGTGCACCTTAGCACGGGCAAGGGCCCTACGGGCACCTTCAATGCAGACGGAGCGCTTGATGTCTTCAAGCCTCGGACAGGCCTCCACCAGCCGCCGCACCAACATGAAATAGCTCCTAGGCAGAGCCTCTCTAGGCCACAGCCGAACTATGAGGCCCTTCATGGCCTGTTCGGCCGCCTTGTGGAGCTCAACCAGTGGCTTCAGCTGGTCGCTAAGGGGCACGGGGTGTCCGGCCTCAGCGTACCGAGACCAGAACACCTTCTCCGTCGAGCTGCCCTCCTCGACTCGATAGAATGCGGCGGCATCGGACACACTCCGGGGGAGATCTGTGAACACTCCTGGAGAGCTCCGGATTCGGGTAAGTATCACGTAACTCACGTTTATGTGTTTACTTTGCATAAAGAATGCCTTACCCGCCGCTATCTTCTTCACCTCATCCAACTCCTAGAGGGTCTTCTGGGATTCGGCCTTGGCAGATTTGGCATTCTGAATAGCCACCGCAAGCTTAGACGCTTGCGTCTTCGAGTCACGCTCCAAACTCTCATGTTTTTCCATGAGAGCCTGGAGCTCTTGCCGCACCTTGCCAACCTCGGCCTCATACTTCTCCCGCTCTGTGCGCTCCGAGGCTGAATTCTTCTCGGCCTCGTCCAGCGCTTGCTTAAGGGTCGCCACCTCAGACGTGGCCCCTACAATAGCCACGATAATCCTGTCATTTCTTGCAATTGCACCTTTTATATATATATATTTAGCAAGGTATTTCATACCTTCATTGTTCTCAAGCTGCTTCTTGGCACGCTCGAGCTCTTGCTCGGACCTTTCGAGGTCCTACTTTAGCATGTCCACTTCCGCAGTCAGTGCGGCAGACGCAAGCAGGGTAGCCTGCACATGCATATTGACTCATTTTTGTTAGACTCCTGCGAATTCTATTTGATCCTCTATTCGGCTTTTCTTCCCGAACGCCAAACAGAGCATCAAGGGCTACTGTCTATGCGGTACTATTATTTACACTTTCATTACTTACCTCGAAGCCTGTCAAAAGGCTAGTAGAAGCTTCAGTCAGTCCGTTTTTTGCGGACTGAACCTTCTGGACCACCGCACTCATAATAGCGCGGTGCTCCTCGTCGATGGAGGCGCCTTGGAGCGCCTCCAGCATATTGTCCGGCGCCTCCGGTTGGACGGAGGCTGCCGGCACGGTGGACTTGCTCCTCTTGGAAGGAGGTCCCTCGCCGGACTCTGGAACCTTTGAAGGTTCCGGAGCGGTGTCCGGCCTAGAGCCGGACATGGAGCCCTGGGGGGTTTCATCCCCTTTACTCCTGGAGTCCAGGAGGTCGCCTTGCGGCGCCTCCGGGACCACCTCCTCCCTGCTTGGAACCTGTTGGGACAACACCTCGGTGTCGTCCGTAGGGCGGGGGGAGGAAGTCGGAAGCGAGTTCACCTCCGACGAGTCTAGTGAGCCGCTCGACGACGCGTCGAGCCGGTCTTTGGGTGGGCTGCATAAGCATATTCGACATAAGGGAAAGCTGAGCAATAAACGAATACTATGAATTACTCCGGTATCCGGATACTTACGATTTTTCCAGGGGCTTGGCCCTGGGCTGCCACTCATCTCCGCCATCGTCGGTGTCGGCGGAGTAGTCCGGAGGAAGGGTTTTCCCCTTCTTGGACCCTCCGGCCTCCTTAGAGAGGGCGACCTTCCTTTTCTTCCCTTCCCCCGCTGGAGGGGGAGGGGTCTCTTCTTCCTCCTCCTCGTCTTCACGAGAGGAGTGCGTCTTGGATTCGTCGGATGATGAATCCGACACCTCCGGGCGTCGGGCACTCTTTTGAGTCCCCGTGGCCTTCTTCTTGACCTTCTTCTCCGGCACCACATAGGGCGCCGGAACCAGTAGTCTCACCAAGCGAGCGTCCGCTGGGCCTTCGGGCAAAGGGGCCGGACAGTTGATCTGTCCGGACGTCACCTACCAATCCTGTCAGAGGAAAGGGAGCTTAGATCCCGCATAGAGTCAAACTATGGAAAACTGATACCCTGTAAAAGAAAAAAAATCTTACTGCGAGCGCGTGACGCTGCGCGCTGAATCCGCGATCCTCGGTAGCGGATGCAGGAGCCTCGGCGCCCTTGAAAAGCATCCTCCAGGCATCTTCGTACGTCGTGTCGAAGAGCCTGTTTAGAGTTTGATGCTGCGCCGGGTCGAACTCCCACAGATTGAAGGCCCGTCGTTGACACGGGAGGATCAGGCAGATGAGCATAACCTGGACTACGTTGACAAGCTTGAGTATCTTGTCCGCCAGGGTTTGGATGCATGTTTGGAGTCCGGTCAGCTCTCCTTTTTTACCCCAAGACAGGCCTGTCTCCTTCCAGGAGGTGAGCCATGTGGGGGGGCCGGATCGAGGCTCAGGGGGTGCGACCCATTCGGTGTCGCGCGGCTCGGTGATGTAAAACCACCATGATTGCCACCCCTTCAGGGTCTCCACAAAGGAGCCCTCGAGCCACAGGACGTTGGCCATCTTGCCAACCATGGCACCGCCGCACTCCGCCTGGCTGCCGCGCACCACCTTTGGCTTGACGTTGAAAGTCTTAAGCCATAGGCCGAAATGGGGGCGGATGCGGAGGAACGCCTCACACACGACGATGAACGCCGAGATGTTGAGGATGAAGTTCGGGGCCAGATCGTGGAAATCCAGGCTGTAGTAGAACATGAGCCTCCGGACAAATGGATGCATAGGCAAGCTCAGTCCGTGGAGGAAATGGGGGAGGAATACCACCTTCTCATGGGGCCTGGGAGTGGGGATGAGCTGCCCCGTTTCGGGAAGCCGGTGCGCGATGTCGCTAGCCAGATATCCGACCTTCCTCAGCTTTTTGATGTGTCCCTCCATGACGGAGGAGACCATCCACTTGCCTCCCGCTCCGGACATGACTGGAGAAGGTTGAGGTGGTAGTGCGGACTTGGGCGCTGGAGCTCGAGTGCGCAAGAATGGATAGCCAAAGGAGGAAGAAGGCGTCGGTGAAAAGGTGGATCCTTATCCCCTTATATGGGTGGACATAACTACGTGTCCCCACAGTCCTGGTAAAACTCGCTTATCTCCAAGCGCCGTAATCAATGGCGCGGTTGGGTTACCCATGCCCGTATTGATGAGAATCCCGGAATAAGGGAACACGATCTCTGCTTTAACAAGACGTGCCAAGGAAACCGCCTCGCATAACGCGCTAAGATGGGACAGTAAAATGGTTCGAATAAAAGCTTGGCCGTGGTGTGATGTCACACTATGGAGTACGTCAGCAGATTAGATTTGTGTAAATATTATTCTCTCTATGGCAATATGTGGAAACTTATTTTGCAGAGCCGGACACTATCTTTGTGTTCAAAATCTTCTATGAAGTACTTAGAGGAGGAACCCGCCTTGCAATGCTGAAGACAATTTGCGTGCCTGACTCGTCGTCATTGAAGCCTGGTTCAGGGGCTACTGAGGGAGTCCTAGATTAGGGGGTGTTCGGATAGCCGTACTATACCTTCAGCCGGACTCCTGGACTATGAAGATACAAGATTGAAGACTCCGTCCCGCGTCCGGAAGGGACTTTCCTTGGTGTGGAAGGCAAGCTTGGCGATACGGATGTTCAGATCTCCTACCATTGTAACCGACTCTATGTAACCCTAACCCTCTCCGGTGTCTATATAAACTGGAGGGTTTTAGTCCGTAGGATGACATACACATCAACAATCATACCATAGGCTAGCTTCTAGGGTTTAGCCTCTCTAATCTCGTGGTAGATCTACTCTTGTACTACCCATATCATCAATATTAATCAAGCAGGACGTAGGGTTTTACCTCCATCGAGAGGGCCAGAACCTGGGTAAAACTTTGTGTCCCTTGCCTCCTATTACCTTCCGGCCTACACGCACAGTTCGGGACCCCCTACCCGAGATCCGCTGGTTTTGACACCGACACCGTTCCTTGACCATGTTGACCACGCTGCGCCGAGAGAACCAGGGTGGTGGACGACGGCGAGGCCTAGGAAGGGGATGACGCGGAGCCGGGGAAGACGCGGCAGTGGATGCCCACGTGTAGAGGAGTACGAGGGTTCACTGGTTCGCTGCGGTGTGAGGCTGCCGTCGCTCTAGAATAATAGGGGGTGTGGGTGAGTAGAGGGATGGCCTGGCCAGTGGTGGGAGTAGTAGGGGGAGGTGAGGCCTCCGCCGCATCGCAACCGGCCACGGGAAGCAGGAGCACGAGGCACAATCGGCGCTGGTTTGGGCAGCTGGAGCAAGAAGACCAAAGGTTGAAGAAGCACTACGGCTGTTGGATGGACATCGTACGGTCACTGGAGCTAGACTCGTGCATATTTACTATGTTGACAAAGACCTCCGTCCCCGTCAACTTAGTAGGCCCACAAGTCAGCCTGCCACTAAGGTGGGTCCCAGCTAGCAGGGGGTATTCATTTTTTGTGCGTAAAAAGGAGGCACTTCCGGTGGGTCCGAGCTGACAGCAGGGGGAACGTTTTTTCACGAAATATGGTGGCCCGTCGGGTGGGTCCCAACAGTCAGGGGCAAACGTTTTTTTGCGATATACTGGTGGGCATCCGGTGGGTCCTTGCTGTGAGGTGGAGGAATAATTATTTTCCACGTAATAAGGAGGCACTTCCTTGCGGCTGCCGTGGACCCAGCTGTCAGCCTCTCCACGTATAGTATTCTTCCGATGGAATTCGGTCGTTGACCACATTGACCATGCCGCGCCGACAGCACCACGGCGGTGGACGACAAGGAGGCCTATGAAGGGGATGACGTGGAGCCGGGGAAGACGTGGCAGTGGATGCCCACGCGGAGAGGGGTACGAGGGTTCACTAGTTCGGCTGCGCCGCCGTCGCTGCAGAATAACATGGGGTGTGGGTGAGTGGAGTGGAGGGATGGCCTGGCCAGCGGTGGGAGTAGTATGGGGGCGGTGAGGCCTCCGCGGCAGCACAGCTGGCCACGGGAGGCAGGAGCAGGCGGCACGACCGGCGCTACTTTGGGCGGCTAGAGGAAGAAGACCAGAGGTTGAAGAAGCACTACGTCCGTTGGATGGACATCGTACGGTCAGTCGAGCTAGAATTGTGCATATTGACTAAGTTGAGAAAGCCCTTCGTCCCCGTCAATTTAGTAGGCCCACTGTACTGGGTCCCAGCTAGCAGGGGGGTATTCATTTTTTTGTGCGTAATAAGGATGCACTTCCTTGCGTGCGAAGATATAGCTAGTGGGACCAAGCTGTCAGCGACGGTAACGTTTTTTTTCGCGAAATACAGAGGCTGTTTCGGTGGGTCCCAGATGTCAGGTGGAGGAAATCAATATTTTGCGCGTAATAAGGAGGCATTTCCTTGCGTGCGGCCGTGGACCCAGTTGTCAGCCTCTCCACGTACAGTCCACATCAGATGCTTGTCGGTCGTTGACCACACTGACCACGCCACGCCGAGAGCACCAGGGCGGTGGACGACGGCGAGGCCTAGGAAAGGAACGACACGGAGGCAGGGAAGACTCGGTCGTTGTTTTTGTTTCGCACGCGGAGGGGAGTACGACTGTACGAGGGTTTACTGGTTCGTCTTCCATCGCCGGAGAATAACAGCAGGTGTGGGTGAGTAGAGGGATGGCTAGGACAGCGGTGGGAGTACGGCGGGGCGGTGAGGCCTGCGCGGCAGCACAGCCGGCCGCGGGGAGGAGGGAGCAGGCAGTCCCGCCGGCGCTTGTTTGAGCGGCTGGAGCAGGAAGAGCAGAGATTGAATAAGCACGACGACCGTTGGATGGACATCCAACAGTATACAGGCCATCTGTGGAAAGCCTCAAATCTGTGGAAAATAGCATGCAACCTATCTGCCATTATTTCAAATAATTTACAGCCCATTTGCTAATTCTTACGGGTTTTTTTGGAGCCCATATTCTTTATGTTGGCATTACAGCCCATATTGTGGCCACTGTTAAAAAATTATACGAAATTTTGGATATGTCCGTGCGATCTGAACTATTTTTAATCCCGAAATTTCAAGTCACATTCAGACTGATTTTAAAAATAAATGTAGATAAATATAAAATCCAATAAATTCTCCATGCATAAAAATCAATACAATTTAAAATCTCGAAATGAAAAAAAGATATTTGAAAATAATTGCTGGTTTGATGTGTTTTAAAAATGTACAACCCTTTTCTCATTACTGATAGGCCATTTTCTCGGCCAGTCGAATGAAGCTCTCCTCGTCTTGAAAGATTTGCAGCCCAGCATGCCTGATAAAGCGACTTACTTGACAAATCACAAAAGAACTGGGCGAGCCATTTTCAAAAAGGAAAAAAAGTACTAGGCTGGTCTGTGGTAAACATAAAAGAAAAGGCTGTCTAGACAGGCCATAGTGTCCCGTACAGCCCAGTTGACACCCTGCTTCCATCTCAAAAACAAATTAGATAAATGCCACTCCAATTATGGTGATTCATAAAAATGCCACTGCAATTTAGAAACTTTGAAAAATGCCACTACAATTTTTGCAAACTTTGAAAAACGCCACTTCAGTTTGCAAGCTTTGAAAAACGCCGCTCTAGACTTCAAAAAATGCCACTAGAAATGGCATGAAATGGCATTTTTCAAACTTAGGAAATTGCAGTGGCATTTCTCGGATACACCAGATTTGGAGTGGCATTTATCAAATTAACCCAAAACAAAAATAACTGGGCGAGCTACTGGGTCCCTGGTGTCAGCCGCTCGTTGTGCAATTCTCTCGTTTATTGACTACGTTGACAATGGCATGGGACCTAGATGTCAGAAATCCACTAGGAGGAGCCATTTTTTTATTGGCTTGAAATAAGGAGGCACTTGCTTGCGTACTGCCATGACCTTGGCGGGTCCCTGCTGTCATCCTCTCCACGTACAGTACCAGTTAGTTGTGCTTCAAAACTGATCGGCACACCATTAAAAAAATAAAGGTCGATAACTAATGCGGCACCTCGGGCCAACGCGGCCAGATCGCATTTTGCAAGAGAAATTACACACCATGTTTCATTGACATGTGGTCCTGTTCCAACATATCAGTGAGATGACGACGAGTAGTAGGAGTATTTCCGAATGGACGTGTAGGCCGGCACGCCTCTTCGTGAACTGTGGAAAACTCGCAACCGTCCATCGACTCTTCGCCTTTCCCTCTCAATTTGGAACTGCTGTCGCATGCTCTTCCTCTCCCTCCTCCATTTTCCTTCAGCCCTTCACCCTTTCTTCTGCCATTGTTCGACCGCCTTCTCCATGGAGGGAACATGCCGGCAAGGACCCCGTTATTCTTGCCCCGATCTGAAAGATGACGTGGTGGAGGAACTCATTGATCGGTGTGACATCATCACCTCGGCTAGCATGGCAGGTTCCTTCAAGCCCATTCTCGACTCAACTAATAACATCATTACAAAGAACCCAAGAGTCAAGGAGCGGTTTGATCTCCCCTATCTTCTTTGCTGTGACCCTGATGACTGGCGCCGGCACGACGGAGGCCTCGCCCTGTGCAAGTTGATGCCGCTTGATAATGATATGTATGATGTTAAGATGCCATCGCTTGAGGGCAAGGCTTGGGCAGGCGCAAATGGAGATTGGGTTGTTTACATTGAGTCCAACTACGAGTGGGAACTTGTGAATGTGTACACTCGTCACCGGGTTCCACTTCCAAAAATCTCAGCGCACTGCCTAGAGGTTGAGCACACCGGTAATGTACGCGCGTTCAAATACGATCATGGTGACTGTCTTCTATGGAAGATAGCAATCTGTCGAGTTCCCAACCGCTCTTGGAATTACAACAACTATAAAGTTGTTGCTATCTTCGACAAGCTTGTTGCCATCCTTAGTGGTTTGACTCGATGGACATTGCTCAAAAATCAGTTTCTGTGCACGAATGAGTACTGTGATGCAATTCAATACGAGGGCCTTGTGTTTGCTGCCACCACTCGTGGCACTCTTTTTGCATGGTATCCTCATAGTTTTGGTACGTTTATCTTCCACCGTAATTATAATTGTTTCATCCACATGCATGCGGGTTAGCAAGTTTCCCTTTACTAATTAACCTTCTTCTTGTGTTTCCAAGGTCCTGTGAACATCCCACCACCTATACTTGAAAAATTTTATAACCAAGGGGGAGATGCCAATGGTGATGATCCCGAGCAGCGCCCATATACTCTATGGCGCCTGGCAACTAATTCCGATGGATCACCTCTTCTTGTGTGTATACAGCCCACTGATGATGTTACTGCTAAGGAAGCAGGTGTCTCCCATGGTCGCACTCTCCGGACCTATTCCAACACCCGTTGCATGGTATTCGGGATGGATACTAGTGTGCTAGCGCCAACTCCTTCTCCCTGGCACAGAATTGATAGTCTTGGAGAAAACTCGCTCTTCCTTGGACAAAACTATCCGATGATGGTGAAAGGCAATCCAACTAATGTTGACACATTTATGAGAAGCAACTGTGTCTATACCTCGGACATTTGGGTGGTTCCCTACCCTGGTACTGATATAGTATGCCGCTTCAGCCTGGATGATCAGTCCTGCGTTGATCTCCAGATCGACAACGGATGGCCTGTCCCAGAGAATCACTTGTGGTTCAAAGCAAGCGTTTCCAATGCCGCGGAATGGTTGAGTTGAAGTTCATTTCATGGCTTGTTATTTGTTGTGTGGTGAAAACTTTAGTATTTATAATGTATCCTCATTGTCGATGTGGGTTGATGACCTGTTGTATGTAATAAAATGATATGCCTATGATAAACTTAGTAAATTTATGAATGGCTTTCGAGTCACTTCTCTGAGTGAGTGGTGCGACGAGGCAAAAAAATATTTTCCGAATACATAATTGTACGTGCATTGCAACAGGTTATCGGATGAGGCCAATCAACAATAGTAGTACACTATTTGTACTAGCTTCACATGCTTCGCACGTTGGGCGGGTGTTTTTACTGTAGCCATATGTTAATGTGTTCGCTGTACGTAACCAGCACCTTGAATCCTCGATACTAGTACTATATAGTAGGAGTAAGTAGTAGGAGTAGTAGGGTGGCATGGGCCAGAACAAGCATTCATGTCCAGGAGTACGGCACACACCACCACCACGACATCCATTTGACACCATATTATTTCTTGGAGTCCGTGCTAGAGCAATCTCTTTAACCTCGTCATTTCTCTAACTTCAGCCATTGCGCGGCGGGCAAGGTAGGGGTTTTCCAATAGTCGGTTTCCTTAACTGCGGTCCCACTTGTAAGGCCAACTCCAACGCACGACCCTGAACGGACCTCAATTTTGCACAAACTCCAATGATAAATTTGACTAGAAAAGCAAGACCAAAGAAAACAAGAACCACAAGAATACATTTTACTACTCCTGTAAGTTGGATTAGTGCCTTCTCAATGCATTCATTGTTGATCTGCGGAGGCTCGATCTTGCGTGCTTCTTTCTTCTTCGAGTGTAAAGAAGTAGACTTTGCTTCCTCGCATCTAGTCTCATGTCTAGCCTCTATTCTAGTAGGAGTATCAACAAGTGCACTAATCTCATCCGAGAGCAGAACCGAAGATTTGGTCGGGTTCTTCCTCCTTTTGCCGACACGTGGGACATCCAGCATCCAGGTCATGTCATGAAAGAAAATAGAGTGGTAGTTGAAGCCACGAGATGTGCATCTTGGGTTAAACTGTAAATAGAATCTTACTACTCTTGAGTAACTCCAAAAGCGGCCACCGAAGATCTTTATTGGATTTGTTTTTCATCACCAGCACATCGAGGTGAAAGATTTGCAGGTTCAGTGGGTCCTCTTGCGTTTTCACTGACATGTGGGGCCGCATGTGAGCAAACAGACGATGGGCTCCACGCATTCGCTGGCTAGCTGAGAAGAGAGATAGAGGAGGGATGAGCACGGGCTACAGGAAATTTGTTCTACATACCTCGATATAGGCTCGATATAGTGGCGTAGCATGGGCCATAACTAGCATTCACGTCTAGCAGTACGGCAGACGCCACCCACACGAGTCCCATCCGACACCAATTTTCTTGGAATCCGTGCTACAAGCATCTCTTCTCCCTCCTGTTTTCTTAGCCATCGTGCTATGGACGGGGTGCGGGTTTGCCGATAGTCGGTTTGCTCAACTGCTGTCCCACTTGTAAGTTAAAATGCAACACCGCACGCATTCCCGCTTGAGCGGCGTGCCGGACCAACCGTGTGGGGGTGCGACGCGAACACGGCAGGCTTTTCCTTTTGAACTCGTAACTTGTAAAATTTGGTTCTGCTCCATGGCGCGACCGATAGATAGAAAATAATGATTTTGCCTAGAGTAATGAGAAGTTTGGTTTTGGCGCCGTTCATGCATGGAGTACATACAAAAATTATGAAGTTGATGCGAAAGGTAAGATAATTACTGTAGTATCATATACTACTACATGGATTTGATGGAAAGATAAAAATACATACGGATCCATCAACGTTCAACGACATCCTCACGCCCTAGTGCGCCGGGTCACCAACCGACGTGTGAGGAGCAGCGGCGTTGGGGGCGAGCTCGACGTGCTTCTAAACAGTGTCGTCCAAGGTTGCTCTACGCTCCAAGAAGGCCAGCGTCGTATCGTCCTCCTCTTGCATATAGTAGTCCTTGTGGACGATTTGCGCGTAGACGTGGGTGATTATGTCGATGGTGTCTTGCTGCGCCAGGTGCTGCGCGGCGAGCGCGACCTCGAGGTGGACATTCTCCGGCACGACGGCGGGCAGTCGCAGGGCCACCAGTGCGTAGAAGAGGTTGTTACCATAGTGTCCGTTGAGGGTGGCGGGCATCGCAGAGCCTGGGCGCGTCGGCTGGAGGCTTACGTCAAAGTCGTCCGCAAGCTTCTTGAAGATGGTGAACTTGTCGAGGAAACCAACGAGGACCTCGTCGAACAAGGAGACAAAGCTACCGTCCAAGCGGCCCCTCGTCCTGGCGGCCTTAATCAATACTACCTGGAGATGTTCCTCGGTGCCGGGCCGCAGGCCGGCGTCGTGGACCATCTGGCACAGCCGGCTGATGCTCGCGCTCATCGCCTCCATGGGTCTAGCGTAGCTTCTAGTCAACTGATCTTGCGGTTCGAGTGATCACTCAACCCTTGGTTAGCATGCATAGGTGCGTAGGATTTCACACTACTCCTCGGCCCTCTACTGCACCTGCCTTTGGATGTATGATAGGTGGGCCAGCCACCCCCTGGGGCCACATGTCATTCACCCAAAGGTAGTTGCCGTAAGTCAATGAAGCTGCGTCCCCCTCCATGCCGGTGCAGTATAGTCATCTCACCGGACCTCTAGTGGGGGCCAAACGAGAGAAGTTTGATGTTTACTGGTTTATTGGTCCCCTTTGCATTTTGCGCCAAGTTTTGACCTTTGATTTAACTAATAAAATGTTAATGCATGTAAACAAAAATTTTGTGTATGTCACCTTACGAAAACCAAATAATCCAAAAATACTTAGGCACGGTGCATTAACTCCCTCCTTGTTTCTTATTTCGTGACATATCAACCAATGAAAGATGTGGCCGTGCATGCTTTCAGTGACTTGAGACTACCAAACATGACATGCAGTGTTTAGTTCATTGCATGTACTCCTATTAGTACTCGAGTTAGGAGTAGCAAAAAACATTAAGTTCTCTCGCCGATAGGAATAAAACACCATGTATTTATTTACAGAGGGAGTAGTACATTTTTGGTGACATGCATTACTAGATATTGCTAGTCAAAAACTAAAATCCAGATGGACGTGGTAGTACTCCTAAATCCAAACGGTGGTGCTACTAGTACTAGTAGTAGTACTACCAATGTAGGAGTAGTAGTAGGAGTACTAGCACTGTAATATCCGTTGGTCAAATTATTACGTGCTGCTCCTCACAGTGAAGTGACAAGACCCTGCGCCGGAGATGACACCTGAGTATAGGCGCCGTGTTCGGCATACCATAGTCAGCCTCACCGTCTGCAATCACTATCATGATGGTTGTAAAGCTAGCCTGCTGACAACTAGCCCTGTTCGACATACTTTCCCGTGCGGTGATGCCCGTGCATTGCACGGAACACCAAGATTGGTGGTGGATGGCTCCGGCAGCGGCCATCGCGCCAGATTTTCGCACGGCCTTCTACTCCTAGATATGGTGGGGAGGAGATGAGGCTGATTGTGAGAGACAATGAGCTGTTTGTAAATAGGGAACAAGTGCGGGCATCTTTTTGAAAAAATGGAGAATCTTGGTTTGTATGCGTCAGAGCTAGATCCGACGGCTATTGGTGAAAGATGGGAGGCACAACATCATCACCAACTCAGGACCTGTTTGATTCGCAGGATTTTGAAAACGCAGGAATAGGACACGGCAATATTACAAGTTTCAAACTGATATTACAAATGTTAGGAGTAATGCTGCACCTATGAAGAGGGAATTACTAGGAAGTTTACGTAAGAACTTTCGTTACTTTAGGTGGATGCAGCATTATCGTACAAACTAAAATTCACTGCCCTAACAAATCACTAATGGGCAAATAAGTTTTCGAGTCTCTGGCCACTTGATGTTTCAAAAACAAATTCAGCTTCTGCGGAGAAATGACTTCCACCGTGTACCCGCATGGGTGTGGCTGGGCACGAAGCGTGAGTACGTGCACGGTGCACCTATTTTCTTCTTATATACACACACCACCTACGTGGGGTTGTGTGAGAGAGATACAAACCTAGAGAGATATAGTGTGTGGGTTCTTGAGAGTTTTTTTTGTGGGGTGGGCAATCAAAAAATTTAACATATGCAATGTGTGTGAAGTAGAGTCCTGGATATAACATATATATAGAGGGGGTGATCCACGAGAAGAGAGTGGAGGTATCATCGGCTTGAGGTGTCCATAGAATCAAAGTGAGGGATGATGTGTGTGTGTGTGCGCGCGCGATCGATAAAGAGTGCCATCGAATTTGTGTGTGCCCACGTCAAAGATATAGAGTGGCTGGCCTACTGGAACGTGAGATGGGACATGTGAAGTTTGTCTCTGTGGCATGGATACCTACCTGCAGCGCTCGACTATTGGTGTGTGGTGGGGGAAGAGGGAGGCCCAATTAACTATAGAGGTACAATGTGTGGAGGAGGAGAGAGGCCTACCTCATGTATTAAGGAGATCGATCTGCCTCATGTATTAAGGGATATCGATCGGCATCCATGCATATGTGCAGGAGATGAATAAGGTTGGGAGGGAGACAGAGCTAGAGTGTTGGAGGGGGTGGTAGTGGGGTTGCTTCTAACAAATGGTGGGATAGGCTTGCTAGACAAACGGAGGGCACGTCCACAATATTAATAAGAGAGGAGATGGCTGCTTGTTGTCTGTGCACGTGCGTGTGAGAGACGGGTCAGGAGGCATGCACGAATGATGAGGGGGGACGATGTGGCTGTGGTAAGCAGACATAACTACATAGGAAGATCAATCGCCCTTTGTAAGAGAAAGGAGAGACATAACTTGTGAGGTACGTCGATCGATGGGGGCGGTAGTTAAAGTCAATCTAGGTAAATGTAGGGAGATCGATCGGTAGACATGCATGTGTGTGTTAGAAGGAAATGAGGCACGAGGAGAAGGATAGAGAGAGAGGGATGTATGTAGGAGGTGGTACGAGAGGCATACTATATCGAGGGGGAGGAGTGTGCGACTACGAGAAAGATGAAAAGAGTGGTGGGAGTGAGGCATGGACGGTGACAAGAGAAGAGGGGAAGCTTGTGTTTGTGCTAGGCACACCTGGCTAGAGAGGCATATCGATCGATGTGTGCCGTAAAGAAGGAGCTGGGGGGCCTACACACACCGTGGGTGAACGACCTAAAGTGAAAAGATGAATTTGTGCGATGGAGCTAGAGAATGCTGAGGGAGGGTGAGAGGGATGCGGGCGTGTGCATGCACAAGAGAGAGTTAGCGCTAGCTACAAAGATAAGAGGGTTGTGTGGGTGTAAAAGACGAATAGAGATCATATATACTTTGTTATAAAAAGCGTATTCGGATATTTGAAGAATTTATCATAGTGTTCCAAACCGACGGATGTGTGAATATATATAACGGTGATACACATGGTGTGGTTATGAACATGGTATACTACATTTAATATATTTTATCTCTACTCTTATAAAAAACGGAGTTGTTGATGATGGTGTGCCTTCCATCCTGCATTATAGGCCATCTGATTTATATCTGGCGGATAGCAAGGAAACTATGATGGTTGAAGTTCGCAACAATCATGATTGTAGATTCTTATTGAAATAGAGAAACGAATTCAAATTTAGTTCGAATTGCAGCGGTAGTATAGACATTTGGAATGCACTAAAATGTTGGTATGAGTAGGTTACATGCATTATACAGCAAACAAAAAAATTTAATCGGACATAACATGGATTCATACTCCCTCCTTCCATCTATATAGGGCGTAATGAGATTTTTAAGACCGCCTTTGACTATTGACAAGATTAATAGTACATGACATGCACAATGTGAAAATTATATCATTGAAAGAACCTTTCACAGACGAATTTAACGGTGTGCTTTGTGTAAGTTGCATGTCATATATCATTGCTCTAATATTTGGTCAAAGTTAGCATCGAAAAACGCATTAGGCCCTATATAGATGGAAGGAGGGAGTAGCTTTGAATATCATTTGTATAGTAAAATGGGGCAAGACTCTCTCTTTGTGTGGTGTGAATAGTTTTATTTTTTTTGTTTTCTTTTTGGTTGAGGGAAGTGCGAATTGATTTGGTACGTACAAGTACAATATTACTACACATTAGGCTTGTCCCTAAAATTCAACCCATGTCTTGTTATATCTCGAAAATTCAGATATCGTGCTCCCAAAACTGGCGCCTTCACAACCCGCGCCTTGCTATCCCGAAATTACAACGCACGCGAAAACTCCCTCCAGCTGCCAAATCCCGACACGCGAAATCCCCCTTCTAACCCTGAGCCGAAAGGACCTCTAGTTCAAATCAGTGGGGGGTACTTTTGTAAGACACCCTACATTTTGGACAAGCGCGTTCCTATGTCATGCTTCACCCCCCCATCGCCCCCTTTTTGCCATTCGAAATCCCAGGCCGCCATAATCTCTCCGCTCCAGCCGCGAAACCCCACCCTCCTCCATCCGCCACGTCACCGCTTCCTAGCCGGAGCCTCTTCCCCGGCAACGTCATCCACCACAACCACTTGACGTCCCTCGTACACCTCCCCGGATGAGGATCCTCGTCCATCTCGCCATCCCGCCGGTTCAGCCGCCCCATCCTCCACCTCCAAGGAGCTACTCCGATGATCGCCTCGTCTATCACTGCTGCTCCATCCCCACAGGGACGCCTTAACCTGCTCCACCGGAACCGCAGCATCCTCACCGACTCCTCGGATGAAGCCGAGGCCTACTCGGTGCCACCAAAGAGGTTGTGCACTCATCGCATCGCACCTTCTCCTTTACTCGACCTCCTTGCACCGACGGTGCTCCATCCTGCACCCCCATGGAGCGGCTACCTTGAAGCCGGCGCCGCGGGCGACATCTCCACAGCGGCTCTCCCCCTGTGCGAGGCCCCTTCGGCGGCGGCATCCATACCAGCTGGATCTACTGCTGCTGCTCTGGCTCTCGCTCGATCGCTCGCTCGCCCAGCTGCTGCTGCTGCTCTCCCCCTCTCTCGTGCTACTTCTCTGCTCCGATTAAGCCACACTTCAGTCGACTGAATCGACTTTTGGGTTAGTCGATTTTCAGGGGTTTGGGGGGCGGCTCGCCGGAGTTAAGGAAGAACCACCCGCAGTGGGGGAGGGGGGCTCGCCAGAGAGGTACCCCACTATCTATCATAGGGTTCAGGGTGGGGTGGCGGGGGGCCTAGAGGGCTAGCCGGGGCGGCGGTGGCGAGTTGTTTTGGGGCGGCGAGGTGGCGCTGGGGCCGGCGGTTCGGCTGGTGGTGGCTAGCGGCTCAGGGGGGTGCAGGTTGAAGATGAACTGCAGGCCCTCCCTAAACTACATGTCAAGTGCCTCTCTGCTACCATTGCATTCAGTTTCGATAGTAGCATTCAGATTCCACAGTAAATTTCAGTTTCGACAATTAAGTTCAGAGTCAATAGTTTTTACCTCATCTGTTGTAGTCAGGTGGTTTTTGGTGATGTTAATTTTACATCCATTTTACATCATCTATTGGAGATGCTATTAGAATCCCACTTGAGATTGACGATGTCTATCTTGTGCTGCTTCAGCCTTGACGTCTTACGGCTCACCGGAGCTGCTCCAACGACAGAACGATCCATCACAACAGAGTAGTGCCCTGGACGCCGTCTACAGATTCCTCAGATCTTCCTCCACACCTCCGATAGCCACCTCTGCCTCAACTGCTTCAGCAACCAACCCAATGATGCTGAGGCCGAGACGGCTACGGCAAAGAGGTTGTACACTTGTTGCATCACTTATTACTATACATTCACGTCGATCCATTAGGGCTATTTTGTTTCAACGGAAAAACATCGATCCACTGGTTGTTACCTTCACTCTAAATTTCTGCATGCTCTCCTTACATGATCTCACCATATTTTTTCCGTATGCTTGTCAAATATTGTACACAGTCATGCTGAACATGTAGAGAAAAAGAGAAGAGTTTCACGCGGCAATACAATGTCAAGCAGACATCGCTCCATGGTGGGTTCAATGGCAAACCCTCCCCACCCCTCTCTAGATTATAATCCAGAGGAAGATATCTGTTCTGAGGCGGATTCAGACGCCGCTGACCACTCCTATTTACCCCTCAAGGTGTTTGCTCTACCTTGGCATGATGATGTTAGTCATATCATGCATATGTTGCTTTGTAGTGCCTACTTTTGACATCGTATATGTCATCTGCTTAGTTTAGACATGTTCTGTAATGCCACCTGTTTAGTTTCCATATCATATATGGGAATTATGCAGTCTCATGTCTTTTAGCCAGCCATAATATATGTGAAATGTGCAATGCCATCGTGTTTAACCATGCATCATATATTTGAATGATATCTTGCCCATCCTTGTCTTCATTACATTTCCATTTGTCGACAATGTTTGTACATTAAACTACTCTTCCTGTGAATCAGCCATTTGGGTGGGAGATGGAAAAATCTAGAGTGAAAACAAGGCCTTCAGAGCAGAGAGTGCTACCTGTCGAAGCAGATCACTTGTTGGGTCCCGATAGCTCCTCAGAGATGGATTCAGAGACAGATGACCAGTCCTATTCCCCCACCGAGGTGTATGCTCTAACTTGGCATGGTTATACTGCTCTTATCATGCATATGATGTCTTGCATTGCATAGTTTAGACATCATATACACAATATTCAACACCATGATCTTAGTTCAGACATCATATCGAATGCCCTCTGTTTAGCATATAAATCACATATGTGAATTAAATGATGCAATCCTCATTACTTAGATAACATGTAGGTGAATTATGCCATGTGATCCTGTTTAGTTATTCATCATATCTTTGAATTATGTTATGCTATGCTATCCAGTTTAGATAGACATCATATATGTGAAATTATGTCATGCTATCCATTTTAGTTAAACAATACACATCTCCACCATAGAGCTCCCAAACAAGAGCGATTAGTAAGGCAGCTCCAGTGCCCAAAGGGCCAGTACTATCACGGCGAACCCCAACTCCACCAGTTAGTATGCCTATTCCTGTGGAGGAAGCACAACCAGCTAGTCGTAGTTTAGCGTCTATCGCTTTTGATGTTGTTAAATCGTATGTGCGTATCTTCCCATCTTGGAAATATTATACTGAAGATGAAGGAAAATGCTAGTTGCACGTGTTTGTCCAGGAGTTATGTGTAAGTAATGTTATTCATGGCAATTGCTTTGCTTCGTCCCATACATCCTACCTCCATGATGGTTATAATACAACAAATTTTCCCATTTTTCTCTATAGAGAAGGACCGATTTGGAAACTCGGGATGAGGTAACCTGTGCTAATACCTCTGCTATCTTCAAGAATGCTTGGTGGCAGTATCGGAATTACCTAAAGAAAACGTACTTCACCGGCAAAGAAACTCATCAAATTCCCTTACGTTCTCCCGAGACACATTTACTGGATGATGACTGGGAACACCTTGTTCTGTACTGGTCCCGAACCAAGAATGTGGTAAGGTCTATGAGCTTATTTTCTATTTTTAAGTATTATATTCTTGCGTCTTACTGTACTCTGTTCATGTAGAACAAGTGCCTAAACCTGAAGAACAACTGTTCTAATTTAAGATTCCATTGCTACCATAGGACATAGATATATGTTTGTTTGATGCTTTTATTATGTACTAGTACTTGGCAATAGAAGACTTGGTAATTTAATCCTGTCAACCTTACTAATGAACTGGTTCACCGAAATGAGTTTCATATACTAGTACACGCTAAACTTGTTATGTGTCTGCTTGTTTCTTCTTTTAGAATGCTGACGGAATATTGGGGAAGAGTGCCTTATTAAGCAACGGTAAAGGAAGTAATGCAGATAAGGTTCAGGATAGTGACACATCCTGTCTAGGTTTAGTGTTGGAGTTACTGGCCACTACCGCTTGCACAAGCTATTCAAACTCACTGTTTGAATCAGTTCGGTTTATTGAGTCTCAACTACAAGCTGAAAGACATCGATCAGCTGTGCTGCGACAAGAAGCGGAAGGGCTGCAGAAGTCCCTGGAGCATTCAGATGCATACTTTCTAGTGCAACAGCAAGTGTTGGAGGATTTTAGTGCCAAACAGGACAAAGCTAATCAGCTTGCTAAGCTTATTGCCGGCATGGTGGATACCCAGGATAACATTTCTTTAGCTCTCTTGAAGTTGTTTCAGTTATGCTCTTGTTTTGCTACCGCGTTTATTTGCACCGGTGGCCAATTTTGACGGCCAGTGTATACGATATGCTACTTTGTTCCCTATATTTGCACTAGTGGCGAACTTTGATGCCAAGTGGATGTAAGATGTGTAATAGCCGTGATAGCCTAGCGTTAGTTGCTTGCTTATTTAGTTCCTTGCTGTCTTGTTTATTTGTTTGCTTGTAGCCATTGCAGTTCTTTTTTCGCGGTTAACTAGTGGCTGCAATAACCAATTTTTGAAAACTAGGCCACAATAACCATGGACTAATATTTACTATAGTCACACTGGGCCTCCTACGGGCCGTAGAAATAGCGGGCCTTCTACGGGCCGTAGAAACAGTAGGCCTTCTATGGGCTGTAGAAACAATGGGCCTTCTACGGGCCGTATCATCAATGGGCCTTATACGGGCCGTATGATTGATTGGCCAAACATGGGCCAATAACAGGCCGCATTATGGCCGTAAATGGGCTAGAGTTGGAATCGTCTGTTCATGGGCCGACTATAACGGGCCATCGTTAATAGGCCGTATTTGATGACACTATGAGAATGGCCCAATGTATTAACGAACGACAAACGGGCCGACTGTAACCACGGGCTGAATTTGGCCCACAAGCAGAAAATGACAGTAACGGGCCGTAAGTAAACAAATGCTGGAAATGAGCCCAAGAATAAATGGGCTCTGAGAAGGCCGAAAGATAACATGGGCTAGAAACGGCCCAACGGAATAACGGGTCGTTAATGGGTATAAAGTGATACACTATTCATTGCAGGCCAGTTTCACCACGGGCCGTTAATGGGTGTAAAGTGATACACTGTTCATTACGGGCCAGTTTCACCACGGGCCGTTAGTAGGCCAAAAGTTACATAGGGCCTCATATGGGCCGAAAGACATCATGGGCCATACATGGGCCAGAAGTGAAAACGGGCTGGAATCATATTGGATGGCCCAGATGACACTACTGGGCCTAATTCGGATAGGGTGTAACGGGCCTTGGCTTAGCGGGCTGTAAATGGGCTATATGCGAACAGGCCGTTAACAGGCTTTACATGGGCCGGCCCGCCACCTTTTGACCAAGTCAAACGGGCCGGCCTTTTCACAGGAGTGGGCCTCTGTTGGGCCGTGCTACATGTCGACATATCATAGGCGCCTATCTGACCCACTGACGAGCTGACACGTGTTTCGTCCGTCCAATAAGAATTTTACAAGTGGAAATTTCCCATTGGTCGGGGCTATTAACGGGTTATCGGATCCACAACCCGACCCGATAGCTTAACGGCGTTCCGTTACGGTGGATGCCACGTGTCGGTCACCCTTGACGAAAGCACTTCTGTGACGCGCGATTTATCATCATGGAAGTGGACACTTCCGTGATGATAATTTTGGTAATGTCATGGAACACTTCTACGACAGCACAGGTATGAATATCTTGATTCTGTCATAAATTTGTCATGGATGTACATGCATGACAAAAACGTGACCTACTGTGACAAACACGTATCATCACGGAAGTGTATTTTTTTGTAGTGCGAGATAACCTCGATGCCACCCAGTACTGGGGCAGGAGTTCGGGAGTATTGCCACAACTCGTATAACAGATGCTTTTTGAAGGTTCAGGTAAACGATTGCCGAAGGTTTCATGGTTATGTGTTGAAGGATGGATACAACTGGATGTAGGAATTGCTAGTTTTGGGTGAGATATTATGCTTCCCATGTATCCCCAACACCTGATTGCATAACCAGAAAGTTTCGGGAGTTTATACGTGGGAATTCAAGTAGCTCCTAGAATAATGTTTCCAACAGACACATGGTACGATATGGGATCTATCGTATGTTTGTTCCGGCTTATTTTGCAAGTCAATACTTCGTTTTTATTTTCAGTTGTGGTATTCAAGTTGCTTCAATGTCAAGTGTTGATTCCATACCTTTACTAAGAGGTGTTCTCATATTCCTATGTGAACAATAATCCTTCTTGATCTTCGAGTTTACCATCTCAATTTCTTCTGAACTGGTGTGTCTCTCTTCAAGTGGATCCGATCTTTTTCAACATCCACAAGATCACCTGTTGGTTTTCCCAACGTTGTTCATTTCATCTGTCCCCAAGTTGCATTTGTTTTCCCACCCTCCCACCCTTTTTCTTCAAGGACTCGGATTTCTTAATCAAGTATCCTTTTATTCATATGAAGTCTCTCCATTCTTTTCAATCAATGTTCTTTTCCGGCGATTCTCAGGAAGATACTAATGGAGCTTCTAGTTCATCTTTCTTCATTCTTTTTCTTCTCCGGTGGATTCAATTCAAGTTTTTGGTGTTGATCATATTCCTTTCTTTGTTTCAAATGCTTTCCCATGCCGTTGCACCTCATTATCATTCCACTTCTCGCTATTCAGTTATTCTGGGGTGCTGATGATATCTCGAAGATTCGTGTTTCCACTCTGCATTCGTTCAAGCTTTTGCGAGGATGTTATCTCATTCAAGCCATATAATTTAACCGGCTCAATATATCTTTTAAATCGTTCAATGGTGTTTCTTTTGAGTGGGACCTAACCCACAGGTCTTTTCCCAGGATCTTACCTGACTCTTCTAATTTTTCTGGAGCTATCCTCAAATTCTTTTCGAGGTTTGACGTAAGAATGAATTATCATCAGTTATTTGTATTTCTCCAAGATCTGTCAAATTCTTTTCGTAGTTGGCTCAACCTTTCTATTCGTCTTCCCGGAGTATCTCAACTATTCATTGTGGTACTTCTCGTCATCATTCTCAACTTTTGAAGACTGAAGAAAAGATTCTCCAAATCTTATCTGTTCTCTTGAAGATTCATGGTTCTAGCTTGATGCCATCCGAAGCATTTCAGGAGTCTTTTAAGTTTGATTCTCTGAAGGCCATCTTTTCGGGTTTATTCATCCTCAGCTTTCTGCTATTGTTCTCCAAATCTTACTGGTGCATTATTCAAGTACCCTCTGATCAACTCGCGATCTCCTCGTTCTCATGTATCTAAATTCGGTCAAGTGTATTTGTTCGTTTTCAAATTCTTACCGGTGATTCATCCCTTTACTTCGTTTGTTTTTCAATTCTTACGGCGATTCTTCCAAGATTCTTCTTCTTTCGTTTATCATAGCAATTCATTCGTTCTGTCAAATCCTACCGGTGGTTCGTTGAAGTCCTTCTCAAGTTTACGCTATATCTCTCTTAATACTTTCAACAAGAATGAGTAGTATGCCAAATCCATTGTTTATCATCAATTTAAATTGGTGAAGGATAAGCATAACATAATTCTTATTCTTGTTTCATCCAACTGATCAATTCCTTATTCCAGAGGTTCATAAAAAATTCTCGGTTTCAATTGTTTCATCTTTTTCTTCCCCGGAGTTCCAAGCTCTCACAATTATATGACCACGAAGCTCCATTTAAATCATCACAAGGCTTCACCCTGTGTTTTCAACTTCTTTTTCCTTTTGTTTGATCATCCTTTTGTTAACGGAGTTCTTTAGGGAGGCGCTACATGATGGTTCATCGAAGATTTAATTCCTTCTTGAAGTGCTCATCAAGATTCTTTTCATAGGAGCTCAAGCATTCTTCATCTTGCAATCCGGAGTGCAATTCTTTCATATCTCATCTTTTGAGGTGGTGTTATGTCATTCTTGATAATTTCCCCTCGTGTTTCATGATTCACAAGTTATCAAGAATGAGGTAGTTTAAATCCATTAATCTCTTCATTGGAGTTATCTTGGGTTATATTTCACCTAAAGCTTTCCCTAAGGATTGTTGCTATTTATGGTGCTTATAAATGATTCAAGTTCTTTATTTATCCTCCAGGTGAAATAAGTTTCTCGTCTCATTGTCCATTTCAATCCAATCTGTCATTTCCGTTAGTGGCAAGTTGTCACCTCATAGTTTTGAGATGTCTTCTATAAGCCCACATCAAGCTTATCCTTTTCGTTGTTGGTTTTCCAACAACTCCGTTATAACTTTCTTGGAAGGGTGATCTCCAAGCTCACTGGTGGCATAAGTTGACCTTTTCTTCTCCATCCTTTCATTTTAATGATCTATATTCTTTCTTCTTATGGAGGATTGTGTTGTTGCTCACTCCTCTCATCATCTCGAATGGCGAGGATCGTGTTCTTTTAGTGCTTATCCATTTAACCGGAGTGTTGTGCCCTCTGCTCAAGTTCTTTTCATCTTATCAAGTTTCATATCACTTTTCAACCAGAGTGCTGCCTGAATTTATTCTTCCTTGTTCCTCTTTCCTAACAAAGTGCTTTCCACTTCATTCATCTTCGTTGTATTCTTTCTTTCAATTTGCTCAACCTCGCAAGGTTCTTTGGTTTCACTCGTTTGTGAAAGAAGCAACTCAGTTGTACCTCTTATCTTCCTCTTACTTTTCCCTCCGGTGCCATCCTAGATCTCGGGACGAGATCATCTCGTAGTGGTGGAGTGTTGTAACACCCCGGATACAACTTTGCATATTCGTACTCCAACTCTTGCCTTTTCCAGAGATGCGATATGATTTTTCCTTCGTGGTTGGGTTTTGTATTTCGTTTTGCATTTTGTTCATTTCATGCATTCATATGACGTCATCATGTGCATCGCATTTGCATACATGTTCGTCTCATGCATCCGAGCATTTTCCCCGTTGTCCGTTTCTCAATCCGACACTCCTACGTCCTCCAGCGTCCCCATTTGTCTCTTTTCATGAGCGGGTGTTAAACTTTCTCGGAATGGACCGAGATATTCCAAGCGGTCTTGGTACACCACCGGTAGACCGCCTGTGAAGTTTCGTGCCATTTGGACTCCGTTTGATACTCCAACGGTTAACCGGGGAACTGTAAAGGCCTCGTGTGTGTTGCAGCCCAACACCCCTCCAAAGTTGCCCAATAACCCATCCAAACCCCCTCCATCCTCTCGGTCGTTCAATCACGATCGCGTGGCCAAAAACTAGACCGCATTTGGACACTCCAAACTCCTTCTGCGTATAAATAATCATTTCCCCGTCCAAATCTGGGAGAGAAAGCACCCTAACCCTAATCCGCCTCGTTTTTCGTGCCCCAACAGTGCCAGCCGCAGCCTCCCACCGCGTGGGCCTGCTAGATCCATCTCCAGCCCGCCCAAGCCCATCTGGGCCCGAGCGCGCCACCGCCCGCGGCCGTCTCGCCGGAGTTCCCCGCCGGTCGTCGCCGGCAAGCTCCACCACCGGAGTTTGCCTTGCACCTCTAGCGCCACCGTTGGCCTCCGCCTGCTGGACCCCGCGGGAAACCCACGCCGCCCGCAACTCCTTCCGTGCCCGAGCACCAGTGTCTTTGTCGCCCGGCCTGAGGCAGCCACGCCGCCGAGCCCTGCGACTAGCCACTGCCGCCGTTTGAAGCTCCCCCGCTGACCACCGTCTCCGCACCGCCCTGTGGAGCTCCGCCGTCGACCCCATCTCCAGATCCGGCCCTAGCGTCCGGATCCGCCCCGCGCCTCCATCCCCGGTCTTCTTCATCGCCGGCGCCGCCGTCCTGTCGTCTGCCGCCGTCGGCCTCCGCTCACCGCGTCGGGCAGAGGAGCCCGACCGCACGCATGGGCCGGTGCCTCAGCCACGTGGGGCGCTCCCCGAGACGGCCCAGCTCCCGGACCTCCCCGCGACCCATCTCCATGCCAGGCCCAGCACCGCTCCACTAGCCCGCCTCGTTTCCCCGCTGACCTGGGCCAGGCCCATGGTGAGCTACCCCTCTAAAGCCCGCCCATGCACATTTTATCTATTCGTTGCTCGCTGTAATTTCTGCCAAGTCCCTAAAGTCATATGTTTTGGTGCTGTCTTTGACCTGCTGTAACTTCATGCATATAGGTCCGTTTTGTGCGTGTGATATATATAAATGTTCATCATGATGTGCTCTTCATTTTGTTCCATTGTGCCATGCTTGTTTGAGTCCATCTTGATGCCCAAATCGTTGATGCAAGAGTGCTTCATAATGTTAGTTCCTGTTACTTAGCAGATATTGAGCATTTATCATTTTTGCTACATTTGTTGTGTGCTTCCTATGGACTTGAGATCTACATGTGTTTTGGGCTATGCCATGCCATCTTTACAGGGGTGTATGCCATGTATTTTTTGTGATCAATGTGGTGACTAGCACAAGCATGCAAAATAGCTCTCACGATATTGCTGATTTCAGGGACTTAGAATTTCACTAAGTCTTTTCTCTGCTGTTATTTTTATGCCATGTATACATGTTGCTTCAGAGAGATCCATGCTTCTTTTGACTATGTTCAGTAAGGATGATTTTGACATATTGTTATGATCTATCCATCCATGCCACTGTTTGAAATTATGGAGTGCCCTAGCATGAATCAATATTGCTCTACTAGTGCTATAAAATGTTCCTGGCAGATTGCTGACGTGTGAATCAATTTTTCCAAGGTTGTTGTAGTTGATCCATGCATGCTATGAACTTGTTCTTGCTTTGGTTAGCTTCATGATCATGTCTTATTGCTGATGCTATGCTTATCTTGTCATGCAATGCCTTGTGATGAGTGAATCGAGCTCGCAAACATGCCTTCATAATTCTGTTTATGCCATGTCCAGTTTTCTGCTAAGTCTGAATCTGTTTACGAAACTTGCTATGTTTACATGGGTAACATCATATCTTCTGATCCTTTTTGTCTTATGGTCAGTAAGGGACTTTTGTTTTGTGCTTTGAGTAGATTCATGCCATGCCTTGTATTGCTATGATCTGAGCCTGTAGCACGTTGTTAGCTTGCTCCAAACATTGCTTCCCGATGTTAATTCCTGACATGTTATTTTCACTAAGTCTGTGATGCTGATATCTTTTGCTGTTTTGCCATGCTTGTTTGAACCTGCTATTGTGTGATTTAGCCATAGCTCTGTGTTCATCTTTTATCAAGCATCTTGAGTAGATCACTGCCATGTGCTTTGTTGGTATGTTGGAGTGCAGTAGCTTAGTTTCTTGTTGCATTCTAGATGGCATCGTGTTGTTTATCGCAGAATTGTGCCATTCTTGTTTTGCTTGCCTTTTGCAAACCGTGCATCCGATTCCGGTTATCTTTATATCAATTTCGACTGAAATCAACTCATCTTTCCAGCGGCGCACTTGGTTTGCCAAGTTGATGCCTCGTTCAATCTTTCCTTTCCGAAGCACGCATATGCATTGCATATCACATCCCGCATATCATGCCATGTTTTGCATCATGTTTCTTGCGCATTGCATCGTGGTTGATTGTTGGTCCTTTGCTTGTGTTCTTGCTTTGGGTAGATCTGGGAGACCAGTTCGTGATCGAGGAACCCATTGAGTACGCTTACGAGGATCAAGCTTTCGTCAACTCTGAGAACTTTGCAGGCAAGATGACCATACCCTCGAAATCACTTCTATCTTTGCTTGCTAGTTTCTCGCTCTATTGCTATGCCGCGATGCCTACCACTTGCTATATCATGCCTCCCATATTGCCATGTCAAGCGTCTAACCCACCTTTTCCTAGTAAACCGTTGTTTGGCTATGTTACCGCTTTGCTCAGCCCCTCTTATAGCGTTGCTAGTTGCAGGTGAAGATGCAGTTTGTTCCATGTTGGAACATGGATTTTGTTGGGATATCATTATTATATCTTGTTTACTTTAATGCATCTATATACTTCGTACAGGGTGAAGGCTCGGCCTTATGCCTGGTGTTTTGTTCCAGTCTTACCGCCCTAGTTTCCGTCATACCGGTGTTATGTTCCTTGATTTTGCGTTCCTTACGCGGTTGGGTTATAATGGGAACCCCTTGATAGTTTGCTTTGAATAAAGCTCCTCCAGCAAGGCCCAACCTTTGTTTTACCATTTGCCACCTAAGCCTTTTTCCCTTGGGTTCTGCAGACTCAAGGGTCATCTTTATTTTAACCCCCCGGGCCAGTGCTCCTCTGAGTGTTGGTCCAAACTAGAGCCCCTTGCAGCGCCACCTCGGGGAAACTTGAGGTTTGGTTTCAGTTGAATGGACTGCTCATCCGGTGTGCCCTGAGAACGAGATATGTGCAGCTCCTATCAGGATTTGTCGGCACATTCGGGCGGCTTTGCTGGTCTTGTTTTAGCATCGTCGAAATGTCTTGTAACCGGGATTCCGAGTCTGATCGGGTCGTCCTGGGAGAAGGAATATCCTTCATTTACCGTGAGAGCTTGTGATGGGCTAAGTTGGGACACCCCTGCAGGGTATAAACTTTTGAGAGCCGTGCCAGCGGTTATGGGCAGATGGGAATTTGTTAATATCCGGTTGTAGATAACTTGAAACTTAACTTAATTAAAATGCATCTACTGTGTGTGTAGCCGTGATGGTCTCTTTCCAGCGGAGTCCGGGAAGTGAACACAGTTCTTGTGTTATGCTTGAACGTAAGTAGTTTCAGGATCACTTCTAGTTCACGACCGTTCATTGCTTCTCTTCTCGCTCTCATTTGCGTAAGTTATCCACCATATATGCTAGTGCTTGCTGCAGCTCCACCTTACTACCTTTTCCTTCCCCTTAAGCTTAAATAGTCTTGATCGCGAGGGTGTGAGATTGCTGAGTCCCCATGACTCAAAGATACTTCCAAACAGTTGCAGGTGCCGATGATGCCCGTGCAGATGACGCAACCAAGCTCAAGGAGGAGCTCGATGAAGAACGTGTTCGTTGTGTTGTTTTTGTTTCTTGTTGTTCAATAGTGGAGCCCAGTTGGGGCAATCGGGATCTAGCAATAGGGGTTGTCTTTGCTTATTTGGTTCCGTAGTCGGACCTTGTTTGTATTCTTGATGATGTAATGCTATATTCATGTTTTGTGTGAAGTGGCGATTGTAAGCCAACTCTTTATCCCTTTCATATTCAGTACATGGGATGTGTAAAGATTACCCCTCTTGCGACATGCCTACTATGCGGTTATGCCTCTAAGTCGTGCTCAGACACGTGGGAGATATAGCCGCATCGTGGGTGTTACAAACCCCTCATTCCAGATGATCGCCTGCTGCACCAGAAGATTCCGAAGATGCTCTACATTGTTCTCTTGAGACTTGGTGACATCTCTTTTGTGATTCCATTCCATCGAAAATCCCCCCTATTGATAACTACGTACACTTGTCATTATACAATACTTCCCCATTGATCTTGTTATTACAAGATACCCTGTAATACTTTTAGATAATTCTAGAATCCATTGTGCCTGCTGCGTTGTGGCTTCGTTTTTGCATGAATACATGTACGAATAATTCCTCGCAATTACCGGGGATTCGTTCATCCCCAGTTGTTCATCTGTTTCACAAAAGTCTTCGAAATACCATTAGATCTTCTGAAAATCCTCAGCAGCCTATTGTTGTTGAAATTCTTGCTTGCTTGCATTATGGTTAATCCCATAAGTCTAGTAATCTTATTGTTTTCATTTTTCAGCTATTATTTTGAGTACGTTGATTCAATATATTGCGGATGCTCGCAATCCTTGGTCGCAATCCTAGAATTCATCCTTCTGGCTCAGACGTCATTTTGAACAGGAGATGGTTCTTGACCAATCAAATTGCCGTTGATTGTACCCCTAAGTCTATTTAACTTATCCATCCTTAATCAGAGTGTTTGCTTTTGATCCCTTGATTTGGAAATCACAATTCCTTTGCATTTGAGCTTTGAATTAGCCAGTTGTTTCTATAATCTAATCTCCTTGCATTCTTTTTCTTCTGGTTCGGTACCAATGCTCACATCAGATCCCTTGAGGACCACCAGATCCTTTGTTGGATTATTATCCGACAGTTCCCCTCATATTTAATCACCTTGTGAGTTCTTCCCTGATACATAATGCCTTTAGTAAATTGTATCATTTTCTTTTGTCAACCATGCTCTACCTTCGAGCTTGTGTTATTTACTGTTTAAGTTTGTGGTATATATTCCTAAGCTGCCCCGATCGGTTGAATCTATGCCTTCCATAATCAGTGCGAACCAGAGAGCTTACATGAGTCATACTTTTCTCGTGCTTTGCCAGATAAATTTTCAACACTCCAACTTCTTCAAAAGCGAGAAGTGAATGAAAGGTTGTGCATTTGGAAGTGGGAGTCGACCTTCAAAAGCGAGAAGTGAATGAAAGGTTGTTCATGCCCATGGACACGATGTAGATACTATCATGGAAGCTTATTGTAATAATAACTATTTCCTTGATATAATATCATCTGGTCTCGGTGAATTGATCCTTTGCAATCGTGCTTCCGACCATATTTTCCTTTTTGATTCCATCTCTCAGACAAGTTAAAGAACTTGTCTTCTGCAGATCAATACATCTCCGAAATCGCTGTTTTATGTTCCTCCGAGTATTACCCTTTAGTATCTCGATAATATTAAAGATCTTTGTTGCTTCCTATAATTATTCTTCTAGTATTGCTTCTCATTGATTTCAAATTCCCCAGGTTCCGAGTTATTAATCACTCGAGATCACCAATTAGTGAATCGATTCCGCACTCTGATTCAATAAACTCTAAGTAATTTTCATTGCTTACAAGTTTAATAATCCTTCAAGTCATTCCTAGCTTGATCAGCTATATCATTATCATGCTAAAATTTAACTATGCCACTTGGTCCTTCTTCCCAAAGCATAAGTTTCGACGATGAGCTAAGCTTACGTCGATCTTTCTCGTCATATCATTTCGCCTTGGAAAACAAGCTTGATTCCGAGTTTGTGTTCTATCCGTGGTTCCAATAACCTTTCACTTCATCATTCCTTTGACTTGATGTCATCGCCGATTGATTACATCTTCATGAAATCTCTCGACAAATGCATCATGATCATCATCAACATTCTGAGCTGTCTCAGGATATCATTCGAATTCATGATGAGAAATACCATCCTTGCCCCTTGATGATTTGTGTTATCATCGACAACATTCTTGTCTCCCCCCAACACAAAACTTGTTCATATAAATTTTGGAAATACTTCCTTTTTGACATGTTGATGGATTGCTGCTGAACCCATCGACAACCTCCTCATCTTTGCGTGATAAAATTGCATGAGATGTTCTAAAAATTCCAGATGGATCCTTGTGTTCCCAAGGTCTGACCTTTCCCTGATGACCATGTCAATCCTATCCAAAAGCATGACTTTGTCACTCCGAACATCATTAAGAACATATGAGGTGCAATGCTAAATGTTTCCTGATGACTTATTCACACACTGTTGTATGGGTAACGTCATGAATTTCCTCTCCCCTTTACCTGAATATTAATCTACCTACTATCCTGTCATGGATATCTTCCTCTACTTGTCCTTGGGAACTATATACTCCTGATATTTGTGTTTAATCACATTTTCTTTCCATTGTTCTGATTAAATTAATAATCATATTTTTCCTTTCCATTATTTTGTTTAAGCTTTCACGTGACCTAACTTATCTGAGCAGAGGTAATTCCCTGCTTAGGTAAACACCTCGGTGTACAACCCTCTCAAGTATAATCTTGTTAATATTGTTGTTAACATTCCAGTACCTGCCGGTGGATGAGAACTTTGCCTATTTGTCCGCCTCATTTCAACGAGCAGGAAAATTGTTCTCTTCGTCCCTCGCCCTTCGTACCGACGTTGTTGTCGACATAGCTAACAAGCTATCCTCTTACATGCCTTGCTATCATGACCATGCAAGATGTAAGCACCCTTCCTACTTTTAACCCACATGGTGGGCCCATTGCCCACCACAGGATCGAAACCTGACTCTCATGTACACCCTGTAACACAGGTATTGAGCCTTACTCAACTTCACACCTTGTGACACAGGTAAGAACCCTTTCTTTGCTTGATCCATTTTGAGCTTCTTCAAAACTTTATCAAGATATGTGATTTGTGAAAATCCAATTAAGCGTCTTGATCTATCTCTATAGATCTTGATGCCCAATATGTAAGCAGCTTCACCGAGGTCTTTCATTGAAAAACTCTTATTCAAATATCCTTTTATGCTATCCACAAATTCTATATCATTTCCAATCAAAAATATGTCATCCACATATAATATTAGAAATGCTACAGAGCTCCCACTCACTTTCTTGTAAATACAGGCTTCTCCAAAAGTCTGTATAAAACCATATGCTTTGATCACACTATAAAAACATTTATTCCAACTCTAAGAGGCTTGCACCAGTCCATAAATGGATCGCTGGAGCTTGCACACTTTGTTAGAACCCTTTGGATCGATAAAACCTTCAGGTTGCATCACATAAAACTCTTCTTCCAGAAATTCATTCAGGAATGTAGTCTTTACATCCATTTTCCAAATTTCATAATCATAAAATGCGGCAATAGCTAACATGATTCGGACGGACTTAAGCATCGCTACGGGTGAGAAGGTCTCATCGTAGTCAACTCCTTAACTTGTCGAAAACCTTTCACAACAAGTCGATCTTTGTAGACAGTAACATTACCATTAGCGTCTGTCTTCTTATTGAAGATCCATTTATTCTCGATGGCTTGTCGATCATTGGGCAAGTCAACCAAAATCCATACTTTGTTCTCATCCATGGATCCCACCTCAGATTTCATGGCCTCAAGCCATTTTGTGGAATCTTGGCTCATCATCGTTTCCTCATAGTTCGTAGGTTCGTCATGGACTAGTAACATGACCTCCAGAATAGGATTATTGTACCACTCTAGTGCGGATCTTACTCTGGTTGACCTACGAGGTTCGGTAGTAACTTGATCTAAAGTTTCATGATCATTATCATTAGCTTACTCACTAATTGGTGTAGGTGTCACAGGAACCGGTTTCTGTGATGAACTACTTTCCAATAAGGGAGCAGATACCATTACCTCATCAAGTTCTACTTTCCTCTCACTCACTTGTTTCGAGAGAAACTCCTTCTCTAGAAAGGATCCATTTTTAGCAACAAAAGTCTTGCCTTCGGATCTGTGATAGAAGGTGTACCCAACTATTTCTTTTGGGTATCCTATGAAGACACATTTCTCCAATTAGGGTTCGAGCTTATCGGGTTGAAGCTTTTTCACATAAGCGTCGCAGCCCCAAACTTTAAGAAACGACAACTTTGGTTTCTTGCCAAACCATAGTTCATAAGGAGTCGTCTCAACGGATTTAGATGGTGCCCTATTTAATGTGAATGCAGCCGTCTCTAAAGCATAACCCCAAAATGATAGCAGTAAATTAGTAAGAGACATCATAGATTGCACCATATCTAATAAAGTACAATTACGACGTCTGGCCACACCATTACGTTGTGGTGTTCTGGGTGGCGTTAGTTCCAAAACTATTCCACATTGTTTCAAATGAAGACTAAACTCGTAACTCAAATATTGTGCTCCATGATCAGATCGTACGATGATTTTCCACTTCACTCTAAAATTCTTTGAACTTTTCAAATGTTTCAGACATATGTTTCATCAAGTAGGTATACCCATATCTACTCAAATCATCCGTGAAGGTGAGAAAATAACGATATCCGCCGCGAGGCTCAATATTCATTGGGCCACGTACATCAGTATGTATGATTTCCAACCATTCTTTTGCTTGCTCCTTAGTTCCAGAGAACAGCGTTTTAGTCATCTTTCCCATGAGGCATGGTTCGCAAGTACGAAGTGATTCATAATCAATTGATTCCAAAAGTCCATTAGAATGGAGTTTCTTCATGCGCTTATACCAATATGACCTAAACGGTGGTGCCACAAATAAGTTGCACTATCATTATCAACTCTGCATCTTTTAGCTTCAATACTATGAATATGTGTATCTCCACTATCGAGATTCAAAAAGAATAGACCACTCTTTAAGAGTGCATGACCATAAAAGATATTACTCATATAAATAGAACAACCATTATTCTCTGATTTAAATGAATAACCGTCTCGCATCAAACAAGATCTAGATATAATGTTCATGCTCAACACTGGCACCAAATAACAATTATTCAGGTCTAATACTAATCCCGAAGGTAGATGTAGAGGTAGCGTGCCGACCGCGATCACATCGACTTTGGAACCATTTCCCACGTGCATCGTCACCTCGTCCTTTGCCAATCTTCGCTTAATCTATAGTCCCTGTTTCGAGTTGCAAATATTAGCAACAGAACCAGTATCAGATACCCAGGCACTACTGCGAGAATTAGTAAGGTACACATCAATAACATGTATATAATATATACCTTTGTTCACCTTGCCATCCATCTTATTTGCCAAATACTTGGGGTAGTTCCGCTTCCAGTGACCAGTCTGTTTGCAGTAGAAGCACTTAGTCTCGGGCTTAGGTCCAGACTTGGATTTCTTCTCTTGAGCAGCAACTTGTTTGCCATTCTTGTTGAAGTTCCCTTTCTTCTTCCCTTTACCCTTTATCTTGAAACTGGTGGTCTTGTTAACCATCAACACTTGATGCTCCTTCTTGATTTCTACCTCCGCAGCTTTTAGCATAGTGAGGAGCTCGGGAATTGTCTTATCCATCCCATGCATGTTATAGTTCATCATGAAGCTCTTGTATCTTGGTGGCAGTGATTGAAGAACTCTATGAATGACATATCAACAGGAAGATTAACTCCCACTTGAGTCAAGTGGTTATGGTACCTAGACATTCTGAGTATATGTTCACTGATAGAACTATTCTCCTCCATCTTGCAGCCGTAGAACTTATTGGAGACTTCATATCTCTCAATCCAGGCATTTTCTTGAAATATTAACTTCAACTCCTGGGACATCTCATATACTCCATGACGTTCAAAACGTAGTTGAAGTTCCGGTTCTAAGCCATGAAGCATGGCACACTGAACTATCGAGTAGTCATCAGCTTTGCTCTGCCAGACGTTCATAACATCTTGTGTTGCTCCTGCAACAGGTTTGGCACCTAGCGGTGCTTCCAGGACGTAATTCTTCTGTGCAGTAATGAGGATAATCCTCAAGTTACGGAGCCAGTCTGCGTAATTGCTACCATCATCTTTCAACTTTGCTTTCTCAAGGAACACATTAAAATTCAATGGAACAACAACATGGGCCATCTCTCTACAATAACATAAACATGCAAAATACTATCAGGTACTAAGTTCATCATAAATTAAAGTTCAGTTAATCAATTTATTAAAGAACTCCAACTTAGATAGACATCCCTCTAATCATCTAAGTGATCATGTGATCCATATCAACTAAACCATGTCCGATCATCACGTGAGATGTAGTAGTTTTCAATGGTGAACATCACTATGTTAATCATATCTTCTATATGATTCACGCTCGACCTTTCGGTGTCCAGTGTTCCGAGGCCATATCTGCATATGCTAGGCTCGTCAAGTTTAACCTGAGTATTCTGCATGTGCAAAACTGGCGTGCACCCGGTGTATGTGACCGTAGAGCTTATCACACCCGATCATCACATGGTGTCTCGGCACGACAAACTTTCGCAATGGTACATACTCAGGGAGAACACTTGTACCTTGAAATTTTAGGAGAGATCATCTTATAATGCTTCCGTCGATCTAAGAAAAATAAGAGGCATAAAAGATAAACATCACATGCCATCAATATAAGTGATATGATATGGCCATCATCATCTTGTGCTTGTGATCTCCATCTCCGAAGCACCGTCATGATCACCATTATCACCGACGTGACACCTTGATCTCCATCCCAGCATCATTTTCGTCTCGCCAACTATTGCTTCTACGACTATCGTTACCGCTTAGTGATAAAGTAAAGCAATTACAGGGCGACTGCATTGCATACAATAAAGTGACAACCAGCTCCTGCCAGTTGTCGATAACTCGGTTACAAACAAGATCATCTCATACAACAAAATATAGCATCATGTATTGACCATATCACATAACAACATGCCCTGGAAAAACAAGTTAGACGTCCTCTACTTTGTTGTTGCAAGTTTTACGTGACTGCTACGGGCTGAGCAAGAACCGTTCTTACCTATGCATCAAAACCACAACGATAGTTTGTCAAGTTAGTGATGTTTTAACCTTCTCATGGACCGGGCGTAGCCATACTTGGGTCAACTAAAGTTGGAGAAACTGACACCCATCATCCACCTGTGTGCAAAGCACGTCGGTAGAACCAGTCTCGCATAAGCGTACGTGTAATGTCGGTCCGGGCCACTTCATCCAACAATACCGCCGAACCAAAGTGTGACATGCTGGTAAGCAGTATGACTTGTATCGTTCAGAACTCACTTGTGTTCTACTCGTGCATATAAAATTTACACATAAACCTGGCTCGGATGCTACTGTTGGGGAACGTAGTAATTTCAAAAAAAATCCTACGCACACACAGGATCATGGTGATGCATAGCAATGAGAGGGGAGAGTGTGTCCACGTACCCTCGTAGACTGAAAGCGGAAGCGTTAGCACAACGCAGTTGATTTAGTCGTACGTCTTCATGATCCGACCGATCCAAGTACCGAACGCACGGCACCTCCGAGTTCAGCACACGTTCAGATCGATGATGTCCCATGAACTCCGATCCAGCAGAGCTTCACGGGAGAGTTTCGTCAGCACAACAACGTGATGACAGTGATGATGATGCTACTGACGCAGGGCTTCGCCTAAGCACCGGTATGATATAATCGAGGTGGATTATGGTGGAGGGGGGCACCGCACACGGTTGGAATAGATCAATAGATCAACTTGTGTGTCTAGAGGTGACCCCCTACCCCCATATATAACGGAACAAGGGAGGAGGACGGCCGGCCCTAGAGGGCGCGCCAGGAGGGGGAATCCTCCTCCTAGTAGGAGTAGGATTCCCCTCTTTCTTACTCCTACTAGGAGGGGGAAAGGAAGGGGGAGAGGGAGAAGGAAAGGGGGGCACCGCCCCCCTCTCCTAGTCCAGTTCGGACCAGAGGGGGAGGGGCGCACGGCCTGCCCTATGCTAGCCCTCTCTCTCTCCACTAAGGCCCATAAGGCCCACTATATCTCCTGGGGGGTTCCGGTAACCCTCCGGCACTCCGGTTTTCTCCGAAACAACCCGGAACACTTCCTGTGTCCGAATATAGTCCTCCAATATATCAATCTTTATGTCTGGACCATTTCAAGACTCCTCGTCATGTCCGTGATCATATCCGAGACTCCGAACTACCTTCTGTACATCAAAACACAAAAACTCATAATACCGATCATCACCAAACAGAACCTACGGGTTCGAGAACTATGTACACATGACCGACACATGTCTCCGGTCAACAACCAATAGCGGAACCTGGATGTTCATATTGGATCCCATATATTCTATGAAGATCTTTATCGATCAAACCGCATAACAACATATGTTGTTCCCTGTGTCATCGGTATGTTACTTGCCCGAGATTCTGTCATGGGTATCTGAATACCTAGTTCAATATTGTTACCGGCAAGTCTCTTTATTCGCTCCGTAATACATCATCCCGCAAATAACTCATTAGTTACAATGCTTGCAAGGCTTATAGTGATGCGCATTACCGAGTGGGCCCAAAGATACCTCTCTGACAATCGGAGTGATAAATCCTAATATTGATTTATGCCAACTCAACAAGTACCATCGGAGACACCTGTAGAGCACCATTATAATCACCCAGTTACGTTGTGACGTTTGGTAGCACACAAAGTGTTCCTCCAGTAATCGGGAGCTGCATAATCTCATAGTCATAGGAACATGTATAAGTCATGAAGAAAGCAATAGCAGAAAACTAAACGATCAAGTGCTAAGCTAACGGAATGGGTCAAGTCAATCACAACATTCTCCTAATGGTGTGATCTCATTAATCAAATGAAAACTCATGTCTATGGTTAGGAAACATAACCATCTTTGATTAACGAGCTAGTCAAGTAGAGGCATACTAGTGACACTCTATTTGTCTACATATTCACACATGTTCTAAGTTTTCGGTTAATACAATTCTAGCATGAATAATAAACATTTATCATGATATGAGGAAATAAATAATAAATTTATTATTGCCTCTAGGGCATATTTCCTTCACTGGCTACTACGTTGCTGTGCTTGTTGCTGTCGCGCTGCTGAGCTGATCTAAACGCTGCTCCTGCCTGCTACTGTTGTCGCTTATTGCTACTGTTGCTTGCTGAGCCACTATGCACTCCCATTCTTGTGTTCCCAGCCATGCATCGCTGGCTGCATACTGCCTAGCGTGGCCGGTCTAATTAGGTTAATGCTAGATTAGTTTTAGGGATTAATGTGTCTAGATTAGTCTATGTGTAGATGACATCTGGGTCCTATTCAATTAAGTTAGTTTTTATTTAATTATTTAGGTACAGCCTATGACATCTGGCCACCCCCTCCCCTTTTGACTAGTCAACCTGACTTGGTCAACCTGTTTTAAAAAAATCCAAAAAAATCCAAAAAATTCAATAAAAAATTGGAAATTCGTATAAATTCAACCGTAGCTCCAATGAAAAAGTTTTATATATCAAAGTTTCTCAGAAAAATCCAATGAATGCAAATGTGCGGTCCGTTCATCTGTCACATGCCCCTAGCATGATGAACATGGAACCGTCCCCTCTCTTTTGTCTGCCCGAAAAAAGCCAGACGCAGGGAAAACCCCTTCGGACGTTTTCCTCTCCATTTGCAACGTGTAGTACCACGTTAGAGCACCCTAGCATAGCTTACTACCATGTCGTGCTTTCTATTGCATTTGTATGTCTTGCTATTTATTGTTTCTTCCCCCTCTTCTCTCCGGTAAACCCCGAGACCGGCGCTGATGCCCTTGTGATCGACTACGTCGACGACGACACTTCTTCCTTTTCAGCAGAGCTTCCAGACAAGCAAACCCCCCCGGTGAGCATTCCGATATCGCACATTCCATTCACTCTTATGCTTGCATTAGAACCTACTGCTACTACTTTTATCCTATTTCTGCTGCATATCCTGTTTATTGTAACCTACTGTAGATACCTACATGCTTATCCTAAACTGTTTAGTATAGGATGGGTAGAGACCCATCAGATACCCCCACTTTGTCCCGACTGCCCCGCTGGATTATCAGAAGATCCGATCAATGGGATCGAAGACCAGGCCCCGGCACCGCACATCACTTTCCCCTTAGTTCCTCGACACTACTAGGTTTCTATCGAGTGTCGAGGGTGATACCTCATCAGCACTTCTGATGTTAACCTTGTAGGTTAGTTCATCGATTATGGTCATCGAGGGTGATTCCTCCTTCCCCACTTCCGATAACGACACTGTCATGGAACTCCTCAAGAGTGGACCTCGAGGGTGATTCCTCCTTCATTCACCTTCACGATAACATCAGGTGGAATTCCATCGAGGGTAATTCCTCAGGGTTCCCCTTGGTGTTAGACACACAGTTACTATGACTTTACACTGAACCATGTTACTAAAGACGGGTCGGCCCCGAGGGGTACCCGCGCAAGCTTAATTGCGAGTGATGTGGAGTCGGGTTGACCTAGAAGGTGCTCGTGAGATAATTACGAGGCATGGCCATGAATTCCTAGCCCTTGTTGTGAGTCCTCGAGATGGGGCGACGGGGTCACAGCGATCATGAGTCTCTGCTCGTTACCCCATGTTCCTAATCCACTACGATTTGGATATTTGATCGAAGAGGACTCTGGCCTGATAGCACCAACCATCACGTGGGCATAGTATGGGCGTTCTGCATCACATACATCAGCTGAAGCTTAATTGATGTCAGCAAGGAGCGGCGCGCTCCGGATTGGTCTTATTAAGCTCACGCTTCTATTAAGGGGGCTAGGTTTGCTTCCGGCCGCGTTCGCAACGCACAGGAGTCCCCAGGCCGAAGGACCAAGACCCCTCGGCGCATAGGTTAGTCTGTCGTGCTGACCTCTCTGTTAAGTTTTTGGTCGGGTTGCAGCGTATTGTTTGACCAAGGCCGGGCATGACCCAGTAAAGTGTGTCTGGCCAGAGTTAATCGAGCGTGGTGGGTAAGTTGGTGCACCCCTACAGGGAAGAAACCATCTATTGATAGCATGTCCTACTGTAATGGACGCTCGGAGTTGTATCCCGATTGATACAACTAGAACTGGATACTTGGGATGAGAAATGGATAGTATGGCTCTCATATTGCTTTCCCGCAGGGAGTCAAGGAAGGATCTCTGGGCGAGGTTGATGACACTACTACTACTTCACTTTATGCTAGTCTGCACTCTTCTAATGCTGCAAGACTGCTGAAGATGCTGAAGATGCTAGTCTTTGATAGGACTAGGTTCTCCCCTCTATTCTAGCATTTCTGCAGCCCAGTCCACATATAAAACCTTCTATTGATAATGTTGCATATGTAGTGTAGATCCTTGCTTGCTGAGTACTTCGGATGAGTACTCACGGTTTCTTTGCTTTCTTTCCCCCCTTTCTAGTTTGATGCAACCAGATGACGGAGCCCCTAAGACCGCTGCCTCAGCTGACGACGACTACTACTACTACTACCCCGAGGGTGCCTACTACTACTTGACGAACATTGGCGACCAGGAGTAGTTAGGAGGCTCCCAGGCAGGAGGCCTTGCCTTTTCGATCGTAGATTGTGTTGGCCTTCTTAAGGCAAACTTGTTTAACTTATGTCTCTACTCAGATATTGTTGCTTCCGCTGATTTCTTTGTATTCGAGCCCTCGAGGCCCCTGGCATGTAATATAAAGCTTGTATTATTTTCATTTGCGTATAGAGTTGTGTTGTGATATCTTCCTGTGAGTCCCTGATCTTGATCGTACACATTTGCGTGTATGATTAGTGTACGATTGAATTGGGGGCGTCACACTAGTGATAGTTCCTATTTTTTTCCTTGTTTTAGAGTTTCGCAAAAAAGGAATATCAAACAGAGTCCAAACGACCAGAAGACACCTAGGAGACACGGAGTGCAAGTCAGAAGAGCCACGAGGCGCACACAAGGGTGGAGGGCACGCGCAACCTTGTGGGCCCCTCGGTGACCTCCTGAAGTAGATCTTACCCCAAAAACTTCCAGGGGAGCCACGAAACTAGTTTTCCACCTTTGCAACCTTCTGTACCCGTGAGATCCATCTAGGGGCCTTTTTCGGCATCTTGCCGGAGGGGGTTCGATCATGGAGGGCTTCTACATCAACACCATTGCCTCTCCCATGAAGTGTGAGTAGTTTACCACAGACCTACTGATCCATTGCTAGTAGCTAGATGACTTATTCTCTCTTTTTGATTCTCAATACAAAGTTCTCCTCGATGTTCTTGGAGATCTATTTGATGTAATACTCTTTTGTGGTGTTTTTGCCGAGATCCGATGAATTGTGGATTTATGATCAACTTATCTATGAATATTATTTGAATCTTCTCTGAATTCTTATATGCATGATTTGATATCTTTGCAAGTCTCTTCTTACTATCGATTTTGTTTGGCCAACTAGATTGGGTTTTCTTGCAATGGGAGAAATGCTTAGCTTTGCATTCAATCTTGCGGTGCTCAATCCTAGTGACAGAAGGGGAAACGACACATATTGTGTTGTTGCCATTGATGATCAAAATATGGGGTTTTCATAATATTGGTTGAGTTAATTCATCTACATCATGTCATCTTTCTTAAGGCGTTACTCTGTTCTTATGAACTTAATACTCTGGATGCATGCCGGATAGCGGTCGATGTTTGGAGTAATAGTAGTAGATGCAGAATCGTTTCAGTCTACTTGACACAGACGTGATGCCTATATTCGTGATCATTGCCTTAGATATCATCATAACTTTGTGCTTTTCTGTCAATTGCTCAGCAGTAATTTGTTCACCCACCGTAATAATTCCTTTCTTTTGAGAAGCCTCTAGTGAAACCTATGGCCCCGGGTCTATTTTCCATCATATAAGTTTCCGATCTACACTTTCATGTTTCCTATTTACTTTCTTTGTAATCTTTTACTTTCTAGTCCACAAACCCAAAAATACCAAAAACATTACTTTGCTATTTATCTATCTCTATCAGATCTCACATTGCAAATAACCATGAGGGGATTGACAACCCCTTTATCGCGTTGGGTGCAAGGTTGGTGTTTGTTTGTGCACGTATTCGGTGGCTTGCGCGCTGTCTCCTACTGGATTGATACCTTGGTTCTCAAAACTGAGGGAAATACTTACTCTACTTTGCTGCATCACCCTTTCCTCTTCAAGGGAAAAACCAACGCAAGCTGAAGAGGTAGCAATAGACAACATATATGTGAATTACCACATATATCTATAATACAATGTCTATACGTTCAATTTCTTTTCTTGTTTATCAGCCATTTGAATTGGAGGGGGTGAAGGCAGTATCTAAGGTAGCAAAAACCCATTCTTCACAAAAGACGATGCTACCCATCGATGCAGATAGAACCATGGTTGTACAGGCCCACGAACTAGCCCCACCACAAAGAATCGAGACTCTTCCAGATTGCACACTTAAACCGTTGGATAGAGAACCAGCTACAACCCATCTAACCCCAACCCTGGCGGATAGTAACCCACTTCTAGTTGACATGGCACCATGTCCACCGTAGAGTATCCCCACACGAGTAGTTTGTAAAGAAACTACAGTGCCAAAAGCACGAAGAGCACCACAACGAACCCAAACTCCATGTTTAAAGTAGAAGAGCAACTATTCTTAGGTGATATTCCGTAGCTATGGTCCATACTCCTTTGTTGTTGCATCACTGTATTTACTCATACCAACTACTTTTGAATTTGAAGGATCCAATTGAAACTCCAATGGCGCAACAAGTATATTTTAAGTCTATTTCTTTAACTGGATTGCTCTTCTCACTTCTTGATCTATGTTGATTTAAGTTTCAGTTGTATACATAGTTATGTTCTCCTGTGATGCACATTACAAGTGTTGCCAATGGGGTGTAGTTTCTCACACTTATATTTTGTCTATGCTGCTATGTCTTAAAAATATATTATTAGAACTGTGTCACTGTCTTGATTTGGTAACATAAACTAGAATGATATGGACAATACACTGACCATAGTATATAGATATATGTTTGTCATGCTGTTATCCTGTCCACCTTACTACTGAACCGGTTTACCGAAAGGAGTTTTGTATACTACATGCTAAACCTATGATGTGCCTTCTTGTCTCTCTTGTAGAATCCGAATCGAATATTGGAGAAGAGCACCCCACTATGCAATGGTAGAGAAAGTTATGGAGATAACGTTCAAGATAGTGAGACAACCCTCTTGGTCTCCAAGAAAGGTGATAAAAACGATCTTGTAGATAGTGAGAAAACCCCACAGTCATGCGTTGATGTAGTGTTCGAGTTACTGGCCAGTACCGCTGGCACAAGCTCTTCGAACTCGCTGCCTGAATCAGTTCAGCTTCTTCAGTCTCAGCTACAAGCTGAAAGGAATCAGTGAGCTGTGTTGTGGCAAGAAGCCGAAGAAGTCCCTACAGAATTCAGATGCATAATTTCTGGTGCAACTACAAGCATTGGAGGATTTAAGCGCCAAACAAGAGAAAGTTAATAAGATTGCTAAGTGAGGGAGTCCTGGATTAGGGGGTCCTCGGGTGTCCGGGCCATGTGTTATGGGCCGGACTGGTGGGCCGTGAAGATACAAGGTAGAAGACCTTCCTCCATGTACGGATAGGACTCTCCTTTGCGTGGATGGCAAGATTGGCGTCTGGATGTATAGTTTCCTTCCTCTATAAACCGACTCTGTACAACCCTAGGCCCTTCCGGTGTCAATATAAACCAGAGGGTTTAGTCCACAAAGGCTATCAGAATTCATATAGGCTAGACATATAGGGTTTAGCCATTACGATCTCAACGTAGATCAACTCTTGTAACCCCTATACTCTTTGAAGTCAGTCAAGCAGGAAGTAGGGTTTTATCTCCATTAAGAGACCCGAACCTGGGTAAACATTGTGTTCCCTTTGTCTCATGTTACCTTCGATCCTCAGACACACGGTTCAGGACCCCCTACCCGAGATCAGCTGGTTTTGACACCGACATTGGTGCTTTCATTGAGAGTTCCTTTGTGTCGTCGAGGGAAGGATCGACGGATCGCCTTGTCATCAATGACAACATCACCTCTGGAGGGGCCCTAGCACTAGGACAGGACCTCCATCTTGGCGGTTTCACCATGGGCGCCCGCTTGGCCGTTAAGACAAAGGCAGCCCCCGCAATTGCTAAACATCATCTCCGCATTAGCCTCGGACACTCCGAAAAGATGGATCCGACAGATGTTTCGTCCTTGAACAAACTGTTAGATTGGATCGCCGTCATGGGGGTCGCAACGGACTATGATTGGATTGGGCTTAAACCCGATCAGAGGGAAATCAAGTCCCCGCCGATCACCCATCTGGTAGCGGTCATGGAGGAACAGGCCGAGAATACTTCTCCCCCTAAGTTAAGAGCAAACTATGTTCGAATTTCCGAGCCCTGCATGCCAGATACCCATCTTCGGGAAAAGACCATATGTTCGCCGAACATAGAATCAGGCGTTGAGCCCAAAAGTCTCCAGGACCCTCGGGATCCAAGACTAGTGTCCTCGAGATTCTTCAAACTCTAGATCCAATAGTGGGCCAGGGTTCGAATTTCAGCCCGCCCGCCCACCACAAGCAATATTCCCAAAGCAATTCAGGTCCCCCAGATATATGTGACCTAATTTACGTATGGCAGCAACCTCAGGAAACGGCCCATCATTTCCGGGCCAGGTTACTCCTTGTTAAAAACAAGATTAAAGATTGTTGCGGCAATGATGCGGTTTCAGTTTTTTGCCACTATACGGACGAGGGAATTCTCAATGCCCTCAACCGCCGCCGCGTACTGCACTTCGCAGATTTGGCGCAGATAGTACAGAAGTACTGCGCAATGGAAAGTACATGGAAAGCCCAGATGGCCCGATGGGATCCTCCTGCCTTTAAGCAGCCCATTGGACTGGCAAAAAGAATGCACCCTAGTGGGGCACTGATACGTCTCGAATGTATCTATAATTTTTGATTGTTCCATGCTATCATTATATCTGTTTTGGATGTTTAATGGGCTTTATTATACACTTTTATATTATTTTTGGGACTGACATACTAACCCAAGGCCCAGTGCAAATTGTTGTTTTTTTTGCCTATTTCAGTGTTTCACACAAAAGGAATATCAAACGGAATCCAAATGGAATGAAACCTTCGGGAGAGTTATTTTTGGAACAAACGTGATCCAGGGGACTTGGAGTAGACGTCAAGAAAGCAGCGAGGAGTCCACGAGGCAGGGAGGCGCTCCTGCCCCCTGGGCGCCCCCCCCACCCTCGTGGGCCCCTCATAGCTCCACCGACGTACTTCTTCCTCCTATATATACCCATATACCCCGAAAACATCCAGGAGCACCACGAAACCCTATTTCCACCACCGCAACATTCTGTACCCAAGAGATCCCATCTTGGGGCCATTTCCGGAGCTCCGCCGGAGGGAGGATAGATCATGCAGGGCTTCTACATCAACACCATAGCTTCTCCGATGATGTGTGAGTAGTTTACCACAGACCTTCGGGTCCATAGTTATTAGCTAGATGGCTTCTTATCTCTCTTTGGATCTGATTACAAAGTTCTCCTCGATCTTCTTGGAGATCTATTCGATGTAATTATTTTTGCGGTGTGTTTGTCGAGATCCGATGAATTGTGGGTTTATGATCAAGATTATTTATGAACAATATTTGATTCTTCTCTGAAATCTTTTATGTATGATTTGTTATCTTTGCAAGTGTCTTCAAATTATCAGTTTAGTTTGGCCTACTAGATTGATCTTTCTTGCAATGGGAGAAGTTCTTAGCTTTGAGTTCAATCTTGCAGTGTCCTTTCCCACTGACAGCAGGGGCAGCAAGGCACATATTGTATTGTTGCCATCGAGGATAAAAAGATGGGGTTTATATCATATTGCTTGAGTTTATCCCTCTACATCATGTCATCTTGCCTAATGCGTAACTTTGTTCTTATGAACTTAGTACTCTAGATGCATACTGGATAGCGGCCGACGTGTGGAGTAATAGTAGTAGATGCAGAATCGTATTGGTCTACTTGTTGTTAACGCGATGCCTATATACATGATCATGCCTAGATATTCTCATAATTATGCACTTTTCTATCAATTGCTCAACAGTAGTTCATTTACCCACCGTAATACTTATGCTATCTTGAGAGAAGCCACTAGTGAAACCTATGGCCCCCAGGTCTATTTTCCATCATATAAGTTTCCAATCTATTTTATTTTGCAATTTTATTTTCCTATCTAAATTATAAAAATACCAAAAATATTTATCTCATTATCTCTATCAGATCTCACTCTCGTAGGTGACCGTGAAGGGATTGACAACCCCTTTATCACGTTGGTTGGGAGGTTCTTATTTGTTTGTGTAGGTGCGAGGTGACTTGCGTGAAGTCTCCTATTGGATTGATACCTTGGCTGTCAAATACTGAGGGAAATACTTAAGCTACTTTGCTGCATCACCCTTTCCTCTTCAAGGGAAAATGAACGCAATGCTCAAGAGGTAGTAGGCACCCGATAATCATCTCATTGACAAGAAAATCAAATCCTTCACGGGGCATAGAACTATCCTTGACGAATTGCTCGACAAGCCCTATCAGATAAACACGACTCCAAATACTGAACCAACACATAGCCTTCGGGCTTCTTGGATACTCCGGCAGGTGGCTAAGAGTGGCGAGGCCATCCTCACCAACACTACCCCGGATAGTACTTTTCAGAGGATGACGATCTCAATGTCTTCATGGTCATTGAGACCTTTTCTTCAAATAATCAGCACAAATGGGCGCTCCGCGACCTTGCCGAAGTTAACCAAGTAGCCGCAATAAACCCTTGGAACGATACGCAATAACTTTGACTGCCGATGATGAACCAAGGGCCAGATCAGTCCGAGCACCTGCTGTCGTGGTTCTAAGTCTGATAGTAATGTAGGGGGTAGGTATGGAGAGGCAAGATCTTAGCTATGGAGTAGTTGTAAGCACGCGAGGTTTACGAGTTCAGGCCCTTCTCGGAGGAAGTAATAGCCCTACTCTCGGAGCCCGGAGGCGGTCGACTGGATTATGTGTGTATGAATTACAGGGGTGCGAACCCTTTACACTGAGGAGGGGGGTGGCTTATATAGAGTTCGCCAGACCCCTCCGGCCCTCAGTTATGCAGGGTTTTAAGTACATTAAGGTCGGGCATTACTGGTAACGCCCCTAATAAAGTGCTATGATGACCGTAAAAGCTACTTAATGACCGACCGTTAGCATGCGGCTTGACTTTAGGTCTCCTGGCCATCGAGTGGTTGGATCTTGGTCGAGTGATTGCTTCTTGGAAGAGTGTCTTCGAGTCTGTCGAGTGGAACACCTCCAAGTCGATTGAAAGGTGATTTCTTCTAGAGATGTCCTTGGGTAGGGCAGTTAGGACAGGTCCATGACCCTACCCTAGGTACATAGATTCATCACCTGCCGCCTTGGTCTTAAACCCAATTGTGGATGGCTTTTGACTCACCAAGGTGCTCATGGACGGAGGCAGCAGACTGAAACTCATCTATGAGGACACGATCAATAAAATTCAAATGGACAAGAGTCGCATCGAGCAAAGCGGCACCACATTTCAAGGAATTATCCCCAGTCAAGAAGCATGATGTTTGGGGAAAATTAAACTTGATGTACTGTTCGGCACACTAGAGAACTACATGTCCGGAGAGTTCCTCTTCCACGTGGCACCTTTCAATAGCAGATATCACGCCTGTTGGGGCTAGACGCCTTCACACGCTTTCAAGCCATACCCCATTACGGGTACATGAAGCTCAAAATGCCAGGGCCCAACGGAGTTATCACAATCTCCTGTGATCCGGATATAGCACACTGTGACGAAAACAAAACTGCATCCCAGGCCCTCGAGGCAGTATCTGAGGCCCTCGCGGCCGAGGAGTTAACCACTCTACGTTCCACAATGGACAAAGATGATGTAATCCTCAATAAGAGGCCCAAGTCCACTTCTTTCAAACCAGCAGATGAAATAGTTAAATTCCAATTGCACCCGACGGATCCTAACAAGACAGCCTCCATCGGAGCACAGCTGGATCTGACGATCGTTGTCGCCTTGTGAGCGTTCCTGTGCGGAAATTGGGACATCTTTGCTTGGCACCCTTCGGACTGCCAGGAATCCCACGCAGACTGGTCGAACACAACCTCAACATAATAAATAGTCCAACTAGTCAAGCAAACATTGTGATGATTTTCTGAACCCAAACGACAAGATATGCGGGAGGAGCTAGCCAAGCTACTTGAAGTCGGGTTCATTAGAGAGATTAAATACCTGGACTGGCTGGCAAACCTGGTCATGGTGCCAAAGAAGGATAAATCGCAGTGCCTTTGTGTTGATTTCAAGGACCTCAATAAGGTTTGCCCTAAGGACCCCTTTGAGGCAGTCCTGGACTAAGGGGTCCTCGGGTGTCCGGGCTATTTGATATGGGCCGGACTTATGGGCCACGAAGATACAAGGCAAAAGACCTTTCCCGTGTCCGAATGGGACTCTCCATTGTGTGGATGGCAAGCCTAGCATTCAGATATATTATTTCCTTTCTCTGTAAACCGGCTCTATACAACCCTAGACCCCTCTGGTGTCTATATAAACTAGAGGGTTTAGTCCATAGAGGCTAAGACAAATCGCATTGGCTAGACATCTAGGGTTTAGCCATTACGATCTCGAGGTAGATCGACTCTTGTAACCCCTATACTCATCAAATACAATTAGGCAGGACGTAGGGTTTTACCTCCATTAAGAGGGCCCGAACCTGGGTAAACATGTTTCCTTTGATCCTGAGACGCACAGTTTGGGACCCCCTACCCGATATTGGCCGGTTTTGACACCGACATTGGTGCTTCCATTGAGTGTTCCACTGTATCGTCAAAAGAAGGTTCGATGGTTCGTTCAATCATCAGGAATGATGCCGTTTCCGGGGAAGTTTTCCTCCCTGGCCAGATTTTTGTGTTTGGTGGCTTCGTTCTGCGTGCCAACTCAATGGGCCACCTCGAACAGATCGACAGCTATGCCCCTGGTCATCAGAGGAGATTCGATTTTTGAAGGGTTCACGGCCCCGATCACCGCTCTGGGCTTAGATCCGGAGGTCGGTGGAAATTGCCGAGTCCTCAAATGGGAGTTTGATGCCCCATCGTACTCTCGGCTATGAAATTCTAAATCGGGGATCCTGAGGTGACTTTGTCTTTGGCTAGCCCGGAGTCAGGTTGGGTCCCCCCCCCCCCGTTATGAAAAGGCCGGACTCGCCCCTGACTCTAGTTCCGAACTGTTGAAGCCCGCGCTCAGCAAGCGTGGCCAAGAGGCCTCTGCCCTAGCTAGCCCCGCAAACTCTCGTTTCCTCGTCCAACCCTCACTCTTAAACGAGGCTCTTGACTTGATGCGGTCCCTCGCCATCACACAGGAATCGCCTCCAAACTGTGCCCAGCCCGGACTAGGGGCTAAAAACAGGGAATTTTACATCCCACCCACCACCCACTTCATAGCCACCGCCGAGGACTTAAACAATATATTGGATTGCACTTACGAAGACATCGACGACATGGATAACGATGTCGGAAACGCACAAGGCCAAGACCCGCCATTTACCGGACATTAGACGGCCACCTCCACATACCACGTGTATATGGTGGGCACACCCAAAGAGGATGACGGTGCAGACAGGAAAGATCTGGTGGAGGACAAGCCTGATGAGGCACCGCCGAAGCGCCGACGCTAGTGACGCCGCTCAAAATCGCATCGTGGCAAAGACAGTAATACCGACACCGGAGACAATAGCACTCCAGAGGACGCCGAAGACCACGAAGCCCTAGTCGAGCCCACATCCGAACAGGATGATGAGGAGGAGGGGCAAGTTAACCCCGACGATCCAGTCGGGAACGAGGATTCGGAAGATGGTAACTATCTACCGCTCTACAAAGAACCCCTCGAGCAGGAGCACTCTAAGCGCCAACTAACCGCCACTACGAGAAGCCTAAAAAAGCAGCAGTAGCGGCTCCAAGCCGAACATGATACACTCACTAGATGGACTCAGGTCCTAGCTGCCGAAGAATATGGCCTTCAACACCCAACAAAAAGTTAGAAAAAAGCGTCGACTACTTCCAGAATTCGATGACATGGCCTTCGAGACAATACCGTCCAAACATGACTGCGCTGATGAACTAGACCGGCCACCGCGTAGGCAAGATAAAGGAGCCACCTACATCGAACACCAACCTGCACCACCTCACCGTAAGAGCAGAGAGACAGTGGCTCCAGGATACACCTACAACCTACAACAAGACCTGAGTAATAGAGCAGGCCAAACAAGATCAAGCTATGGATCAAGGGGCAAGTCCCAACGTGAGAAGACGACCGTCATGCTCGGCCTGACAGGCATAACCTCACGAGGGCTGAAAACCACATACGGACTTCATCCGAACTACGTCGTGACGTCGACCGATACAGGGGCGCCACACACCCCTTATACTTCACTAATGAGGTAATGGAGCACCAGTTCCCAGAAGTGTTTAAAGCCATGAACATTGAATCATACGATGGAACGACAAATCCCGGCATTTTCTTCTCCACATCCACATGGGTCGCCGTGACGATGTCCATTCCATCAAGTACCTCCCCCTAAAACTGAAGGGACTAGTAGGGCACTGGTTAAATAGCCTCCGAGAAAACTCTATTGGTAGCTGGGAAGATTTGGAAGATGCCTTTAGCTGGGAAGGTACCTATGTTCAGCCTCCAGACACTGATGACCATAGTCACATAGTCCAACAACCCAGAGAGTCAACCCAGAAGCTCTGTACCAGGTTCTTAATTAAAAAGATCCAAATTGTCGGTTGTCCGGACGCCGAAGCCCTCCACGGCCTTTAAACACAGCATCCGTGACGAGTGGCACGCCCGACACCACGGCCAAGAAAAAATGAAGTTCATGGAAGCCCTCACCGCACTTATGGCCCCCTTTTGTGCGGGAGAAGATAGCTGGCTAGCTCATAGAAGCAATAGCACCAATGTCCTCGGCACCTCCGAAGCCCGAGATGGTAACGGGAGGCCATGGCGCAACAAACAGATGCGTCGAAGTAGCAACGAAGATATCGAAGACACGACGGTTAACGTCGAATTCAGTGGCTCTAAACCCAGTCAGCGGAACAAGCCATTCAAAGGAAAAAAAGATGGTCCATCTAGTCTGGACCGAATACTAGATCGGCCTTGCCCGATCCATGGCACACCGGACAAGCCTGCCAATCATACGAATAGAAATTGTTGGGTCTTTAAACAGGCCAGTAAAATAAACACCGAACATAAGGGGAAAGGGACGCTTAGCGAGGACGACGATGAGCCTCGCCCAAAAAACACATGGATGGCAAAAGAAATTTCCCCTTGAGGTAAAAATAGTGAAAATGATCTACGTCACTCATATCCCCAAGCGGGAGCGCAAGCGCACACTAAGGGACGTTTACGTCATGGAGCCAGTTGCCCCAAAATTCAAGCCATGGTCAGCCTGTCCGATCATCTTTGAACGCAGAGATCATTCGACCAATATCCATCATGGAGGTTCGGTAGCATTGGTCCTCGATCCAATTATCGATGGATTCCATCTCACGCGAGTCCTTATGGACAGTGGTAGCAGTCTTAACCTGCTTTATCAGGACACTGTCCGCAAAATGGGCATTGATCCGTCAAGAATCAAGCCCACTAAAACCACCTTCAAAGGAGGGATACCCGGCATAGAGGCCTGCTGCACAGGGTCCATAAATGTTGGAAGTAGTCTTCAGCTCACCGGATAACTTCCGAGATGAAGACTTGATCTTCGACATCGTCCCTTTCCACAGTGGTTACCATGCACTACTCGGACGAACTGCTTTCGCCCATTTCAATGCAGTCCCGCACTACGCATATCTAAAGCTCAAGATGCCCGGACCACGTGGTGTTATAACAGTCAACGGAAGCATGGAGTGCTCCATCCGCACTGACCACGTGGTGTTATGACAGTCAATGGAAGCATGGAGCGCTCCATCCGCACTAAGGAGCATACCGCAGCCCTAGCCACTGAAGTATAGGGTGGCCTTATCAAGCCGAATACTACATCGGCAGTCAAGCCCCCAGACACTGTCAAACGAGTCTGGTCTACCCTGCAGAATGACAGACCGGCTTGTCCAGAGATAGATTACAATTCGGCCTCCGTCAAAACCCCAACCTTATTGTGGTATATGTATCGCTCGTACATAACTACGCACTAAAGATACCATGGGCGAGGACGGAGGGACACTAAAAACAAAGTCCACAATACAGCTCGGCCCTATCCGGGCCCTCATACTCTTCCTTTTTTCTTCTTATTTCTATTTTTCAGGTTCTTTACAGAGGATCATTCACCAAGGCAAAAAGCGACGCAGACGTGCGACAGAGTGTCCAAAGGATCTTCAAGATCCCCTTTTCCTTCTTTAGGACCCGTATACAGCTTTCCCTTGTTCTCGAATTCTTGGCATGTAAAATAGCCTTGATAATTATGGCATAAAGACCATGTTCGATGTATCAATCAAAATATAGCGGAAACAGTTTCATCCTACCTTATTCGGTATTGGCCTATTCCATAATCTGTATTCCGTCTTCACGACTGATTGACATATAGACATTGGCTTCAATTGGCAAGGGCTTCATTCGGCCACACATATTCAAAAACAAAAAGTCCAAACACTTCCATATTACACTTCAGCGTCCCGAATACCGCGTAATATGCATCGGCTCCGAATCATGACTTTGGTCAATAGTTGGGTTGCCCGGCTCCTGTGGTTACTACCATACGTTCCGCTTGTTCGTCTAAGGTAGTAAAGGGAGAACTACTGCAATTGTGTTGCTGGCTCGTCCGGTCAAACACCTCCATAGAGAAAGACGAAAACTAACTATCAAGATATGGCGAGAGCTGGTCAGCAGTTCGGGGACTTATTAAATATTTTCGTGATTTTTTCCATCTTACACGAAGGACTGGCCTTCACCCGGTCAGGTGTCTAAAGCACCCAAGTTCGGATAGCCAAAGAACACCAGGAGCTAAGCATATAATCCCATTGTCAAACACCTATGGCTAAGTGAGAGTGGTAAAGCCGCATAGTCTGATTGCCTAGTTCGCTGCACGATCACCTCCTTTACGGACCAAGACGTTAGAACAAGAGTGGTCACGTGCTATTCCGAACACCTCCATAGTATCTACATGGGGGCTGAAGCCGACGACTGGCAAACTTTCAGATACAACAAACGGCCGCACAAGAGGAAAATAATTGGAGATATGAAAACACAAATATATTACAAAAGCCTTGCTTCATAATACAAAGTTTGGGCGGCTCAGATACATTCATTCGAATATAATGTCCTTTGAGCATTGACCCTCTATCAAACGGGACCCTCCAGGACGTCCTTGAAGTATCTCTCTGGCTTGCGGTAGTCCTTGCCCTCGGGTGGACACTCAACGGCTACGACGGCGGCCTTCATCTTTGCCCAGTGCATCTTGACGCGGGCAAAGGCCATCCGCGCACCCCCTATGCACGATGAGCGCTTCACAGCCTCAAATCGGGGCAAGGCGTCGCCGAGTCGCTGGACCAGGACAAAGTAGCTACTTGGGACAGGTCCGGCCGGCCATAACTGGACTATGTTGTCGCTCATGGCCAAATTGGACATCCTATGCAGCTTGGCCAACTGCATCATTTGGTTGTTTAGCAGCGCTGGCTTTTCTCGTGCTAGGTATTGGGACCAGAAGAGCTTCTCCGTGGTGTTTCCCTCCTGGTACCGAAAGAACTGCGCAATGTCGGTCGCACTCCTTGGGAAATCAGCAAAGGCGTCTGCAAAACTCCATAGTTGATTAAGCAAGGCATATCTCCGACCACCGGAAATACTCTGTAAAAGAAAGGGCTTACCAGCCGCTATCTGTACGGCTTGCTAGATCTTCTCATGATTTGCACGGGACTCGGTCTGCGCCTCCTTGGCCTCTTGAAGAGCCTTGGTGAGATCGTCCGCTTAGGCCTTATTTTTCCCCTCCTAAGTCTCACACTTGTTGGCGGCATCTTGGAGCTTCTGCTCCACTTCTTTAATCCGCTCCTCATACTTGTGGTGGGTGACCTGCTCGTCCTCTAAATCTGCAGCCGCTTTGTCAACGGCCGGTTGGCTCACCCGCGCCTGCTCCTTAGCTTGGGCAAGGGCGCTCTTTAGGTCCTCGACCTCGGTCTCCCTATCTGAAAATATGATTAGCAACACAAGAGATTAGACTCTGTAGTGACATATTCCTTTGGGTGTGTTAATAATTTTTTCCAACCATACCTTGCGATCCTCAAATTGCTTGTTGGTGCAGACGAGTTCTTCATTGGCCCGCTCCAACTTCTGCTTAAGTTCGGACACTTCGGTGCCCGGGGCGGTTGCCGCTAACAGTGAAGCCTATTTATCAACATGGACACGTATATTATTTCCCGCGAATAACTATTTGATCCTTTGTTCGGCCCTTCTTTGGAAAAACCGAACAAAGTCTCAGGGGCTACTATCTATACACAGGCATATTTTTTGCATATACAAAGCAGCTAAGAATACTATGCCACATACCTCGAAATCTGTTAATAAGCCGGTGAAGGCTTGGTTCAGTCCGCTTTTGGCAGACTGAACCTTCTCAACCACTGTACCCATCTGTGTACGGTGCTCCTCCACAACGTAAGCACGTCGAAGTGCTTCCATCAAAATGTCCGGCGCCTCAGGATTGATGGAGGTCGCCGGTGGAGTCGGCACTCCCCCTCTTTCAAAGGGGGTTGCTCGCTCGACTCCAGAGCCGCACGGGTCTCCGGAGTGGTATTCGGCCAGTACGGCCCCTCGTCGTCAGTCTCCATGGGGGTTGTACCCCCCATGTTCTTGGCGGCCGAGGAATTACCCTTTGGCACCATCTTGGTGGCCTTCGGCACTTCTCCCTGGCCCGAAGAAGTCCTTTGGGATAACACCTCGATGTCGTCCGCAACATGTGGCGGAGAAGCTCGCGGAGGCATCTCACTCTCCACCATCTCCATCGCGAGAGAGTTCCCCGAAGACGATGACTGTTGGGGGAGATCTCCAGCCAGACTGCACCATGAAACTTAAAAGTGTTAAAATCACAATCATAAAAACCGGATATGTCTGCTGTATCCTTAGACACTTATGATGCGGCCAGGTGCTTCGGCCTAGGGCGCCACTCGGGGATGGCTTCGGTGTCCGAGTCGTCGGAAATGGAAATCTTCCCCTTCTTTGACGCCTCCGCCTCTAGGTCCACGGAGGCCGCCCGTTTCTTCTTCCCTCCTTGAAGGGGAGAATTTCTCTCCTCCTCCTCTTCCTCGTCTTCATATCCCTCGTGGTAGGAGGGAACTTTGGTACCTCCGGACGTAGCGTCCGAAGTACCTTTACGGCGGAGGCCACTTTTGACCTCATTGCCCTTCTTCTGGGTCTTTTCTCCGGCGCCTGGTGTGGCGCCGGGACCAGCATCATCGTTAGCAGGGGAATGGCTGGGTCTTCAGGTAGCGCAGCCGGACACTTGATCCATTCTGCCTTCTTTGTCCAGCCTTGAGGAAAGAATAGAAGACTAAGCATACCCTTTGATTTACGGGTTGAAGTTATGTTCAGAAATCAAAAAACTTACTGGGGTGACCAGATGAGCACAGTCGAGACTGATGTCTTTGGTCGTCTCCAACCACGACTTCTGGGCCATGAAAAGCAGCTTCCAGATCTCTTCATGTGTTGTGCCAAAGAATCACTGCAGGGTCTGAGGACCAGCCGGATTGAACTCCCACATATGGAGAGGCCGACGTTGGCAGGGGAGAATCCGACGAAAGAGCATCACCTAGATCACATCAGCAAGACTACTGTTCTTCTCCATCATATTCTTGATGCGCTTCTGCAGCATCATCACCTTGTCGGAACATACCCAATCCATGTCCTTGTTAATCCATGATGCGAGCTGCATTGGGGGTCCGGACTTGAACTCAAGAGTGGCTGCCCATGTGGTGCCGCGAGATTCGGTGATGTAGAACCACTCCTGTTGCCATCCCTTCATGGTTTCCACAAAGGCCCCTTCGAACCAGGTGACGTTGGGGAACATGCTCACCATGGCTCCACCGCAGTCTGCATGTTGCCCGTCGACCACTTTCGGCTTCACATTGAAGACCTTAAGCCATAGGCCGAAGTGGGGGGATGCGGAGGAGCGCCTCGCATATGATGATGAGCGCCGAAATGTGGAGAAAGGAATTTGGGGCTAGATAATGGAGATCTAGCCCGTAGTAGAACATGAGGCCGCAGACGAATGGGTGGAGAGGAAACTCTAGTCCGCGGAGGAAGCGGGGGATGAACACCACCCTCTCATTAGGCTCTGGAGTGGAGATGATCTGTTTATTGGTAGGGAGCCAGTGCGCAATTTCCGCGGCCAAGTACCCCGCTTCTTGGAGTTCCTTGACGTTCCTCTCCATGATGGAGGAGGCCATCCACTTGCCCTACGAGCCGGACCCGGCCATGATTGGAGGGGTCGGGCGGTGGAAAGGGCTGAAAGCTTGGGCGCTGGAGCTCAAGGAGGGAAGGCTGAGGAAGGAAGAAGGCGTTGGGTAAAGAATGGATCTTTATTCGCTTATATAGGAAGTAAATATCAAGCTCCCCCACTAGCCTTAAAACTCACCTATTCCCAAGGGGTCGTGCGAACGACACAGTTAGATTACCCAAACCTATATTGATTAAAATCCTGCAATAAGGAGGCATGATCTCTGCTTTGACAAGATGTGTCAATGAAGGCCATGCCTCAAAACACGAAGCGGGAGGCCAAAAATGATTAGAAATAATAAAAAGGCCAGACATAATATTTCACCGAAAAAGCTATCAAAATATATGCTTTATTAAACATTATGCCCTAGTGGTCTAGGTTTGTAGCTATAATGCGGAGCCAGATACAGATCTTTTGTTCAAGAGACTGCTTTGTATGTGGAGAAGGAACCTGCCTTGCAATGCCAAAGACAATCAACGAGCCGAATACCTCGTCATTGAAGATTGGTTTAGGGGCTTCTGAGGGAGTCCTGGACTAAGGGGTCCTCGGGTGTCCCGGCTATTTGATATGGGTCATGAAGATACAAGGCAGAAGACCTTTCCCCTTGTCCGGATGGGACTCTCCTTTGCGTGGATGGCAAGCCTAGCATTCAGATGTATTATTTCCTTTCTCTGTAAATTGACTCTATACAACCCTAGACCCCTCCGGTGTCTATATAAACCGGAGGGTTTAGTCCATAGAGGCTAAGACAAATCACATAGGCTATACATCTAGGGTTTAGCCATTATGATCTCGAGAAAGATCGACTCTTGTAACCCCTATACTCATCAAATACAATCAGGCAGGACGTAGGGTTTTACCTCCAATAAGAGGGTCCGAACCTGGGTAAACATCATGTCACCCTTGTCTCTTGTTTCCTTAGATCCTCGGGCACATAGTTCGGGACCCCCTACCCGAGATCGGCCGGTTTTGACACCGACACCATTCCCACTGCCCCGCATTGACCAAATCATTGACGTGACCGCAGGACACGACTCGCTGTGTTTCCTAGACATATACTCTGGATACCATCAAATTAAGATGAAGGAGTCCGACCAAGCTGCAGCAGCATTCATTACACCCCATGGGCCTTTTTGCTTTAACACTATGCCTTTCGGGCTCAAAAACGCCTGCGCCACTTACCAACGTATGATTCAAACATGTTTGGAAAAACATATTGGCAAGCTAGTGGAGGCATACATAAATCATGTTGTCATCAAGACTAAACACGTCGAATCATTGGTGGACGATCTACGACTCACATTCGACAACCTTCGAACATATGACATATGACTCAATCCGGAAAAATGTGTCTTCGGAGTTCCAGCTGGAAAACTACTCGGGTTCATCATTTCCAATAGAGGAATTGAAGTTTGAGTGGGGAAGGAGTTGAGAACTTCTCCGACTCATTTTTAGCCCCCGAATGGATCGAAGTTTGAGTGGGGAAGGAGTTGAGAACTTCTCCGACTCATTTTTCATGCCATGAGCATATCTTGTTTCGGATCAATGAACCTGAGTGACGACAGCAACTTCCTTTTCAGTCGCCTTGATCCATTCTTAGTTTTTTGTCGAGTGACTTTCTTTACTTGAAAAGCTCCGAGTGACGGTGTGGAGGAGATCTTCCGTCTGACAAGTTGTTCTGCTGCCCGCGGATTTCGTGGGATTCGAATTTTGGGAAGCGCACGGGACGCTGGAGGCTGCAGTAATCAGATGGGATAGGGCGGAGCCGCCTCAATCCCCGTGCCACCTTTTTCACCACGTATCGCACGCGCGACTGTTGCGAGATTTGACAGGATCGTCCGGGCCTACCAGTCAGCCACTCAGAAGTAACCTCATATAAGGCGTCGGACCAGGGTTTCTTGAACAGTGCGTTCTCATTTCCTCTCCTCATCTTCAGGCTTCTTCGTCGCGCTCGTTCTCGCCCCAGCGCCGCCGCTCCGTACATGTCTCGCCGGCGACGATGGGGAAGGAGAAGACGACGGCTCTGGAGCGGGCGAAGAAGGCGACAGCAAAGGCGAAGGGGAAGGCGACCCATCGGGGTGGATCTTCCTCACGAGCCGGCCAGCCAAAGGGCTGGATCCAGGGCGACTGGATCCGCTCCACGATCCGCCAAGATGACCTCGACGACCTAGCCGACGGAGGACTGATCCCCCATGGATCGACGTGGCTCCCGGGGAAGGAATCTGAGCCGCAACCTCGGGAGGGTGAGCGCGTTCTCCTTGCCACCCATGTTGACTGTGGGTTTTCCTTGCCTCCTCACCCTTTCTTTCGGGGATTTCTGAATTTCTTTGGGGCACAACTCCACCACTTCACTCCCAACACAATCATGTATCTCGCTGCTTTCGTGTCTTTGTGCGAGAATTTCTTGGGTTGTCGGCCTCACTGGGGTCTTTTCACATGTCGTTCTCAGACGGTGAAAAAGGCCAATCCAAGTGATGAGAGAACACAAGTGATTTAGATTTGTGGGGGTCTCAGTGTTCAGATGAGAGGGAAAAGTTCCTTTCCGGCCATGATTCTTCCCGACTTGGTCCGCGGATGGCAGTGGACCTGGTTTTACTGCAAAGACTAGCCGACGCTAGGGCAGTCGACTGGCCTCCCTCCTTTTACCATGGACCAAGTGAGGAAACCCTGCTCTTTGAAGGTGATCCCGGAGGAGAAGGCGCAAGTTAGGGTGCTGGTCGAACGAGTGGTCCAGCTTATCCGTGATGGGGTCACTGGTATGGATCTCTTGGAGGTTTTCCTTCGGCAGTGCATCCAGCCTCTTCAAGCTCGAGACCATCCGATGTGGATGTATTCAGGTCTTGACGACACCACTCGGATTCACCCAGAGGAGGTCGATGACGACACACTGGAGGGGTGGCTGTCGGGCATCACCAGAAACAAGGATAACCCCAGGGGATCCAGGAGAGTTCCTCCATTCGACCAGTCCCATGAACTAGAAAAGGTCCGATTCTGAGCTTTTGATTATAACCTGAATTCACTCGCGCAGCTGTCTATACTGCGTTGACTGACTTTATTCTTCCTGCTTTCTTTCAGGCCCTTATCGAAATGTACTCAGTGCCCAACGGAGAGCAAGAGCAAGACCCGAAAGGAGAGGCGAGTGGCGGCGACAGTGACGAATGGCATTCTGACGGAGAAGGTGACGAAGAAAGCGACGACTCAAGTGACGAAGAAGAAGTCGAGTCACCTCCTCGCAGGAAGAGGCGGTCCAAGCTTGACCAAGAATGACAGAGCGCCCGTGAAAAGGCGATTGCTCAGATTGGTCAATCTTCAAAGCGTCCTCGGACATCTTCACCAACCCCAACTGAAAAAGCATCAAAGCATCCCAAAGTTGCAGAGCAGAAGCCTCGGAAGGCATTGCCGAACATTAAGATTGACATCCCCGTCGCTTCTGCGTGAGTGTCTCCCTTTGTATTCACTCGACGCTCCGTGCTGTTTATTTTTTCTTGATTTAACCAGACGAACTTTGGAACTGGCAGCGCTGCTACTTCCGGGACCTCAGCTTACAGGGATAAGGATGAGGTAATGGAGGATGCAGTTACTTCCAATCTGGGTATGATTTCTGTCATTCTGTCTTTATTTGGTCGACTCAACTGCAATGTGTACCATTGGGCGATGTGATTTTGGCGATTGATCTTTGAACAGCTCCTAACATTATTGACCTCCCCGATGATGATGATGAAGAGCCTGAGAGGCCTTTGACAAGGAAAAATAGGAAAGATCCTACAAGCAAGGTGCCACAGTCGACGCCGATGGCGGAACCAGTCGTTCAGGACGCTGGTGATGCCAATCGGGGTTCTGTTATCTTCGCCGTACCATTGTCGAGTGCCCTACCTTCTTCGTCGACTGCTCAAGCTCCTGCCGACCCACCTTCAGTTTTTGCGATCCATCATGTCCCAGAGGACGAAGTGAATGCTGCCAAGGAAGCCATACGCCAGGCGGGTGTTATGATGGAGAAGATGAAGGCGGTGCGGGATGCCAGTCAGGCCGCCTATGACGCCAGCTCGGCTCTCCAATGCAATGTTCAGGTCAGTTGGTCACCGCTTGTTCTATTAGGATATGCTATCTGAAGACTCCCTTTCCGAAAATCTTTGCATCTGTACACCCACTGGGTGTGTCGATTGAATTTCTGGACTAGTGGGGGCATGCTGAGTGCACCCACTGGGTGTAGTCCCCGAGACCACGGTGGACTGCTGGCAGTTGACTGTAGTCTTTGTATTTTGATTCTTTCGCTCGATCTGGTCTGGCCGTGTCGAGTGTAAACCGAACCGGTGGGGGCACGCAAAGTGCACCCACTGGGTGTAGTCCCCGAGACTATGGTGGACTGCGGGTAGTCGACCGTAGTCTTAGTATTTATTGTCTTTGTTGTATTTCGTTGTAAAATAACTTCCCCTCCCTAATTGTAGAAATCTTGTGATCTTGGAGCTCGCTTTGCTGACTTGGAGAAATACCAGATCCAGCTAAGCCTTGACCTGGAATTGGCTCAGCAAAATCTGAAAAAGCTCAAGAAAAGGCTGCTGGTATGGAAGGTAATTGATTGCCGACTGAACTTTAATATATCTCTTTGGTGTCTTTTTTGATTCGATTATTTCTTTTGCAGAGAAAATGAAGTTGGCTCTGGACAAGAAGGACTCGGACCTCGCCGTCGCGCAAAAAGCAGCCCAAGACAAAACCGTTCTCGCGGACGAGAAGCTTGCTTCAGTCGGAACGCTTGAAGGAGAGGTGACTAGACTGACATCTTGTCTTAATGAAGCTAACCGCGAAGTGACCAGCCTGAAGAAGGATAAGGTTGCCCTGAACGAAAAGTTGGAGTCTGGGATCCGCAAGAGGAATGACACAGAAGCTTATCTGAGGGCCCTTGCCAAGAAGCTTTATCTCGTGCTAGGAGGTATTTCTTTTAATCTAACTGTGCTGATGCTTGCCATCGGATTTTGCTCGGTTGATTGAACTGACTTTTGGCTGCAGAACTTTGTCAAGACTTTGATGAAGAAACTGGAAGGGTCGAGACGGGTCTGGACCCTATCGCTTCCCCGGTCTGCGACGAAACTGCGGTGAACGTGCTCCGACTGGAGTCCCGTATCGCCAGCACCACAAGCTACGGTGCACGCCTGGAGGAGGTTGTCTCTTGAATCGACTCGACGCTTTGGCCAGGGGCGACGCTTCAGAATGATCTGGAATCTCTGATGACTCGACTGAACGAGATCCCTGGCCGAGTGCAAGAATGGAAGAAATCCTCCGCCCGGTGTGGTGCTGATGTGGCGCTGTCCCTGGTGCGAGTCCATTGCAAGGAGGCTCGTGAAGACAAGCTGGCTGCGATCAAAGTCGCTAACACCAAAAAGCACGACTTCTAGTCCTTCATGGAGACTTTCATTGCTGCCCGCTACTCGGATCGCTGATGGGATCGATCTGGACTCGTTCGTGGAGCCTACCAGCCCTCTTCCGGCCGAGTGAACAATCTTATGAAACTTGGATATGTTTTAAATTTGCCTCAGAATGCCGAGTGGTTTCTATAACCGTTAAACTACTTCAGGCATAGTGCCCGAGTACCTTTGATTCGCTGCTTGGAACCTTTAGGATTTATCTGAACTAGGTTTCTCGTTGAATATCTTCATGAATTCTCCGTCGAGTGGAACTCATTCTTCACACGAGACAACTTTTGTATTTGTGGTGCAGCTCCGAAGGAGAAGGTACCAGTCGACCTGCACCTCGTCGTCCTTGCGGGTCGGGATGGAGTGCATGTTGTATTTGTGGTGAAGCTCCGAAGGAGAAGGTGGCAGTCGACCTGCACCTCGTCGTCCTTGCGGATTGGGATGGAGCGCATGTTGTATTTGTGGCGAAGCTCCCAAGGAGAAGGTGGCAGTCAACCTGCACCTCGTCGTCCTTGTGGATTGGGATGGAGCGCATGTTGTATTTGTGGTGAAGCTCCCAAGGAGATGGTGGCAGTCGACCTGCACCTCGTCGTCCTTGCGGATTGGGATGTGTTTCATACTTAGGCGAGTACTGGACTGCGGCTAAGCCTCCGAGTGGGAGGGTCGCTCTCCACTCGGTAGGATTTTTCAAACTTAGGCGAGTACTGGACTGCAGCTAAGCCCCCGAGTGGGAGGGTCGCTGTCCACTCGGTAGGATTTTGAAACTTAGGTGAGTACTGGAGTGCTGCTAAGCCCCCGAGTGGGAGGGTCGCTCTCCACTTGGTAGGATTTTTCAAACTTAGGTGAGTACTGGACTACAGCTAAGCCCCCAAGTGGGAGGGTCGCTCTCCACTCGGTAGGATTTTTCAA